>NC_136273.1:51686777-52286777 GCF_964187855.1 Myxine glutinosa | reverse complement strand
GATCCGATCAAAGTTACTCAAAAAATAAGGGTTTCGTCGACCTCCATGATTGACCACAAAGTGACATTGACCTTTGACCTTGACCTTCAAAATTTTGTGTGCTGAAGGGTATCGCTATAGGACTCTGATATGCGAAGTTACAGGAGTTTCCAATAATAACTGTGGTCTACAGAGTGATCTGAAGGTCAAGGTCATAGGTCAAGGTCGACCTCCAGCGCTAACCATGAAGGTCAAGGCCGATCGCCACCAAAAACTAATCAGCTGAGCGCCGGACCATATACTAGATTCCCATGAAGTTTGGAGACGATCCGATCAAAGTTACTCAAAAAATAACGATTTCAACATTTGACCTTGGGGTCAATAATTTTCGACCTCCAGCGCTAACCATGAAGGTCAAGGCCGATCGCCACCAAAAACTAATCAGCTGAGCGCCGGACCATATACTAGATTCCCATGAAGTTTGGAGACGATCCGATCAAAGTTACTCAAAAAATAAGGGTTTCGTCGACCTCCATGATTGACCACAAAGTGACCTTGACCTTTGACCTTGACCTTCAAAATTTTGTGTGCTGAAGGGTATCTCTATAGGACTCTGATATGCGAAGTTACAGGAGTTTCCAATAATAACTGTGGTCTACAGAGTGATCTAAACGTGGAAAAAAAATGATTAACCACAAACAAAAAAACAAAATAAAAACTCACCCACAGGGTGAACCGTATCTTGCCAAAATGTGAACATGAGTGACTTGCTTCAGGTCACACTGAGGTGAACAGAACTGCTATCCACTAGAAGCGACTCTTTGAGGAATGTCTGCCCACGAGATATTCCGATGATAATCGTTCTAGAGAGTGACCTTGAAAAATCCGTTTTTTCGTCATGACGTCATCAAATGACGTCATAGCGTCAAACTAGTTATATGTTTGGAAAGCACTCAACAAGGGCTTCAATTTGAGGTACTACTCGATATGGTAACTGAAACTTGAAAATTTTACCTTTTGGCCAAAATTGAATGACCTTCAAAATGACCTTGAAGGTCAAGGCCGATCGACACCAAAAACTAATCAACTGAGCGCCATACCACACCCTATATACCCACCAAGTTTGGAGATCATAAGATCAAAGTTACTCAAAAAATAAGGGTTTCGTAATTTGACCTTGGGGTCAATAATTTTCGACCTCCAGCGCTAACCATGAAGGTCAAGGCCGATCGCCACCAAAAACTAATCAGCTGAGCGCCGGACCATATACTAGATTCCCATGAAGTTTGGAGACGATCCGATCAAAGTTACTCAAAAAATAAGGGTTTCGTCGACCTCCATGATTGACCACAAAGTGACCTTGACCTTTGACCTTGACCTTCAAAATTTTGTGTGCTGAAGGGTATCTCTATAGGACTCTGATATGCGAAGTTACAGGAGTTTCCAATAATAACTGTGGTCTACAGAGTGATCTGAAGGTCAAGGTCAAAGGTCAAGGTCGACCTCCAGCGCTAACCATGAAGGTCAAGGCCGATCGCCACCAAAAACTAATCAGCTGAGCGCCGGACCATATACTAGATTCCCATGAAGTTTGGAGACGATCCGATCAAAGTTACTCAAAAAATAACGATTTCAACATTTGACCTTGGGGTCAATAATTTTCGACCTCCAGCGCTAACCATGAAGGTCAAGGCCGATCGCCACCAAAAACTAATCAGCTGAGCGCCGGACCATATACTAGATTCCCATGAAGTTTGGAGACGATCCGATCAAAGTTACTCAAAAAATAAGGGTTTCGTCGACCTCCATGATTGACCACAAAGTGACCTTGACCTTTGACCTTGACCTTCAAAATTTTGTGTGCTGAAGGGTATCTCTATAGGACTCTGATATGCGAAGTTACAGGAGTTTCCAATAATAACTGTGGTCTACAGAGTGATCTAAACGTGGAAAAAAAATGATTAACCACAAACAAAAAAACAAAATAAACCTATGTCACCCACAGGGTGAACCGTATCTTGCCAAAATGTGAACATGAGTGACTTGCTTCAGGTCACACTGAGGTGAACAGAACTGCTATCCACTAGAAGCGACTCTTTGAGGAATGTCTGCCCACGAGATATTGAAAGATTTTGATGAGAACTGAGGAAATAATTTTTTCATGAAAATTCCGTTTTTTCGTCATGACGTCATCAAATGACGTCATAGCGTCAAACTGTTTACAGATCTGGGAAGCACTCATCAAGGGCATTCATATGAGGTATTACTCGATATGGTACCTACGATTTCAAAATTTGACCTTGGGGTCAATAATTTTCGACCTCCAGCGCTAACCATGAAGGTCAAGGCCGATCGCCACCAAAAACTAATCAGCTGAGCGCCGGACCATATACTAGATTCCCATGAAGTTTGGAGACGATCCGATCAAAGTTACTCAAAAAATAACGATTTCAACATTTGACCTTGGGGTCAATAATTTTCGACCTCCAGCGCTAACCATGAAGGTCAAGGCCGATCGCCACCAAAAACTAATCAGCTGAGCGCCGGACCATATACTAGATTCCCATGAAGTTTGGAGACGATCCGATCAAAGTTACTCAAAAAATAAGGGTTTCGTCGACCTCCATGATTGACCACAAAGTGACCTTGACCTTTGACCTTGACCTTCAAAATTTTGTGTGCTGAAGGGTATCTCTATAGGACTCTGATATGCGAAGTTACAGGAGTTTCCAATAATAACTGTGGTCTACAGAGTGATCTGAAGGTCAAGGTCAAAGGTCAAGGTCGACCTCCAGCGCTAACCATGAAGGTCAAGGCCGATCGCCACAAAAAACTAATCAGCTGAGCGCCGGACCATATACTAGATTCCCATGAAGTTTGGAGACGATCCGATCAAAGTTACTCAAAAAATAACGATTTCAACATTTGACCTTGGGGTCAATAATTTTCGACCTCCAGCGCTAACCATGAAGGTCAAGGCCGATCGCCACCAAAAACTAATCAGCTGAGCGCCGGACCATATACTAGATTCCCATGAAGTTTGGAGACGATCCGATCAAAGTTACTCAAAAAATAAGGGTTTCGTCGACCTCCATGATTGACCACAAAGTGACCTTGACCTTTGACCTTGACCTTCAAAATTTTGGGTGCTGAAGGGTATCTCTATAGGACTCTGATATGCGAAGTTACAGGAGTTTCCAATAATAACTGTGGTCTACAGAGTGATCTAAACGTGGAAAAAAAATGATTAACCACAAACAAAAAAACAAAAAAAAAAACAAACAAAAAAACAAACATACAAGCTGACTAATACATCTAGCAAAAACTTCGTTTTGGCAAGATAAAAATGAACATATGTCACCCACAGGGTGAACCGTATCTTGCCAAAATGTGAACATGAGTGACTTGCTTCAGGTCACACTGACGTGAACAGAACTGCTATCCACTAGAAGCGACTCTTTGAGGAATGTCTGCCCACGAGATATTGAAAGATTTTGATGAGAACTGAGGAAATAATTTTTTCATGAAAATTCGGTTTTTTCGTCATGACGTCATCAAATGACGTCATAGCGTCAAACTGTTTACAGATCTGGGAAGCACTCATCAAGGGCATTCATATGAGGTATTACTCGATATGGTACCTACGATTTCAAAATTTGACCTTGGGGTCAATAATTTTCGACCTCCAGCGCTAACCATGAAGGTCAAGGCCGATCGCCACCAAAAACTAATCAGCTGAGCGCCGGACCATATACTAGATTCCCATGAAGTTTGGAGACGATCCGATCAAAGTTACTCAAAAAATAACGATTTCAACATTTGACCTTGGGGTCAATAATATTCGACCTCCAGCGCTAACCATGAAGGTCAAGGCCGATCGCCACCAAAAACTAATCAGCTGAGCGCCGGACCATATACTAGATTCCCATGAAGTTTGGAGACGATCCGATCAAAGTTACTCAAAAAATAAGGGTTTCGTCGACCTCCATGATTGACCACAAAGTGACCTTGACCTTTGACCTTGACCTTCAAAATTTTGGGTGCTGAAGGGTATCTCTATAGGACTCTGATATGCGAAGTTACAGGAGTTTCCAATAATAACTGTGGTCTACAGAGTGATCTAAACGTGGAAAAAAAATGATTAACCACAAACAAAAAAACAAAAAAAAAAACAAACAAAAAAACAAACATACAAGCTGACTAATACATCTAGCAAAAACTTCGTTTTGGCAAGATAAAAATGAACATATGTCACCCACAGGGTGAACCGTATCTTGCCAAAATGTGAACATGAGTGACTTGCTTCAGGTCACACTGACGTGAACAGAACTGCTATCCACTAGAAGCGACTCTTTGAGGAATGTCTGCCCACGAGATATTGAAAGATTTTGATGAGAACTGAGGAAATAATTTTTTCATGAAAATTCCGTTTTTTCGTCATGACGTCATCAAATGACGTCATAGCGTCAAACTGTTTACAGATCTGGGAAGCACTCATCAAGGGCATTCATATGAGGTATTACTCGATATGGTACCTACGATTTCAAAATTTGACCTTGGGGTCAATAATTTTCGACCTCCAGCGCTAACCATGAAGGTCAAGGCCGATCGCCACCAAAAACTAATCAGCTGAGCGCCGGACCATATACTAGATTCCCATGAAGTTTGGAGACGATCCGATCAAAGTTACTCAAAAAATAACGATTTCAACATTTGACCTTGGGGTCAATAATTTTCGACCTCCAGCGCTAACCATGAAGGTCAAGGCCGATCGCCACCAAAAACTAATCAGCTGAGCGCCGGACCATATACTAGATTCCCATGAAGTTTGGAGACGATCCGATCAAAGTTACTCAAAAAATAAGGGTTTCGTCGACCTCCATGATTGACCACAAAGTGACCTTGACCTTTGACCTTGACCTTCAAAATTTTGTGTGCTGAAGGGTATCTCTATAGGACTCTGATATGCGAAGTTACAGGAGTTTCCAATAATAACTGTGGTCTACAGAGTGATCTGAAGGTCAAGGTCAAAGGTCAAGGTCGACCTCCAGCGCTAACCATGAAGGTCAAGGCCGATCGCCACCAAAAACTAATCAGCTGAGCGCCGGACCATATACTAGATTCCCATGAAGTTTGGAGACGATCCGATCAAAGTTACTCAAAAAATAACGATTTCAACATTTGACCTTGGGGTCAATAATTTTCGACCTCCAGCGCTAACCATGAAGGTCAAGGCCGATCGCCACCAAAAACTAATCAGCTGAGCGCCGGACCATATACTAGATTCCCATGAAGTTTGGAGACGATCCGATCAAAGTTACTCAAAAAATAAGGGTTTCGTCGACCTCCATGATTGACCACAAAGTGACCTTGACCTTTGACCTTGACCTTCAAAATTTTGTGTGCTGAAGGGTATCTCTATAGGACTCTGATATGCGAAGTTACAGGAGTTTCCAATAATAACTGTGGTCTACAGAGTGATCTAAACGTGGAAAAAAAATGATTAACCACAAACAAAAAAACAAAAAAATGAACATATGTCACCCACAGGGTGAACCGTATCTTGCCAAAATGTGAACATGAGTGACTTGCTTCAGGTCACACTGACGTGAACAGAACTGCTATCCACTAGAAGCGACTCTTTGAGGAATGTCTGCCCACGAGATATTGAAAGATTTTGATGAGAACTGAGGAAATAATTTTTTCATGAAAATTCCGTTTTTTCGTCATGACGTCATCAAATGACGTCATAGCGTCAAACTGTTTACAGATCTGGGAAGCACTCATCAAGGGCATTCATATGAGGTATTACTCGATATGGTACCTACGATTTCAAAATTTGACCTTGGGGTCAATAATTTTCGACCTCCAGCGCTAACCATGAAGGTCAAGGCCGATCGCCACCAAAAACTAATCAGCTGAGCGCCGGACCATATACTAGATTCCCATGAAGTTTGGAGACGATCCGATCAAAGTTACTCAAAAAATAAGGATTTCAACATTTGACCTTGGGGTCAATAATTTTCGACCTCCAGCGCTAACCATGAAGGTCAAGGCCGATCGCCACCAAAAACTAATCAGCTGAGCGCCGGACCATATACTAGATTCCCATGAAGTTTGGAGACGATCCGATCAAAGTTACTCAAAAAATAAGGGTTTCGTCGACCTCCATGATTGACCACAAAGTGACCTTGACCTTTGACCTTGACCTTCAAAATTTTGTGTGCTGAAGGGTATCTCTATAGGACTCTGATATGCGAAGTTACAGGAGTTTCCAATAATAACTGTGGTCTACAGAGTGATCTGAAGGTCAAGGTCAAAGGTCAAGGTCGACCTCCAGCGCTAACCATGAAGGTCAAGGCCGATCGCCACCAAAAACTAATCAGCTGAGCGCCGGACCATATACTAGATTCCCATGAAGTTTGGAGACGATCCGATCAAAGTTACTCAAAAAATAACGATTTCAACATTTGACCTTGGGGTCAATAATTTTCGACCTCCAGCGCTAACCATGAAGGTCAAGGCCGATCGCCACCAAAAACTAATCAGCTGAGCGCCGGACCATATACTAGATTCCCATGAAGTTTGGAGACGATCCGATCAAAGTTACTCAAAAAATAAGGGTTTCGTCGACCTCCATGATTGACCACAAAGTGACCTTGACCTTTGACCTTGACCTTCAAAATTTTGTGTGCTGAAGGGTATCTCTATAGGACTCTGATATGCGAAGTTACAGGAGTTTCCAATAATAACTGTGGTCTACAGAGTGATCTAAACGTGGAAAAAAAATGATTAACCACAAACAAAAAAACAAAAAAACAAAAAAATAAACCTATGTCACCCACAGGGTGAACCGTATCTTGCCAAAATGTGAACATGAGTGACTTGCTTCAGGTCACACTGAGGTGAACAGAACTGCTATCCACTAGAAGCGACTCTTTGAGGAATGTCTGCCCACGAGATATTGAAAGATTTTGATGAGAACTGAGGAAATAATTTTTTCATGAAAATTCCGTTTTTTCGTCATGACGTCATCAAATGACGTCATAGCGTCAAACTGTTTACAGATCTGGGAAGCACTCATCAAGGGCATTCATATGAGGTATTACTCGATATGGTACCTACGATTTCAAAATTTGACCTTGGGGTCAATAATTTTCGACCTCCAGCGCTAACCATGAAGGTCAAGGCCGATCGCCACCAAAAACTAATCAGCTGAGCGCCGGACCATATACTAGATTCCCATGAAGTTTGGAGACGATCCGATCAAAGTTACTCAAAAAATAACGATTTCAACATTTGACCTTGGGGTCAATAATTTTCGACCTCCAGCGCTAACCATGAAGGTCAAGGCCGATCGCCACCAAAAACTAATCAGCTGAGCGCCGGACCATATACTAGATTCCCATGAAGTTTGGAGACGATCCGATCAAAGTTACTCAAAAAATAAGGGTTTCGTCGACCTCCATGATTGACCACAAAGTGACCTTGACCTTTGACCTTGACCTTCAAAATTTTGTGTGCTGAAGGGTATCTCTATAGGACTCTGATATGCGAAGTTACAGGAGTTTCCAATAATAACTGTGGTCTACAGAGTGATCTGAAGGTCAAGGTCAAAGGTCAAGGTCGACCTCCAGCGCTAACCATGAAGGTCAAGGCCGATCGCCACAAAAAACTAATCAGCTGAGCGCCGGACCATATACTAGATTCCCATGAAGTTTGGAGACGATCCGATCAAAGTTACTCAAAAAATAACGATTTCAACATTTGACCTTGGGGTCAATAATTTTCGACCTCCAGCGCTAACCATGAAGGTCAAGGCCGATCGCCACCAAAAACTAATCAGCTGAGCGCCGGACCATATACTAGATTCCCATGAAGTTTGGAGACGATCCGATCAAAGTTACTCAAAAAATAAGGGTTTCGTCGACCTCCATGATTGACCACAAAGTGACCTTGACCTTTGACCTTGACCTTCAAAATTTTGGGTGCTGAAGGGTATCTCTATAGGACTCTGATATGCGAAGTTACAGGAGTTTCCAATAATAACTGTGGTCTACAGAGTGATCTAAACGTGGAAAAAAAATGATTAACCACAAACAAAAAAACAAAAAAAAAAACAAACAAAAAAACAAACATACAAGCTGACTAATACATCTAGCAAAAACTTCGTTTTGGCAAGATAACAAACATACAAGCTGACTAATACATCTTGCAAAAACTTCGTTTTGGCAAGATAACAAACATACAAGCTGACTAATACATCTTGCAAAAACTTCGTTTTGGCAAGATAATAAAAACTCACCCACAGGGTGAACCGTATCTTGCCAAAATGTGAACATGAGTGACTTGCTTCAGGTCACACTGAGGTGAACAGAACTGCTATCCACTAGAAGCGACTCTTTGAGGAATGTCTGCCCACGAGATATTCCGTTGATAAATAATCGTTCTAGAGAGTGACCTTGAAAAATCCGTTTTTTCGTCATGACGTCATCAAATGACGTCATAGCGTCAAACTAGTTATATGTTTGGAAAGCACTCAACAAGGGCTTCAATTTGAGGTACTACTCGATATGGTAACTGAAACTTGAAAATTTTACCTTTTGGCCAAAATTGAATGACCTTCAAAATGACCTTGAAGGTCAAGGCCGATCGACACCAAAAACTAATCAACTGAGCGCCATACCACACCCTATATACCCACCAAGTTTGGAGATCATAAGATCAAAGTTACTCAAAAAATAAGGGTTTCGTAATTTGACCTTGGGGTCAATAATTTTCGACCTCCAGCGCTAACCATGAAGGTCAAGGCCGATCGCCACCAAAAACTAATCAGCTGAGCGCCCGACCATATACTAGATTCCCATGAAGTTTGGAGACGATCCGATCAAAGTTACTCAAAAAATAAGGGTTTCGTCGACCTCCATGATTGACCACAAAGTTACCTTGACCTTTGACCTTGACCTTCAAAATTTTGTGTGCTGAAGGGTATCTCTATAGGACTCTGATATGCGAAGTTACAGGAGTTTCCAATGACTCGATATGGTAACTGAAACTTGAAAATTTTACCTTTTGGTCAAAATTGAATGACCTTCAAAATGACCTTGAAGGTCAAGGCCGATCGACACCAAAAACTAATCAACTGAGCGCCATACCACACCCTATATACCCACCAAGTTTGGAGATCATAAGATCAAAGTTACTCAAAAAATAAGGGTTTCGTAATTTGACCTTGGGGTCAATAATTTTCGACCTCCAGCGCTAACCATGAAGGTCAAGGCCGATCGCCACCAAAAACTAATCAGCTGAGCGCCGGACCATATACTAGATTCCCATGAAGTTTGGAGACGATCCGATCAAAGTTACTCAAAAAATAAGGGTTTCATCGACCTCCATGATTGACCACAAAGTGACCTTGACCTTTGACCTTGACCTTCAAAATTTTGTGTGCTGAAGGGTATCTCTATAGGACTCTGATATGCGAAGTTACAGGAGTTTCCAATAATAACTGTGGTCTACAGAGTGATCTAAACGTGGAAAAAAAATGATTAACCACAAACAAAAAAACAAAAAAACAAACAAATGAACATATGTCACCCACAGGGTGAACCGTATCTTGCCAAAATGTGAACATGAGTGACTTGCTTCAGGTCACAGTGAGGTGAACAGAACTGCTATCCACTAGAAGCGCAAAGTGACCTTGACCTTTGACCTTGACCTTAATAATTTCGTATGGGGAATAGTATGTCTTCATGACCAACGCACATGAAATATTGAAAGATTTTGATGAGAACTGAGGAAATAATTTTTTCATGAAAATTCCGTTTTTTCGTCATGACGTCATCAAATGACGTCATAGCGTCAAACTGTTTACAGATCTGGGAAGCACTCATCAAGGGCATTCATATGAGGTATTACTCGATATGGTACCTACGATTTCAAAATTTGACCTTGGGGTCAATAATTTTCGACCTCCAGCGCTAACCATGAAGGTCAAGGCCGATCGCCACCAAAAAATAATCAGCTGAGCGCCGGACCATATACTAGATTCCCATGAAGTTTGGAGACGATCCGATCAAAGTTACTCAAAAAATAAGGATTTCAACATTTGACCTTGGGGTCAATAATTTTCGACCTCCAGCGCTAACCATGAAGGTCAAGGCCGATCGCCACCAAAAACTAATCAGCTGAGCGCCGGACCATATACTAGATTCCCATGAAGTTTGGAGACGATCCGATCAAAGTTACTCAAAAAATAAGGGTTTCGTCGACCTCCATGATTGACCACAAAGTGACCTTGACCTTTGACCTTGACCTTCAAAATCTTGTGTGCTGAAGGGTATCTCTATAGGACTCTGATATGCGAAGTTACATGCGAAGATATGCGAAGATATGGTACCTACGATTTCAACATTTGACCTTGGGGTCAATAATTTTCGACCTCCAGCGCTAACCATGAAGGTCAAGGCCGATCGCCACCAAAAACTAATCAGCTGAGCGCCGGACCATATACTAGATTCCCATGAAGTTTGGAGACGATCCGATCAAAGTTACTCAAAAAATAAGGGTTTCAACATTTGACCTTGGGGTCAATAATTTTCGACCTCCAGTGCTAACCATGAAGGTCAAGGCCGATCGCCACCAAAAACTAATCAGCTGAGCGCCGGACCATATACTAGATTCCCATGAAGTTTGGAGACGATCCGATCAAAGTTACTCAAAAAATAAGGGTTTCGTCGACCTCCATGATTGACCACAAAGTGACCTTGACCTTTGACCTTGACCTTCAAAATTTTGTGTGCTGAAGGGTATCTCTATAGGACTCTGATATGCGAAGTTACAGGAGTTTCCAATAATAACTGTGGTCTACAGAGTGATCTAAACGTGAAAAAAAATGATTAACCACAAACAAAAAAACAAAAAAACAAACAAAATGAACATATGTCACCCACAGGGTGAACCGTATCTTGCCAAAATGTGAACATGAGTGACTTGCTTCAGGTCACAGTGAGGTGAACAGAACTGCTATCCACTAGAAGCGCAAAGTGACCTTGACCTTTGACCTTGACCTTAATAATTTCGTATGGGGAATAGTATGTCTTCATGACCAACGCACATGAAATATTGAAAGATTTTGATGAGAACTGAGGAAATAATTTTCTCATGAAAATTCCGTTTTTTCGTCATGACGTCATCAAATGACGTCATAGCGTCAAACTGTTTACAGATCTGGGAAGCACTCATCAAGGGCATTCATATGAGGTATTACTCGATATGGTACCTACGATTTCAAAATTTGACCTTGGGGTCAATAATTTTCGACCTCCAGCACTAACCATGAAGGTCAAGGCCGATCGCCACCAAAAACTAATCAGCTGAGCGCCGGACCATATACTAGATTCCCATGAAGTTTGGAGACGATCCGATCAAAGTTACTCAAAAAATTAGTGTTTCGTCGACCTCCATGATTGACCACAAAGTGACCTTGACCTTTGACCTTGACCTTCAAAAATTTGTGTGCTGAAGGGTATCTCTATAGGACTCTGATATGCGAAGTTACAGGAGTTTCCAATAATAACTGTGGTCTACAGAGTGATCTAAACGTGAAAAAAAATGATTAACCACAAACAAACAAAATATACTTGGTGGTTGAATTCAGTGACCAGATATGCAAGTCCTCTTCAAATTTCAAGTCAATTGGGTGAAAATTGAGGACTTTAGAAATTTGGCCTATGTTGATCTTTTGGCCTATGTTGACCTCAAATATACTTGGTGGTTGAATTCAGTGACCAATTATGCAAGTCCTCTTCAAATTTCAAGTCAATTGAAAGGATAGGCAATTGAATTGATAGGATAGGATAGGCAGCCGTGAGGAGAATGGCGCGCTGGTTGTGTGAAGACTGCAGTACCTCAGCGATCGCGTTGAGGAGATTTTCCCGCCCGTCTCGATCACCCGATATTTCACATCTCCTCAGGACTCTGCGCTTCGGCCCCTCCACCCATCCCAAGCGCAGCTTGACTCAGCTGTGGGACGAGGCATCCTTGAGGATAATGGCGCGCTGGTTGCCTGAAGACCACAGTACCTCAGAGATCGCGTTGAGGAGATTTTCCCGCCCGTCTCGATCACCCGATATTTCACATCTCCTCAGGACTCTGCGCTTCGGCCCCTCCACCCATCCCAAGCGCAGCTTGACTCGTTAACAGTTAAAATAAAACTCGCTTTTGTGAAAAATCTCACGCAATGACCTATGTCGAAATGATGCTTATAAGCAAGCTAAATGATCATGCTTGCATTATATATGAATGAATTTTCAAGGTGAGGTGACCACATTTTTGCTACGAGCATTTGAAAAGCGCCCAATTAGCATTGAGTTAGATGGGCCGCAGAAACTGTACTGTGCTACTCTGACCCCGAACGATCGAATTTTTGAGGGCCAAAATTGTGCGCCCATATTGATATTTCTCACGCGGTAGGATTACAGTGATTTGACTATTTGAGGGACGATCTGTGATTGTCTCATTTTGTCTGCGAATATATATATGATACTGTGAACATTGTGATTGTTAATGAGTGTAATGATCGGACATCTAAATCAAATGTAAAATATAACTGATCGCCTCGTTTAACCAGTGTTAACATCGAGTTTGTATGACATGCCCTCGCCCTCGCTCGGCTCACGTGGTTGTGAGTCAATGTGCGCGATGTATCCTATATTTTGTCTCAATAGCCGACCGCGAACCACTTACTGTAACCAGTGGTAACTTTATAACAAGTACATTTTGATTCACAGAGTAGGCCCTAATGTTTTGTACCAGGTTGAATTTTTAGTTGGGCAGTGCCAGTGGTCTTGATTTTGGAGGTCGAATGTTTTGTTACAAAAAACACAGTCGGATTTTTATAAAGTAATACTACCAGTTTTTGCTTCTCAATTAATCAATCCTTGCTGAAATTTATAAGTTTTTCTTGTATAATGTTTACTAGAATATCCGGCATCTAATTTTTGTTTTTCGTAGTTAACTTGTTACTGTAAGTAAGTCTTGGTAGGCCTATATTGCAAACTGATTTCGTATTGAGCCATGTGGTTTCAGGTGACAGTTGGCCGTTTAGTGAAACAAATCAATAAACAATGCTTGCGCTTGTCAAGGTCAAATGCCCAAAATGGGTCCTAATATTGCGCCTGGAGCTTCCCTGTGCATTATAATTTTGTAAATGGCGGTCTCATACGAGAAGATCAAGTTGGTCAAATGGTCAAAATAAATCATAATTTGGTTAATATTGACTCCAGAGCTCAGATATGCATTGCTCACTGTTATAAGCAAACAGGATGTATTATTTGACTCGCCTCTTGGTTCAGCATGTCCACATAGTGGCGAAATCCAGAATTTTGCCACTTTTGCCCAGATACCTGAAATTAGAGCATTTCCCCTCAGGGGAAAATGCCCTTACGGCTTTGGCAGAATTTTAATTTATTGTTTAATTCCACCGGGTTGGTTTCCGGACAATATCTTAAGAACAACGCCTTCACCTATCGCCCTGAAACTTTACACATCGTCTTTCACATGGGTGAATGGCTTGAGGCCTATTGATTTTAGACCTGATCAGGTGATCCATTATTGATCAATAGGTGATTAATTGAAAATTGGTTTCCGGACAATATCTTAAGAACGCCTTCACATATCGACGTGAAACTTGGCGTGCCCTTCACGTGAGTGAATGACTTGAGGCCTATTGATTATAGACCAGGTGATTGATTTATTGATCAATAGGTGATTTATTGGAAATGTGGATCATGGCCAATATCTCTTAAACGGTATGTCAAAGATTTTTTTGTTTAGACATTTAGAAACATATCCTAACTTTGCTTGGCATACGTTGAATTATTTTTTTAAAATATGTATTAATCGATCGCGACAGGAATAGACAGCACGGGGTGTCAAAATATGTAGGAACCACTCCTTTAAAGGGTAATATATGCGTATTCACTCTGTCTGGCCACCTGGTGACAAAAATTTAACGAAACCGGAAATTGACTATTGCCTTAACGATGCCTCATAGAGCGGGCTGTATTTTCAGACTCGCCTGCCTTTATGTAAGACCTTATGGGATAATATATGCAGCTCGACTCAGTCTCGCCACCTGGTAGCAAACATTAGAATGCACCTTGTAGAGCGAAAGGAGCTCTATTATCGGACTTGTCTGCCATTGTTTATGGCAAGGGGTACATCTCGACACCTTCCCATAAAAAAATGGAAATGCCCAAAGGCCATTTGGCATTTATGTCTAGTTATATTTCTGATATTATTGGTGTCGTTTTCTTGTGTGATGTGGTGTATTAAGGGCATGTTTCTGGTGAATACTCTCGACTATCCACGTCTGGTTGACTGTGGTACTGGTTCCTTCAAATATGCATTTATTGTTTCAGACATTACCAGTTTGACTACAGTCCTTGTGTCGTCCTTGGAAGCCCTCTTGCTGTAACGTAGCAGTTCGTCTCGACTGCCGTGTGTCCTTGTCTGTCGTTCGTCGTCTTGACACTGACTTTTTAACACCCAGTGACATCTGTTGTGTCTGTCTTAGACTGCCTCCAGTCACCCTCAGTCCTTTCACAGTCGGATCACCGTACCCGTCCCGGCACCAATTCCAGTCAGTGAGGTACTTTATGATTGCAAGTTTACTGGTTATGTTTTATGTCACATAAGCTTGATTGTCACACAATCTTTTTTATCTCATTTGAAATTAAACTGAATACGGTTATAGACTGTCAATGTTTTTCAAGTGCTCCTTTTTATTATTTATAGTTGCCTTTCATCGCCTTTGGAAGGTACAGACTACTGCCTGGTGACTGGTGTCTACTCTTTGATTTTGCTGTGAGTAAACACATAAATTTGCTGCATCTGTCTGCAACTATGGTTTTGCAAAGTGTCAGCTGGTATCAAATTATCTTGCATGCTCGTTTTGTAAATATTTTAATAAGTTTGTTAATTACAAAAGAAAAATAGTTCTTTTATTTAATTAATATTGTACAGTACTTGGGGGATTGGGGGGGGGGGGGCCTCAAGGCTCTGGTGGATGCTCATGATCGGTTTGATTATCCATGTCTAGTTTTAACCTTATTTTGTGGTGGTATCCTACACAACCCTTTGTGCTATGGTTTGGCTTGCAATAACATTTACGTTTATTTGTCCTTTCAGTTGTCCACTGATCTTGTGGGGACCAAGTCACTGAGTTTTCTGTCACACCCAACTGGTCTGGTCTCCGGTCACAGCCCTCTGCTAAACCCAAGTCTCTGATTGCACTCGTCCCTGTACTGACTTGGGTGCTGTAAGGTTCTCACTGGTATGTTTTAAGGCTCACTGGTCATATAGCCGGCGGCGTTGCTGTTTTGATCAGGGTTTTGTTCATGGGGGTTGCAGTTTTGGTGGATATTCAGTCAGTGTCATCGAAATAATTCCATTTTTAATTTGTGTTTCAACCATTTTACGAGGAACATTGTGTGAGATAATGCAATTTGTCTTGATTAGAGTATGAGATGAGAAATCACTTGTGTCACCATCTCTGCCTCCCCTGAGACTCGGCCTTGCTTGTTAACACTCGTTATTGTAAATTTAGGGGAGGGTGGTCGCAGCTCTGGTGGATATTCATATTTGGCTCGACTATTCACATCTAGTTAAGGCATATCCATGTGATTATGGGTTTACCAGAATTTTTATTTGATTTTTTCTTTCGCTGCGTTGGTTTCCGGACAATATCTTAAGAATGCCTTTAGGTATCGACCTGAAACGTTACACGAGTGATTGGCATGATGTATCTTGACTTTGGAGCCGATCTGTTGATTAATGATCAATAGGTGATTGGTTGGAAATTTGTTTCCGGAAAATATCTTTAAAACGCATCGACATATTGTATGGACCTGAAACTGCCTCTCACATGGGTGAATGCTTGAGGCTTGATCTGGTGATTGATTATTGATCAATACGTGAATTGATTGTTCGTGCTCACCGTGTTGCCTCTCCATGCTTCCCTGTTTTTCTACGCTGCTGGACGATATCCGTGTTGTCTTGTAGTGTCGCCGACACAGTATTAGCTTGACAACTAGGGCCTCTTTTAAATTTGTATGGTTTTTACACACATGTAGAGGACCTAAGATGTTCACATGGGCCAATTGTTATGCCCCGGTAATAATTTAGCAGCTGGTGAATTTGATGTTTTATGAATTATTGGTTAAGTTTACTATTGATTGTGAAATTTGGTGGACAGGGCTCGCTGTTCTGGTGGACAGTTGGCCCAACAATTCATGTATAGTCTTCTCATTGTTAGTGCAATTTGACCTTGACTAAATATGTCTGGTTTACTATTTGTGTATTCTCATTAGGTGATCCTGTTTTGTTCTTATTATCATTGCAGAGCGAAGTGCCACGAGAGCCTGTGTGACCTGAGAAACCCCCCAAGTGTTGGGATCTTCGAATACGGACAAGATAACGGAGTTGATTACTTCCTTACTCCTCGCATATTGCGCACATCTGCAGGCGCCAGAATTGTGTCCTAACGATCCGTAGTTAAAACTAGACGTAACACCATTGACAAATCCTTTGCAAAATTAACTATTTGTCGGAATACGGTTTTGAATCGAAATTGTAAAACACGCAGTAATCTATTTTCATCAACAACAAATCTAAACCGCAATAATCGTTGACACAATCACATCATAACGTGCTTTTAGCTCGAGTAGGAAAATGCCTCGAATGAAGAAAAAGAGGAACATTTGTTCGAAGAAAGCTGACTCGACAGGCGAAGACGCGCAAAATGTGAAGATAGAAAGAAAAAGAAAACCTGACGAAAGTGTGGATACATTAAGAATGGAATCTGAGGATAGCTCAACTGGTCAGAACCAAACAAAGACACAAAAGCGAGTTGTAATCAAAGATCAAGCAATCATTGAAAAAGACCAAACAGCACCGGAAAGTATTGATAAGAAAGTACGACGGCGAGAACAAGTCAAGAAGGCCGTAACAAAATATTATCAAGTTGAGTCTCCTCAAAAAAAAGAAGAACGATTGAAAATGAAGCGACAGTCAATGACAGAAAATCGAAAACAAGAATCCTCCACTGAACAAGAGGAACGCTTGAAGAAAGTCTGTAATACGGTGAAAGGAAAGCGTGAACGGGAATCGGCCCAAGAAAAACGAGAACGACTCAAGAAAGTCTTAAAGGCTGTGACAGATCAAAATACAAGGGAATCGGCCCAAGAAAAACGAGAACGACTGAAGAAAGTCTGTAATACGGTGAAAGGAAAGCGTGAACGGGAATCGGCCCAAGAAAAACGAGAACGACTCAAGAAAGTCTTAAAGGCTGTGACAGATCAAAATACAAGGGAATCGGCCCAAGAAAAACGAGAACGACTCAAGAAAGTCTTAAAGGCTGTGACAGATCAAAATACAAGGGAATCGGCCCAAGAAAAACGAGAACGACTGAAGAAAGTCTGTAAGACGGTGAAAGGAAAGCGTGAACGGGAATCGGCCCAAGAAAAACGAGAACGACTGAAGAAAGTCTGTAAGACGGTGAAAGGAAAGCGTGAACGGGAATCGGCCCAAGAAAAACGAGAACGACTCAAGAAAGTGTTAAAGGCTGTGACAGATCAAAATACAAGGGAATCGGCCCAAGAAAAACGAGAACGACTGAAGAAAGTCTGTAAGACGGTGAAAGGAAAGCGTGAACGGGAATCGGCCCAAGAAAAACGAGAACGACTGAAGAAAGTTCGTAATACAGTGAAAAATCAACGTGCGAAAGAAATACCTGTCAAAAAAGTGACCCGCTTAAATACAATGAAGCTTAAGATTAGAATGAAAAGAGAACAACGCAATTCGAGCCTACAAGAACAAATAATTCAGTCTTTCGAGAACAATGTCAAAGATGGACCGGATTACATCTGCTCAACTTGTCATCGCATGATGTACAGGGCAACAGTTGTAGAGCTGCATGAAGATAAATACACCAAGGGCTCATCTAAGATGATCAAGGATGTTATCTCCTACCGACTGAAATCCAAAAATGATCGTGAATGGATTTGCCGCACTTGTCACCTTACCCTGAAACGAGGTAAAATGCCATCCCAAGCCAAGGCGAATAATTTGTATCTTGCTTCACAACCAAAGGAAATGAAAGATTTGAATGCACTCGAGTTACGACTGCTCTGTCAGAGAATTCCTTTCATGAAATTACTTGGGCTTCCAAGGGGAAAACAGCATGGAATTCACGGACCCGCTATTAATGTGCCCTCAAATGTTGACCAAGTGTGCTCTGTTTTGCCAAGACTCCCGAGCGAAAGTCAACTAATCCCACTGAAGTTCAAGAGAAAAATGGAATATAAAAAACACTACTACTACGACTTTGTCGATATCAACAAAGTAGTGAACGCTTTGCAGTACTTGAAGGCAAACAATCATTTGTACAGCAACATTAAAATGCTTGAGAATTGGTCAGATAAAGCCGCTTCGGATGATTCTGATTTGTGGAAAGCAATGACAGATCAAGACCTGGACATTCCAGTGCAAACTGACAAAGAGGACGCAACGAGACCTGGGACCAAAACAGGACCAGCCTGCGATAAAAGCCAAGCAACAAACACAACAATGAGGAAAAACAGAGAGGCAACCGTGTCAAAGGGTCGAACAAAAGCCAAAGTGACGAACAGTAGGAAAACGAGAGTCCGAAACGAATGTGAGTATGGACAGGAAGTTAGTGGGCAGAACACAAACATAACTTTCGAAATTATTCCAGCAGGTACTGGCTATTATGGTTCACTGGAAACAATTGCGAACAGACTGAACATGAAAATTGTTGACGTGGCAAACGATGGAAATTGCTTGTTCGCCTCAGTGTGTTATCAACTTGAAGGAATCACCAATTTACGAATGACAGCAACGGAGTTGAGAAGGAAATTAGGCATCTATATGGAACACTACCCAGAACACTACCGCGATTTCGTTTGTGCTCGAGTACAATCAGGTGATCGTACAAACGCAGACACCGAACAACCAGATGCAGGTGACCGTGCAATTGCTTTGATTGACGATGAAGCTACCAAGAGAGAAATTGAATGGGTCCGATACATTGAAGGTTTAGCAAATGGAACACAATGGGGCGAACACATTTCCCTGCAGGCAATGGCAGATATGTTGTCCTTAAGAATACAGATTCACGCGACCACAACAAATGTTGTTACTGAGGTTGTCAGCAGGCTGAACGTTTCCCACGAATTTCATCTTGGACTCATAGCTCAAGATCATTATGTCGCATTGACGGACACTGAAAATGACAGGGAACCTGGTGGATATGAAGTCACCAAAAGTGAACACGAAGGCATCAATGAAATTACCCATGAGCAAGTGCAGACAGATTCGTTCAATGTGGCGGGCACCAAATTAGCATCAGAAGCAAAACCACAATTAGCTATTCCAACGAGTAAAATAAAAACTGTTACACAAATGGCAGATGATCAGATTGAACGACAAGATCCAAAAGAAGTACAGGAAGAATTATCTGCTGAAAATTCCGATGACGAAGCTATGGCGGAAGACGCAACATATTCAGAGGAAATGGCTGGCATTCATGGTTTACCTTTCGAAACTCTCATGATGAATGAAAATCCTGAACTGAGGGGTGTTTCTAAGGTATTTAGTGTTGCCCCTGCCGAAGGTGAGAAACCAATTGCAATGCTTTCTGAGAATTTTGAAGAACTGTCCAATCCAGACAAATATCCGGATGGAAAAAATGGATTAACTACTGAAAGGCCACAAAAGATCACTCCGCGAAGGTACTTCAACCAGAGACTGTTGGATTGTGATGGGAGATTCGGCAAATCTATTGAATACTTGCTCAGCGCACAGTATGCTACGGAAAATGCCCATGTACATGGTGACATAAACCATTTCGTGTACCGAAGAGCATCTAGCAAAGCCTTCCAAGGTCAAAACCTAACCGCAGGCCTTCTTAAGAATGTTGAAAACATGAACAATCTATTGAAAACTGACCAAGCATATAAAATCATGCAAAACATCAGAGGATCGCCAGCGTACTTCCAGAGACTCTCTTACGATGTGTTAGCCATGATAAGACAACTTGGTTTGCCCACATGGTTTTTGACTCTTTCCGCCGCTGATATGCAATGGCCCGATGTGATTAAAACAATCGCACGACAGTATGGTACAACTCTATCAGACGAAGATGTGAGGAACCTGTCCTTCGAAGAAAGATCAATGTGGTTGAGGTGCAACCCGGCTACTGCAGCAAGACAATTTGACTACAGACTTCAGCTGTTATTCAAAGACATATTAAAATCCAAAGCACAACCACTTGGAGAAATAGTTGATTATGTCATCAGAATCGAGTTTCAGGCAAGAGGCTCACCACATGCACACACTCTGCTATGGGTTAAGAATGCTCCCAAAGTTGGTGTACAAACAGACGATGAAATTTGCACATTTATCGACGAGCATATAACTTCAGCTACTCCAGAAGACTCTGAACTTAGGGAATTGACGAAGAAGGTCCAGACACACAAACACTCTTCGTATTGCAAAAAAAGAACAGGCTCTTGCAGATTTTCCTTTCCACGCGCTCCCTCTGAAAAAACTTTGATTGCAAAAGAACCGGAAGATCAGGAAACCAGACAAAACATAATTGAAAAAGCAAATCAGGTTCTTGGCTTGGTTCGCAAAGAATTGACAGACGAAGAAACTCCCAGTGATATCAGTATACCCGAGCTCTGTACCCAAGCCGGAGTCACTCAAGAAGAGTATAATGCCGCACTCACAGTTTGCAACAAAGGATCCGAAATTGTTCTGCAACGACAGCCGTGTGACAAATCTTTGAACCAATACAATCCAATGATTCTGAAGGTCTGGAAAGCAAATATCGATGTTCAGTACATACTAGACGCGTACGCTTGTGTTATGTATGTCGCTGCGTACCTGACAAAAGACGAAAAGGGCATGGGAGAGTTGTTAAAACAAACTTGCAAAGAGAACGAAGATCGAGACATTAAAAAAATGTTGAAGCGTGTTGGAACTGTGTTTCTGAATCACCGTGAACTCAGTGCACAAGAAGCTGCCTATCGCATTTTGTCCATACCAATGAAGAGGCTAAGCAGGAGTGTGGTATTCGTAAACACTGATCCACAAAGTGATCGAGTTGCTGTCTTGAAAACAAAGGAACAATTGCTTGGGAAGGACGATGATGATCCTGACATATTTCAGACAAACATGATCGATCGGTATGCAGCAAGGCCAAATTCGCTTGAAAATCTATGTTTGGCAGAGTTCGCAGCAAATTACAGAACAAACTACAAGGCTGATAGTTCTGGAGATGTATTGCCGAAAATCTTGGATGACCTTGATGACAACAATCAAAACCAAAACAGAGGTCGAGACAACTATCCAAAAACAATCAAACTTAGAGAAGAAACTGGCAGTATGAACAAACGGAGAAATGAAGCAGTGATCAGATTCAGGAAATACAGCGAAGAAAAAGAACCAGAGAACTACAGTCGGGCTAAACTGATGTTGTACTTTCCATGGAGAAACGAAGAAGCTGATCTGCTTGGTGGCTTTGAGTCTTACAGAGAACACTTCGTGGCTGTAAAGGAGGAACTTTTGGCAAAGGAATCAATGTACACTGAAGTGACTGAAGCTGAAAATGTAGATATTCAAAACGATGGTAATCCGGAACATGTTTGGGCAGCATTAGCACCTGAAACAGAGCATGCCAATCGCCTGGACATACATGAAGGACACGTGTCTGACACAGAGCTTGAACCCGAAGATCTTGTTGCAAATGCGGAACTTTTTCTTGGAACTGGACAAAGAGGATCTCATGATGTTGTGATCTCTTCAGAAAGAGGCGACAAGAATATTCTTGCTACTGCCGATTACCAACGTATGATGCAAGGTTTGAATGAAAGACAGCGAGAAATCGTCATGTTTCACAGGGAATGGTGCAAACGTGCTGTGGTAGCAATGAACTCTGGCGAGAAAGTCGAACCATATCGGGTGTTCCTCAGTGGTCCTGGTGGTGTCGGAAAATCGCACGTGATCCGTCTGATACAATCTGATACACAAAAATTACTTGCACTGGCAAATACCATTAGCCCCACAGATACCACAGTTCTGCTGACAGCTCCTACAGGTGTAGCTGCGTTTAACATCAATGGCCAGACACTTCATAGTGCTTTGTTGCTACGGGTAAAAAAATATGGATCAGCGGCTGAGCCACTTTCTCCGGACAAACTGAATACACTGAGAACCAGTCTTGCAAATTTACAGGTGTTGATCATAGATGAGGTATCCATGGTTGGATCAAATTTCTTGCTTGACATTCACAAACGTTTGACAGAGATCAAGGGTGTTGTAGATGACTCGGTGTTGTTTGGAAATGTTTGCATCCTCGCTGTTGGAGACCTTTATCAGCTTCCACCTGTTGGTCAGCCACACATATATGCACGAACAAGAGACCCGACTGCCAATTTGCATGGATCGTTGTGGACAGATCATTTCATGCTGCATGAATTGAGCCAAGTGATGAGGCAAAAGGATGACCAAGAGTTTGCTGAACTCCTATGTCGTTTGAGAACAAACGAGTATACTGAAAGTGACATTGAAATGTTAAAGTCCAGGGAGTCAGACGTAACCGATGAAACTCATCCCAGTGACGCACTTCACGTGTTTGCTTGGAACAAAGATGTTGATGCCTGGAACAAAATCAAACTAGAAGAGGACTGCGTTGCAGGAAAAGAAAAAATCCAGATCCGCGCAATCGATGGTCAAAAAGACAGCACCGGCCTGATAGATTTGAGAAAAGTGAAATCTAAATCTGATAAACGGTCTGATACTGGTGGCTTACATACAGTACTTGAAGTGGCGAGAGGCTCCAGAGTCATGCTGACATACAACGTTGATACGCTAGATGGATTGGTCAATGGTGTAATGGGATGTGTCACAGACGTCAGAACGAACGATACGGGCAAGGTTATTACAGTTCTTGTCAAGTTTGACAGTTCAAACGTTGGAAAGCAAGCAATAGCTGCTAGTCAATGGAAGGCCGAGTACCCAGATTCTGTGCCGGTGAAGCGAATTGAGGGAAGGTATGAGAAAAATGGCCACAAAGGATCACAAACAACACGGCATCAATTTCCATTGACACTTGCTTGGGCAACAACAATACACAAATGCCAGGGATTGACTGTGGAGCAAATTGTTGTCAGCATGAAAGGCGCAAAACGCTTTGGGAAAGGACAAGCATACGTGGCATTCAGCCGAGTTAAGACATTATCTGGTCTCTACATCACAGACTTTGACAAAGCTGGGATAAAAGTGGAAAACAAAGTGGCCGCAGTAATGGAAGAAATGAGATCAAATCCCATCGAGTTATCTACGCAGAAATTTCGTGCACCCGAGACAATCAGAGTTGGTCACCTGAACATTCGCTATTTCCTCCCCAAAATGAAAGACCTTATGACTGCCAGTTACGCAAGAACGTTAGAAAACACCGACGTCATGTGTTTTACCGAGACGTACCTGACAAAGGAGCACAATATTGACGGTTTCCTCACAACACACGAATACACTGCTTTCAGATTGGATGTACCAGCGGAAAATGACCACAGAGGAATGCATGGTGTTTTGGTATGTGCAAAACAATGCTTGGACCCGAAAGAATTGGAAGTGATCAAAGTTGACCAGCTCGAATCAAAAGTCATTGTCGTAGAAACACCAGAGAAGTCACGCCTTGTTGTATGTGCATTGTACAGAAGTCCCTCTATGTCCATGGGTGTATTTCTTCAGAAGATGGAGACTCTGCTGTTGCTCTTACCAACGAATGCGCCAACAGTCATTCTTGGAGACCTCAACGATAATCTGCTAGAAAACCCTTGGTCCAAGTGCACTGAATTGATGAAGAATTACGGATTTGACCAGCTTATCACAAAACCTACCACTGATTACGGATCCCTCCTTGATCACGTATACTTCAATAAACAGTCTCCCAATCAAAATTCAATTTTTACTGAAGTTCAAGATGTATACTTCTCTGACCATGACGCCGTCTCCTTGACAACGGATATTCCCCTTGTTTGAATAGTGCTCAGCAAAGAGTTAAAAGATTCAAGCTCTCAATCGGATATGAATACAGTAGTGAGATATCAATCGGGTATAAATACAGTGGTGATATATCAATCGGATATGAATACAGTAGTGATATATCAATCGGATATGAATACAGTAGTGATATATATCAATCGGATATAAATACAGTAGTGATATATCAATCGGATATGAATACAGTAGTGATATATCAATCGGATATGAATACAGTAGTGATATATCAATCGGATATGAATACAGTAGTGATATATCAATCGGATATGAATACAGTAGTGATATATCAATCGGATATGAATACAGTAGTGATATATCAATCGGATATGAATACAGTAGTGATATATCAATCGGATATGAATATATTTCTGTTGTGTGTTAAAACTGTTAGATTCGTGCACAATATTATCTCTGTATGTTTCTTGGCGCGAGTAACAAACTCATGAACGAGATCTCTGTTCCATCATAATATTGTTTACCTTCTCTTAATGTTAACTATTTATTGATCTGTTGTAAAATAAAGTGTTAACGTGCTCGCATTGGAACAATTATGTCTTCGCTCAATGATATGCCAAGTTAATATGATGAAAATAATCTGCTCATGGATATATGTCCTAGTCAACTCGTGGTTTGTAATTCTTTGTAAATACGTCTGGCGCTCGTTGTCATAATATTACTTCGATAGGAAGTATGCCTCGAAATTCATGTATATAAAACAGAATTGTTTACTGTTCTGTAAATACGAATAACAGAATCATTCGTATACATGTACATGTCACCCTATCCTGCACTCTGAATATCACAAATCAAAAGACTGAGCTCACCAACGTCCGAGATTTGGCCGCGAATCTTGTGAATGTCGTTTGATATCAGGTCGGTATATTTGAAAATTTTCGATATATTTTCGACCTCAGCGCTAACCATGAACGTCAAGGCCGTTCGCCACCAAAAACTGATCAGCTGTGCACTAGACCATATACTACAATATTGTAAAGTTTCGAGCTGATTCGACTAACAATACTCCAAACATAAGGGTTTAGTTGACCTCCATGATTGGCCGCAAAGTGACCTTAACCTTTGACCTTGACCTTCATAATTTTGTGTGCTAAAGGGTATCTCTAAAAGACTCTGATATGCGAACTTACAAGAGTTTCCAAAGGGAACTGTGCTCTACAGAGTGACCTAAACAATGCGAACTAAAGCAATACAATATACATGAAAAGTGCAGTTTTTTCGTCATAACGCCGTCAAATGACGTCACATTGTCAAACTAGTTATATGTTTGGAAAGCACTCAACAAGGGCTTCAATTTGAGGTACTACTCGATATGGCAACTGAAACTTGAAAATTTTACCTTTTGGTCAAAATTGAATGACCTTCAAAATGACCTTGAAGGTCAAGGCCGATCGACACCAAAAACTAATCAACTGAGCGCCATACCACACCCTATATACCCACCAAGTTTGGAGATCATAAGATCAAAGTTACTCAAAAAATAAGGGTTTCGTTGACCTCCATGATTGACCGCAAAGTGACCTTGACCTTTGACCTTGACCTTAATAATTTCGTATGGTGAATAGTATGTCTTCATGACCAACGCACATGAAATATTGAAAGATTTTGATGAGAACTGAGGAAATAATTTTTTCATGAAAATTCCGTTTTTTCGTCATGACGTCATCAAATGACGTCATAGCGTCAAACTGTTTACAGATCTGGGAAGCACTCATCAAGGGCATTCATATGAGGTATTACTCGATATGGTACCTACGATTTCAAAATTTGACCTTGGGGTCAATAATTTTCGACCTCCAGCGCTAACCATGAAGGTCAAGGCCGATCGCCACCAAAAACTAATCAGCTGAGCGCCGGACCATATACTAGATTCCCATGAAGTTTGGAGACGATCCGATCAAAGTTATTCAAAAAATAAGGATTTCAACATTTGACCTTGGGGTCAATAATTTTCGACCTCCAGCGCTAACCATGAAGGTCAAGGCCGATCGCCACCAAAAACTAATCAGCTGAGCGCCGGACCATATACTAGATTCCCATGAAGTTTGGAGACGATCCGATCAAAGTTACTCAAAAAATAAGGGTTTCGTCGACCTCCATGATTGACCACAAAGTGACCTTGACCTTTGACCTTGACCTTCAAAATTTTGTGTGCTGAAGGGTATCTCTATAGGACTCTGATATGCGAAGTTACATGCGAAGATATGCGAAGATATGGTACCTACGATTTCAACATTTGACCTTGGGGTCAATAATTTTCGACCTCCAGCGCTAACCATGAAGGTCAAGGCCGATCGCCACCAAAAACTAATCAGCTGAGCGCCGGACCATATACTAGATTCCCATGAAGTTTGGAGACGATCCGATCAAAGTTACTCAAAAAATAAGGGTTTCAACATTTGACCTTAGGGTCAATAATTTTCGACCTCCAGCGCTAACCATGAAGGTCAAGGCCGATCGCCACCAAAAACTAATCAGCTGAGCGCCGGACCATATACTAGATTCCCATGAAGTTTGGAGACGATCCGATCAAAGTTACTCAAAAAATAAGGGTTTCGTCGACCTCCATGATTGACCACAAAGTGACCTTGACCTTTGACCTTGACCTTCAAAATTTTGTGTGCTGAAGGGTATCTCTATAGGACTCTGATATGCGAAGTTACATGCGAAGATATGTGAAGATATGGTACCTACGATTTCAACATTTGACCTTGGGGTCAATAATTTTCGACCTCCAGCACTAACCATGAAGGTCAAGGCCGATCGCCACCAAAAACTAATCAGCTGAGCGCCGGACCATATACTAGATTCCCATGAAGTTTGGAGACGATCCGATCAAAGTTACTCAAAAAATAAGGGTTTCAACATTTGACCTTGGGGTCAATAATTTTCGACCTCCAGCGCTAACCATGAAGGTCAAGGCCGATCGCCACCAAAAACTAATCAGCTGAGCGCTGGACCATATACTAGATTCCCATGAAGTTTGGAGACGATCCGATCAAAGTTACTCAAAAAATAAGGGTTTCGTCGACCTCCATGATTGACCACAAAGTGACCTTGACCTTTGACCTTGACCTTCAAAATTTTGTGTGCTGAAGGGTATCTCTATAGGACTCTGATATGCGAAGTTACATGCGAAGATATGCGAAGATATGGTACCTACGATTTCAACATTTGACCTTGGGGTCAATAATTTTCGACCTCCAGCGCTAACCATGAAGGTCAAGGCCGATCGCCACCAAAAACTAATCAGCTGAGCGCCGGACCATATACTAGATTCCCATGAAGTTTGGAGACGATCCGATCAAAGTTACTCAAAAAATAAGGGTTTCAACATTTGACCTTGGGGTCAATAATTTTCGACCTCCAGCGCTAACCATGAAGGTCAAGGCCGATCGCCACCAAAAACTAATCAGCTGAGCGCCGGACCATATACTAGATTCCCATGAAGTTTGGAGACGATCCGATCAAAGTTACTCAAAAAATAAGGGTTTCGTCCACCTCCATGATTGACCACAAAGTGACCTTGACCTTTGACCTTGACCTTCAAAATTTTGTGTGCTGAAGGGTATCTCTATAGGACTCTGATATGCGAAGTTACATGCGAAGATATGCGAAGATATGGTACCTACGATTTCAACATTTGACCTTGGGGTCAATAATTTTCGACCTCCAGCACTAACCATGAAGGTCAAGGCCGATCGCCACCAAAAACTAATCAGCTGAGCGCCGGACCATATACTAGATTCCCATGAAGTTTGGAGACGATCCGATCAAAGTTACTCAAAAAATAAGGGTTTCAACATTTGACCTTGGGGTCAATAATTTTCGACCTCCAGCGCTAACCATGAAGGTCAAGGCCGATCGCCACCAAAAACTAATCAGCTGAGCGCTGGACCATATACTAGATTCCCATGAAGTTTGGAGACGATCCGATCAAAGTTACTCAAAAAATAAGGGTTTCGTCGACCTCCATGATTGACCACAAAGTGACCTTGACCTTTGACCTTGACCTTCAAAATTTTGTGTGCTGAAGGGTATCTCTATAGGACTCTGATATGCGAAGTTACATGCGAAGATATGCGAAGATATGGTACCTACGATTTCAACATTTGACCTTGGGGTCAATAATTTTCGACCTCCAGCGCTAACCATGAAGGTCAAGGCCGATCGCCACCAAAAACTAATCAGCTGAGCGCCTGACCATATACTAGATTCCCATGAAGTTTGGAGACGATCCGATCAAAGTTACTCAAAAAATAAGGGTTTCAACATTTGACCTTGGGGTCAATAATTTTCGACCTCCAGCGCTAACCATGAAGGTCAAGGCCGATCGCCACCAAAAACTAATCAGCTGAGCGCCGGACCATATACTAGATTCCCATGAAGTTTGGAGACGATCCGATCAAAGTTACTCAAAAAATAAGGGTTTCGTCCACCTCCATGATTGACCACAAAGTGACCTTGACCTTTGACCTTGACCTTCAAAATTTTGTGTGCTGAAGGGTATCTCTATAGGACTCTGATATGCGAAGTTACAGGAGTTTCCAATAATAACTGTGGTCTACAGAGTGATCTAAACGTGGAAAAAAAATGATTAACCACAAACAAAAAAACAAAAAAAAAAACAAACAAAAAAACAAACATACAAGCTGACTAATACATCTTGCAAAAACTTCGTTTTGGCAAGATAAAAAACAAACAAACAAACAAAAAAACAAACATACAAGCTGACCAATACATCTTGCAAAAACTTCGTTTTGGCAAGATAATAAAAACTCACCCACAGGGTGAACCGTATCTTGCCAAAATGTGAACATGAGTGACTTGCTTCAGGTCACACTGAGGTGAACAGAACTGCTATCCACTAGAAGCGACTCTTTGAGGAATGTCTGCCCACGAGATATTCCGATGATAATCGTTCTAGAGAGTGACCTTGAAAAATCCGTTTTTTCATCATGACGTCATCAAATGACGTCATAGCGTCAAACTAGTTATATGTTTGGAAAGCACTCAACAAGGGCTTCAATTTGAGGTACTACTCGATATGGTAACTGAAACTTGAAAATTTTACCTTTTGGCCAAAATTGAATGACCTTTAAAATGACCTTGAAGGTCAAGGCCGATCGACACCAAAAACTAATCAACTGAGCGCCATACCACACCCTATATACCCACCAAGTTTGGAGATCATAAGATCAAAGTTACTCAAAAAATAAGGGTTTCGTAATTTGACCTTGGGGTCAATAATTTTCGACCTCCAGCGCTAACCATGAAGGTCAAGGCCGATCGCCACCAAAAACTAATCAGCTGAGCGCCGGACCATATATAAAAACTCACCCACAGGGTGAACCGTATCTTGCCAAAATGTGAACATGAGTGACTTGCTTCAGGTCACACTGAGGTGAACAGAACTGCTATCCACTAGAAGCAACTCTTTGAGGAATGTCTGCCCACGAGATATTGAAAGATTTTGATGAGAACTGAGGAAATAATTTTTTCATGAAAATTCCGTTTTTTCGTCATGACGTCATCAAATGACGTCATAGCGTCAAACTGTTTACAGATCTGGGAAGCACTCATCAAGGGCATTCATATGAGGTATTACTCGATATGGTACCTACGATTTCAAAATTTGACCTTGGGGTCAATAATTTTCGACCTCCAGCGCTAACCATGAAGGTCAAGGCCGATCGCCACCAAAAACTAATCAGCTGAGCGCCGGACCATATACTAGATTCCCATGAAGTTTGGAGACGATCCGATCAAAGTTACTCAAAAAATAACGATTTCAACATTTGACCTTGGGGTCAATAATTTTCGACCTCCAGCGCTAACCATGAAGGTCAAGGCCGATCGCCACCAAAAACTAATCAGCTGAGCGCCGGACCATATACTAGATTCCCATGAAGTTTGGAGACGATCCGATCAAAGTTACTCAAAAAATAAGGGTTTCGTCGACCTCCATGATTGACCACAAAGTGACCTTGACCTTTGACCTTGACCTTCAAAATTTTGTGTGCTGAAGGGTATCTCTATATGACTCTGATATGCGAAGTTACAGGAGTTTCCAATAATAACTGTGGTCTACAGAGTGATCTGAAGGTCAAGGTCAAAGGTCAAGGTCGACCTCCAGCGCTAACCATGAAGGTCAAGGCCGATCGCCACCAAAAACTAATCAGCTGAGCGCCGGACCATATACTAGATTCCCATGAAGTTTGGAGACGATCCGATCAAAGTTACTCAAAAAATAACGATTTCAACATTTGACCTTGGGGTCAATAATTTTCGACCTCCAGCGCTAACCATGAAGGTCAAGGCCGATCGCCACCAAAAACTAATCAGCTGAGCGCCGGACCATATACTAGATTCCCATGAAGTTTGGAGACGATCCGATCAAAGTTACTCAAAAAATAAGGGTTTCGTCGACCTCCATGATTGACCACAAAGTGACCTTGACCTTTGACCTTGACCTTCAAAATTTTGTGTGCTGAAGGGTATCTCTATAGGACTCTGATATGCGAAGTTACAGGAGTTTCCAATAATAACTGTGGTCTACAGAGTGATCTAAACGTGGAAAAAAAATGATTAACCACAAACAAAAAAACAAAAAAACAAAAAAACAAACATACAAGCTGACTAATACATCTTGCAAAAACTTCGTTTTGGCAAGATAACAAACATACAAGCTGACTAATACATCTTGCAAAAACTTCGTTTTGGCAAGATAATAAAAACTCACCCACAGGGTGAACCGTATCTTGCCAAAATGTGAACATGAGTGACTTGCTTCAGGTCACACTGAGGTGAACAGAACTGCTATCCACTAGAAGCGACTCTTTGAGGAATGTCTGCCCACGAGATATTCCGTTGATAAATAATCGTTCTAGAGAGTGACCTTGAAAAATCCGTTTTTTCGTCATGACGTCATCAAATGACGTCATAGCGTCAAACTAGTTATATGTTTGGAAAGCACTCAACAAGGGCTTCAATTTGAGGTACTACTCGATATGGTAACTGAAACTTGAAAATTTTACCTTTTGGCCAAAATTGAATGACCTTCAAAATGACCTTGAAGGTCAAGGCCGATCGACACCAAAAACTAATCAACTGAGCGCCATATCACACCCTATATACCCACCAAGTTTGGAGATCATAAGATCAAAGTTACTCAAAAAATAAGGGTTTCGTAATTTGACCTTGGGGTCAATAATTTTCGACCTCCAGCGCTAACCATGAAGGTCAAGGCCGATCGCCACCAAAAACTAATCAGCTGAGCGCCGGACCATATACTAGATTCCCATGAAGTTTGGAGACGATCCGATCAAAGTTACTCAAAAAATAAGGGTTTCGTCGACCTCCATGATTGACCACAAAGTGACCTTGACCTTTGACCTTGACCTTCAAAATTTTGTGTGCTGAAGGGTATCTCTATAGGACTCTGATATGCGAAGTTACAGGAGTTTCCAATAATAACTGTGGTCTACAGAGTGATCTAAACGTGGAAAAAAAATGATTAACCACAAACAAAAAAACAAAAAAACAAAAAAACAAACATACAAGCTGACTAATACATCTTGCAAAAACTTCGTTTTGGCAAGATAACAAACATACAAGCTGACTAATACATCTTGCAAAAACTTCGTTTTGGCAAGATAATAAAAACTCACCCACAGGGTGAACCGTATCTTGCCAAAATGTGAACATGAGTGACTTGCTTCAGGTCACACTGAGGTGAACAGAACTGCTATCCACTAGAAGCGACTCTTTGAGGAATGTCTGCCCACGAGATATTCCGTTGATAAATAATCGTTCTAGAGAGTGACCTTGAAAAATCCGTTTTTTCGTCATGACGTCATCAAATGACGTCATAGCGTCAAACTAGTTATATGTTTGGAAAGCACTCAACAAGGGCTTCAATTTGAGGTACTACTCGATATGGTAACTGAAACTTGAAAATTTTACCTTTTGGCCAAAATTGAATGACCTTCAAAATGACCTTGAAGGTCAAGGCCGATCGACACCAAAAACTAATCAACTGAGCGCCATACCACACCCTATATACCCACCAAGTTTGGAGATCATAAGATCAAAGTTACTCAAAAAATAAGGGTTTCGTAATTTGACCTTGGGGTCAATAATTTTCGACCTCCAGCGCTAACCATGAAGGTCAAGGCCGATCGCCACCAAAAACTAATCAGCTGAGCGCCGGACCATATACTAGATTCCCATGAAGTTTGGAGACGATCCGATCAAAGTTACTCAAAAAATAAGGGTTTCGTCGACCTCCATGATTGACCACAAAGTTACCTTGACCTTTGACCTTGACCTTCAAAATTTTGTGTGCTGAAGGGTATCTCTATAGGACTCTGATATGCGAAGTTACAGGAGTTTCCAATGACTCGATATGGTAACTGAAACTTGAAAATTTTACCTTTTGGTCAAAATTGAATGACCTTCAAAATGACCTTGAAGGTCAAGGCCGATCGACACCAAAAACTAATCAACTGAGCGCCATACCACACCCTATATACCCACCAAGTTTGGAGATCATAAGATCAAAGTTACTCAAAAAATAAGGGTTTCGTAATTTGACCTTGGGGTCAATAATTTTCGACCTCCAGCGCTAACCATGAAGGTCAAGGCCGATCGCCACCAAAAACTAATCAGCTGAGCGCCGGACCATATACTAGATTCCCATGAAGTTTGGAGACGATCCGATCAAAGTTACTCAAAAAATAAGGGTTTCATCGACCTCCATGATTGACCACAAAGTGACCTTGACCTTTGACCTTGACCTTCAAAATTTTGTGTGCTGAAGGGTATCTCTATAGGACTCTGATATGCGAAGTTACAGGAGTTTCCAATAATAACTGTGGTCTACAGAGTGATCTAAACGTGGAAAAAAAATGATTAACCACAAACAAAAAAACAAAAAAACAAACAAAAAAACAAATAAAACTCACCCACAGGGTGAACCGTATCTTGCCAGTGTTTGGAAAGCACTCAACAAGGGCTTCAATTTGAGGTACTACTCGATATGGTAACTGAAACTTGAAAATTTTACCTTTTGGTCAAAATTGAATGACCTTCAAAATGACCTTGAAGGTCAAGGCCGATCGACACCAAAAACTAATCAACTGAGCGCCATACCACACCCTATATACCCACCAAGTTTGGAGATCATAAGATCAAAGTTACTCAAAAAATAAGGGTTTCGTTGACCTCCATGATTGACCGCAAAGTGACCTTGACCTTTGACCTTGACCTTAATAATTTCGTATGGTGAATAGTATGTCTTCATGACCAACGCACATGAAATATTGAAAGATTTTGATGAGAACTGAGGAAATAATTTTTTCATGAAAATTCCGTTTTTTCGTCATGACGTCATCAAATGACGTCATAGCGTCAAACTGTTTACAGATCTGGGAAGCACTCATCAAGGGCATTCATATGAGGTATTACTCGATATGGTACCTACGATTTCAAAATTTGACCTTGGGGTCAATAATTTTCGACCTCCAGCGCTAACCATGAAGGTCAAGGCCGATCGCCACCAAAAACTAATCAGCTGAGCGCCGGACCATATACTAGATTCCCATGAAGTTTGGAGACGATCCGATCAAAGTTACTCAAAAAATAAGGATTTCAACATTTGACCTTGGGGTCAATAATTTTCGACCTCCAGCGCTAACCATGAAGGTCAAGGCCGATCGCCACCAAAAACTAATCAGCTGAGCGCCGGACCATATACTAGATTCCCATGAAGTTTGGAGACGATCCGATCAAAGTTACTCAAAAAATAAGGGTTTCGTCGACCTCCATGATTGACCACAAAGTGACCTTGACCTTTGACCTTGACCTTCAAAATTTTGTGTGCTGAAGGGTATCTCTATAGGACTCTGATATGCGAAGTTACATGCGAAGATATGCGAAGATATGGTACCTACGATTTCAACATTTGACCTTGGGGTCAATAATTTTCGACCTCCAGCGCTAACCATGAAGGTCAAGGCCGATCGCCACCAAAAACTAATCAGCTGAGCGCCGGACCATATACTAGATTCCCATGAAGTTTGGAGACGATCCGATCAAAGTTACTCAAAAAATAAGGGTTTCGTCGACCTCCATGATTGACCACAAAGTGACCTTGACCTTTGACCTTGACCTTCAAAATTTTGTGTGCTGAAGGGTATCTCTATAGGACTCTGATATGCGAAGTTACATGCGAAGATATGCGAAGATATGGTACCTACGATTTCAACATTTGACCTTGGGGTCAATAATTTTCGACCTCCAGCGCTAACCATGAAGGTCAAGGTCGATCGCCACCAAAAACTAATCAGCTGAGCGCCGGACCATATACTAGATTCCCATGAAGTTTGGAGACGATCCGATCAAAGTTACTCAAAAAATAAGGGTTTCAACATTTGACCTTGGGGTCAATAATTTTCGACCTCCAGCGCTAACCATGAAGGTCAAGGCCGATCGCCACCAAAAACTAATCAGCTGAGCGCCGGACCATATACTAGATTCCCATGAAGTTTGGAGACGATCCAATCAAAGTTACTCAAAAAATAAGGGTTTCGTCGACCTCCATGATTGACCACAAAGTGACCTTGACCTTTGACCTTGACCTTCAAAATTTTGTGTGCTGAAGGGTATCTCTATAGGACTCTGATATGCGAAGTTACAGGAGTTTCCAATAATAACTGTGGTCTACAAAGTGATCTAAACGTGAAAAAAAATGATTAACCACAAACAAAAAAACAAAAAAACAAAAAAACAAACAAAAAAACAAACATACAAGCTGACTAATACATCTTGCAAAAACTTCGTTTTGGCAAGATAAAAAACAAACATACAAGCTGACCAATACATCTTGCAAAAACTTCGTTTTGGCAAGATAATAAAAACTCACCCACAGGGTGAACCGTATCTTGCCAAAATGTGAACATGAGTGACTTGCTTCAGGTCACACTGAGGTGAACAGAACTGCTATCCACTAGAAGCGACTCTTTGAGGAATGTCTGCCCACGAGATATTCCGATGATAATCGTTCTAGAGAGTGACCTTGAAAAATCCGTTTTTTCATCATGACGTCATCAAATGACGTCATAGCGTCAAACTAGTTATATGTTTGGAAAGCACTCAACAAGGGCTTCAATTTGAGGTACTACTCGATATGGTAACTGAAACTTGAAAATTTTACCTTTTGGCCAAAATTGAATGACCTTTAAAATGACCTTGAAGGTCAAGGCCGATCGACACCAAAAACTAATCAACTAAGCGCCATACCACACCCTATATACCCACCAAGTTTGGAGATCATAAGATCAAAGTTACTCAAAAAATAAGGGTTTCGTAATTTGACCTTGGGGTCAATAATTTTCGACCTCCAGCGCTAACCATGAAGGTCAAGGCCGATCGCCACCAAAAACTAATCAGCTGAGCGCCGGACCATATATAAAAACTCACCCACAGGGTGAACCGTATCTTGCCAAAATGTGAACATGAGTGACTTGCTTCAGGTCACACTGAGGTGAACAGAACTGCTATCCACTAGAAGCAACTCTTTGAGGAATGTCTGCCCACGAGATATTGAAAGATTTTGATGAGAACTGAGGAAATAATTTTTTCATGAAAATTCCGTTTTTTCGTCATGACGTCATCAAATGACGTCATAGCGTCAAACTGTTTACAGATCTGGGAAGCACTCATCAAGGGCATTCATATGAGGTATTACTCGATATGGTACCTACGATTTCAAAATTTGACCTTGGGGTCAATAATTTTCGACCTCCAGCGCTAACCATGAAGGTCAAGGCCGATCGCCACCAAAAACTAATCAGCTGAGCGCCGGACCATATACTAGATTCCCATGAAGTTTGGAGACGATCCGATCAAAGTTACTCAAAAAATAACGATTTCAACATTTGACCTTGGGGTCAATAATTTTCGACCTCCAGCGCTAACCATGAAGGTCAAGGCCGATCGCCACCAAAAACTAATCAGCTGAGCGCCGGACCATATACTAGATTCCCATGAAGTTTGGAGACGATCCGATCAAAGTTACTCAAAAAATAAGGGTTTCGTCGACCTCCATGATTGACCACAAAGTGACCTTGACCTTTGACCTTGACCTTCAAAATTTTGTGTGCTGAAGGGTATCTCTATATGACTCTGATATGCGAAGTTACAGGAGTTTCCAATAATAACTGTGGTCTACAGAGTGATCTGAAGGTCAAGGTCAAAGGTCAAGGTCGACCTCCAGCGCTAACCATGAAGGTCAAGGCCGATCGCCACCAAAAACTAATCAGCTGAGCGCCGGACCATATACTAGATTCCCATGAAGTTTGGAGACGATCCGATCAAAGTTACTCAAAAAATAACGATTTCAACATTTGACCTTGGGGTCAATAATTTTCGACCTCCAGCGCTAACCATGAAGGTCAAGGCCGATCGCCACCAAAAACTAATCAGCTGAGCGCCGGACCATATACTAGATTCCCATGAAGTTTGGAGACGATCCGATCAAAGTTACTCAAAAAATAAGGGTTTCGTCGACCTCCATGATTGACCACAAAGTGACCTTGACCTTTGACCTTGACCTTCAAAATTTTGTGTGCTGAAGGGTATCTCTATAGGACTCTGATATGCGAAGTTACAGGAGTTTCCAATAATAACTGTGGTCTACAGAGTGATCTAAACGTGGAAAAAAAATGATTAACCACAAACAAAAAAACAAAAAAACAAAAAAACAAACATACAAGCTGACTAATACATCTTGCAAAAACTTCGTTTTGGCAAGATAACAAACATACAAGCTGACTAATACATCTTGCAAAAACTTCGTTTTGGCAAGATAATAAAAACTCACCCACAGGGTGAACCGTATCTTGCCAAAATGTGAACATGAGTGACTTGCTTCAGGTCACACTGAGGTGAACAGAACTGCTATCCACTAGAAGCGACTCTTTGAGGAATGTCTGCCCACGAGATATTCCGTTGATAAATAATCGTTCTAGAGAGTGACCTTGAAAAATCCGTTTTTTCGTCATGACGTCATCAAATGACGTCATAGCGTCAAACTAGTTATATGTTTGGAAAGCACTCAACAAGGGCTTCAATTTGAGGTACTACTCGATATGGTAACTGAAACTTGAAAATTTTACCTTTTGGCCAAAATTGAATGACCTTCAAAATGACCTTGAAGGTCAAGGCCGATCGACACCAAAAACTAATCAACTGAGCGCCATATCACACCCTATATACCCACCAAGTTTGGAGATCATAAGATCAAAGTTACTCAAAAAATAAGGGTTTCGTAATTTGACCTTGGGGTCAATAATTTTCGACCTCCAGCGCTAACCATGAAGGTCAAGGCCGATCGCCACCAAAAACTAATCAGCTGAGCGCCGGACCATATACTAGATTCCCATGAAGTTTGGAGACGATCCGATCAAAGTTACTCAAAAAATAAGGGTTTCGTCGACCTCCATGATTGACCACAAAGTGACCTTGACCTTTGACCTTGACCTTCAAAATTTTGTGTGCTGAAGGGTATCTCTATAGGACTCTGATATGCGAAGTTACAGGAGTTTCCAATAATAACTGTGGTCTACAGAGTGATCTAAACGTGGAAAAAAAATGATTAACCACAAACAAAAAAACAAAAAAACAAAAAAACAAACATACAAGCTGACTAATACATCTTGCAAAAACTTCGTTTTGGCAAGATAACAAACATACAAGCTGACTAATACATCTTGCAAAAACTTCGTTTTGGCAAGATAATAAAAACTCACCCACAGGGTGAACCGTATCTTGCCAAAATGTGAACATGAGTGACTTGCTTCAGGTCACACTGAGGTGAACAGAACTGCTATCCACTAGAAGCGACTCTTTGAGGAATGTCTGCCCACGAGATATTCCGTTGATAAATAATCGTTCTAGAGAGTGACCTTGAAAAATCCGTTTTTTCGTCATGACGTCATCAAATGACGTCATAGCGTCAAACTAGTTATATGTTTGGAAAGCACTCAACAAGGGCTTCAATTTGAGGTACTACTCGATATGGTAACTGAAACTTGAAAATTTTACCTTTTGGCCAAAATTGAATGACCTTCAAAATGACCTTGAAGGTCAAGGCCGATCGACACCAAAAACTAATCAACTGAGCGCCATACCACACCCTATATACCCACCAAGTTTGGAGATCATAAGATCAAAGTTACTCAAAAAATAAGGGTTTCGTAATTTGACCTTGGGGTCAATAATTTTCGACCTCCAGCGCTAACCATGAAGGTCAAGGCCGATCGCCACCAAAAACTAATCAGCTGAGCGCCGGACCATATACTAGATTCCCATGAAGTTTGGAGACGATCCGATCAAAGTTACTCAAAAAATAAGGGTTTCGTCGACCTCCATGATTGACCACAAAGTTACCTTGACCTTTGACCTTGACCTTCAAAATTTTGTGTGCTGAAGGGTATCTCTATAGGACTCTGATATGCGAAGTTACAGGAGTTTCCAATGACTCGATATGGTAACTGAAACTTGAAAATTTTACCTTTTGGTCAAAATTGAATGACCTTCAAAATGACCTTGAAGGTCAAGGCCGATCGACACCAAAAACTAATCAACTGAGCGCCATACCACACCCTATATACCCACCAAGTTTGGAGATCATAAGATCAAAGTTACTCAAAAAATAAGGGTTTCGTAATTTGACCTTGGGGTCAATAATTTTCGACCTCCAGCGCTAACCATGAAGGTCAAGGCCGATCGCCACCAAAAACTAATCAGCTGAGCGCCGGACCATATACTAGATTCCCATGAAGTTTGGAGACGATCCGATCAAAGTTACTCAAAAAATAAGGGTTTCATCGACCTCCATGATTGACCACAAAGTGACCTTGACCTTTGACCTTGACCTTCAAAATTTTGTGTGCTGAAGGGTATCTCTATAGGACTCTGATATGCGAAGTTACAGGAGTTTCCAATAATAACTGTGGTCTACAGAGTGATCTAAACGTGGAAAAAAAATGATTAACCACAAACAAAAAAACAAAAAAACAAACAAAAAAACAAATAAAACTCACCCACAGGGTGAACCGTATCTTGCCAGTGTTTGGAAAGCACTCAACAAGGGCTTCAATTTGAGGTACTACTCGATATGGTAACTGAAACTTGAAAATTTTACCTTTTGGTCAAAATTGAATGACCTTCAAAATGACCTTGAAGGTCAAGGCCGATCGACACCAAAAACTAATCAACTGAGCGCCATACCACACCCTATATACCCACCAAGTTTGGAGATCATAAGATCAAAGTTACTCAAAAAATAAGGGTTTCGTTGACCTCCATGATTGACCGCAAAGTGACCTTGACCTTTGACCTTGACCTTAATAATTTCGTATGGTGAATAGTATGTCTTCATGACCAACGCACATGAAATATTGAAAGATTTTGATGAGAACTGAGGAAATAATTTTTTCATGAAAATTCCGTTTTTTCGTCATGACGTCATCAAATGACGTCATAGCGTCAAACTGTTTACAGATCTGGGAAGCACTCATCAAGGGCATTCATATGAGGTATTACTCGATATGGTACCTACGATTTCAAAATTTGACCTTGGGGTCAATAATTTTCGACCTCCAGCGCTAACCATGAAGGTCAAGGCCGATCGCCACCAAAAACTAATCAGCTGAGCGCCGGACCATATACTAGATTCCCATGAAGTTTGGAGACGATCCGATCAAAGTTACTCAAAAAATAAGGATTTCAACATTTGACCTTGGGGTCAATAATTTTCGACCTCCAGCGCTAACCATGAAGGTCAAGGCCGATCGCCACCAAAAACTAATCAGCTGAGCGCCGGACCATATACTAGATTCCCATGAAGTTTGGAGACGATCCGATCAAAGTTACTCAAAAAATAAGGGTTTCGTCGACCTCCATGATTGACCACAAAGTGACCTTGACCTTTGACCTTGACCTTCAAAATTTTGTGTGCTGAAGGGTATCTCTATAGGACTCTGATATGCGAAGTTACATGCGAAGATATGCGAAGATATGGTACCTACGATTTCAACATTTGACCTTGGGGTCAATAATTTTCGACCTCCAGCGCTAACCATGAAGGTCAAGGCCGATCGCCACCAAAAACTAATCAGCTGAGCGCCGGACCATATACTAGATTCCCATGAAGTTTGGAGACGATCCGATCAAAGTTACTCAAAAAATAAGGGTTTCGTCGACCTCCATGATTGACCACAAAGTGACCTTGACCTTTGACCTTGACCTTCAAAATTTTGTGTGCTGAAGGGTATCTCTATAGGACTCTGATATGCGAAGTTACATGCGAAGATATGCGAAGATATGGTACCTACGATTTCAACATTTGACCTTGGGGTCAATAATTTTCGACCTCCAGCGCTAACCATGAAGGTCAAGGTCGATCGCCACCAAAAACTAATCAGCTGAGCGCCGGACCATATACTAGATTCCCATGAAGTTTGGAGACGATCCGATCAAAGTTACTCAAAAAATAAGGGTTTCAACATTTGACCTTGGGGTCAATAATTTTCGACCTCCAGCGCTAACCATGAAGGTCAAGGCCGATCGCCACCAAAAACTAATCAGCTGAGCGCCGGACCATATACTAGATTCCCATGAAGTTTGGAGACGATCCAATCAAAGTTACTCAAAAAATAAGGGTTTCGTCGACCTCCATGATTGACCACAAAGTGACCTTGACCTTTGACCTTGACCTTCAAAATTTTGTGTGCTGAAGGGTATCTCTATAGGACTCTGATATGCGAAGTTACAGGAGTTTCCAATAATAACTGTGGTCTACAAAGTGATCTAAACGTGAAAAAAAATGATTAACCACAAACAAAAAAACAAAAAAACAAAAAAACAAACAAAAAAACAAACATACAAGCTGACTAATACATCTTGCAAAAACTTCGTTTTGGCAAGATAAAAAACAAACATACAAGCTGACCAATACATCTTGCAAAAACTTCGTTTTGGCAAGATAATAAAAACTCACCCACAGGGTGAACCGTATCTTGCCAAAATGTGAACATGAGTGACTTGCTTCAGGTCACACTGAGGTGAACAGAACTGCTATCCACTAGAAGCGACTCTTTGAGGAATGTCTGCCCACGAGATATTCCGATGATAATCGTTCTAGAGAGTGACCTTGAAAAATCCGTTTTTTCATCATGACGTCATCAAATGACGTCATAGCGTCAAACTAGTTATATGTTTGGAAAGCACTCAACAAGGGCTTCAATTTGAGGTACTACTCGATATGGTAACTGAAACTTGAAAATTTTACCTTTTGGCCAAAATTGAATGACCTTTAAAATGACCTTGAAGGTCAAGGCCGATCGACACCAAAAACTAATCAACTAAGCGCCATACCACACCCTATATACCCACCAAGTTTGGAGATCATAAGATCAAAGTTACTCAAAAAATAAGGGTTTCGTAATTTGACCTTGGGGTCAATAATTTTCGACCTCCAGCGCTAACCATGAAGGTCAAGGCCGATCGCCACCAAAAACTAATCAGCTGAGCGCCGGACCATATATAAAAACTCACCCACAGGGTGAACCGTATCTTGCCAAAATGTGAACATGAGTGACTTGCTTCAGGTCACACTGAGGTGAACAGAACTGCTATCCACTAGAAGCAACTCTTTGAGGAATGTCTGCCCACGAGATATTGAAAGATTTTGATGAGAACTGAGGAAATAATTTTTTCATGAAAATTCCGTTTTTTCGTCATGACGTCATCAAATGACGTCATAGCGTCAAACTGTTTACAGATCTGGGAAGCACTCATCAAGGGCATTCATATGAGGTATTACTCGATATGGTACCTACGATTTCAAAATTTGACCTTGGGGTCAATAATTTTCGACCTCCAGCGCTAACCATGAAGGTCAAGGCCGATCGCCACCAAAAACTAATCAGCTGAGCGCCGGACCATATACTAGATTCCCATGAAGTTTGGAGACGATCCGATCAAAGTTACTCAAAAAATAACGATTTCAACATTTGACCTTGGGGTCAATAATTTTCGACCTCCAGCGCTAACCATGAAGGTCAAGGCCGATCGCCACCAAAAACTAATCAGCTGAGCGCCGGACCATATACTAGATTCCCATGAAGTTTGGAGACGATCCGATCAAAGTTACTCAAAAAATAAGGGTTTCGTCGACCTCCATGATTGACCACAAAGTGACCTTGACCTTTGACCTTGACCTTCAAAATTTTGTGTGCTGAAGGGTATCTCTATATGACTCTGATATGCGAAGTTACAGGAGTTTCCAATAATAACTGTGGTCTACAGAGTGATCTGAAGGTCAAGGTCAAAGGTCAAGGTCGACCTCCAGCGCTAACCATGAAGGTCAAGGCCGATCGCCACCAAAAGCTAATCAGCTGAGCGCCGGACCATATACTAGATTCCCATGAAGTTTGGAGACGATCCGATCAAAGTTACTCAAAAAATAACGATTTCAACATTTGACCTTGGGGTCAATAATTTTCGACCTCCAGCGCTAACCATGAAGGTCAAGGCCGATCGCCACCAAAAACTAATCAGCTGAGCGCCGGACCATATACTAGATTCCCATGAAGTTTGGAGACGATCCGATCAAAGTTACTCAAAAAATAAGGGTTTCGTCGACCTCCATGATTGACCACAAAGTGACCTTGACCTTTGACCTTGACCTTCAAAATTTTGTGTGCTGAAGGGTATCTCTATAGGACTCTGATATGCGAAGTTACAGGAGTTTCCAATAATAACTGTGGTCTACAGAGTGATCTGAAGGTCAAGGTCAAAGGTCAAGGACGACCTCCAGCGCTAACCATGAAGGTCAAGGCCGATCGCCACCAAAAACTAATCAGCTGAGCGCCGGACCATGTACTAGATTCCCATGAAGTTTGGAGACGATCCGATCAAAGTTACTCAAAAAATAACGATTTCAACATTTGACCTTGGGGTCAATAATTTTCGACCTCCAGCGCTAACCATGAAGGTCAAGGCCGATCGCCACCAAAAACTAATCAGCTGAGCGCCGGACCATATACTAGATTCCCATGAAGTTTGGAGACGATCCGATCAAAGTTACTCAAAAAATAAGGGTTTCGTCGACCTCCATGATTGACCACAAAGTGACCTTGACCTTTGACCTTGACCTTCAAAATTTTGTGTGCTGAAGGGTATCTCTATAGGACTCTGATATGCGAAGTTACAGGAGTTTCCAATAATAACTGTGGTCTACAGAGTGATCTAAACGTGGAAAAAAAATGATTAACCACAAACAAAAAAACAAAAAAACAAAAAAATAAACCTATGTCACCCACAGGGTGAACCGTATCTTGCCAAAATGTGAACATGAGTGACTTGCTTCAGGTCACACTGAGGTGAACAGAACTGCTATCCACTAGAAGCGACTCTTTGAGGAATGTCTGCCCACGAGATATTGAAAGATTTTGATGAGAACTGAGGAAATAATTTTTTCATGAAAATTCCGTTTTTTCGTCATGACGTCATCAAATGACGTCATAGCGTCAAACTGTTTACAGATCTGGGAAGCACTCATCAAGGGCATTCATATGAGGTATTACTCGATATGGTACCTACGATTTCAAAATTTGACCTTGGGGTCAATAATTTTCGACCTCCAGCGCTAACCATGAAGGTCAAGGCCGATCGCCACCAAAAACTAATCAGCTGAGCGCCGGACCATATACTAGATTCCCATGAAGTTTGGAGACGATCCGATCAAAGTTACTCAAAAAATAACGATTTCAACATTTGACCTTGGGGTCAATAATTTTCGACCTCCAGCGCTAACCATGAAGGTCAAGGCCGATCGCCACCAAAAAGTAATCAGCTGAGCGCCGGACCATATACTAGATTCCCATGAAGTTTGGAGACGATCCGATCAAAGTTACTCAAAAAATAACGATTTCAACATTTGACCTTGGGGTCAATAATTTTCGACCTCCAGCGCTAACCATGAAGGTCAAGGCCGATCGCCACCAAAAACTAATCAGCTGAGCGCCGGACCATATACTAGATTCCCATGAAGTTTGGAGACGATCCGATCAAAGTTACTCAAAAAATAAGGGTTTCGTCGACCTCCATGATTGACCACAAAGTGACCTTGACCTTTGACCTTGACCTTCAAAATTTTGTGTGCTGAAGGGTATCTCTATAGGACTCTGATATGCGAAGTTACATGCGAAGATATGCGAAGATATGGTACCTACGATTTCAACATTTGACCTTGGGGTCAATAATTTTCGACCTCCAGCGCTAACCATGAAGGTCAAGGCCGATCGCCACCAAAAACTAATCAGCTGAGCGCCGGACCATATACTAGATTCCCATGAAGTTTGGAGACGATCCGATCAAAGTTACTCAAAAAATAAGGGTTTCAACATTTGACCTTGGGGTCAATAATTTTCGACCTCCAGCGCTAACCATGAAGGTCAAGGCCGATCGCCACCAAAAACTAATCAGCTGAGCGACGGACCATTTCCTAGATTGCCATGAAGTTTGGAGACGATCCGATCAAAGTTACTCAAAAAATAAGGGTTTCGTCGACCTCCATGATTGACCACAAAGTGACCTTCACCTTTGACCTTGACCTTCAAAATTTTGTGTGCTGAAGGGTATCTCTATAGGACTCTGATATGCGAAGTTACATGCGAAGATATGCGAAGATATGGTACCTACGATTTCAACATTTGACCTTGGGGTCAATAATTTTCGACCTCCAGCGCTAACCATGAAGGTCAAGGCCGATCGCCACCAAAAACTAATCAGCTGAGCGCCGGACCATATACTAGATTCCCATGAAGTTTGGAGACGATCCGATCAAAGTTACTCAAAAAATAAGGGTTTCAACATTTGACCTTGGGGTCAATAATTTTCGACCTCCAGCGCTAACCATGAAGGTCAAGGCCGATCGCCACCAAAAACTAATCAGCTGAGCGCCGGACCATATACTAGATTCCCATGAAGTTTGGAGACGATCCGATCAAAGTTACTCAAAAAATAAGGGTTTCGTCCACCTCCATGATTGACCACAAAGTGACCTTGACCTTTGACCTTGACCTTCAAACTTTTATGTGCTGAAGGGTATCTCTATAGGACTCTGATATGCGAAGTTACAGGAGTTTCCAATAATAACTGTGGTCTTCAGAGTGATCTAAACGTGGAAAAAAAATGATTAACCACAAACAAAAAAACAAAAAAACAAAAAAACAAACAAAAAAACAAACATACAAGCTGACTAATACATCTTGCAAAAACTTCGTTTTGGCAAGATAATAAAAACTCACCCACAGGGTGAACCGTATCTTGCCAAAATGTGAACATGAGTGACTTGCTTCAGGTCACACTGAGGTGAACAGAACTGCTATCCACTAGAAGCGACTCTTTGAGGAATGTCTGCCCACGAGATATTCCGATGATAATCGTTCTAGAGAGTGACCTTGAAAAATCCGTTTTTTCGTCATGACGTCATCAAATGACGTCATAGCGTCAAACTAGTTATATGTTTGGAAAGCACTCAACAAGGGCTTCAATTTGAGGTACTACTCGATATGGTAACTGAAACTTGAAAATTTTACCTTTTGGCCAAAATTGAATGACCTTTAAAATGACCTTGAAGGTCAAGGCCGATCGACACCAAAAACTAATCAACTGAGCGCCATACCACACCCTAAATACCCACCAAGTTTGGAGATCATAAGATCAAAGTTACTCAAAAAATAAGGGTTTCGTAATTTGACCTTGGGGTCAATAATTTTCGACCTCCAGCGCTAACCATGAAGGTCAAGGCCGATCGCCACCAAAAACTAATCAGCTGAGCGCCGGACCATATACTAGATTCCCATGAAGTTTGGAGACGATCCGATCAAAGTTACTCAAAAAATAAGGGTTTCAACATTTGACCTTGGGGTCAATAATTTTCGACCTCCAGCGCTAACCATGAAGGTCAAGGCCGATCGCCACCAAAAACTAATCAGCTGAGCGCCGGACCATATACTAGATTCCCATGAAGTTTGGAGACGATCCGATCAAAGTTACTCAAAAAATAAGGGTTTCGTCGACCTCCATGATTGACCACAAAGTGACCTTGACCTTTGACCTTGACCTTCAAAATTTTGTGTGCTGAAGGGTATCTCTATAGGACTCTGATATCCGAAGTTACAGGAGTTTCCAATAATAACTGTGGTCTACAGTGATCTGAAGGTCAAGGTCAAAGGTCAAGGTCGACCTCCAGCGCTAACCATGAAGGTCAAGGCCGATCGCCACCAAAAACTAATCAGCTGAGCGCCGGACCATGTACTAGATTCCCATGAAGTTTGGAGACGATCCGATCAAAGTTACTCAAAAAATAACGATTTCAACATTTGACCTTGGGGTCAATAATTTTCGACCTCCAGCGCTAACCATGAAGGTCAAGGCCGATCGCCACCAAAAACTAATCAGCTGAGCGCCGGACCATATACTAGATTCCCATGAAGTTTGGAGACGATCCGATCAAAGTTACTCAAAAAATAAGGGTTTCGTCGACCTCCATGATTGACCACAAAGTGACCTTGACCTTTGACCTTGACCTTCAAAATTTTGTGTGCTGAAGGGTATCTCTATAGGACTCTGATATGCGAAGTTACAGGAGTTTCCAATGACTCGATATGGTAACTGAAACTTGAAAATTTTACCTTTTGGTCAAAATTGAATGACCTTCAAAATGACCTTGAAGGTCAAGGCCGATCGACACCAAAAACTAATCAACTGAGCGCCATACCACACCCTATATACCCACCAAGTTTGGAGATCATAAGATCAAAGTTACTCAAAAAATAAGGGTTTCGTAATTTGACCTTGGGGTCAATAATTTTCGACCTCCAGCGCTAACCATGAAGGTCAAGGCCGATCGCCACCAAAAACTAATCAGCTGAGCGCCGGACCATATACTAGATTCCCATGAAGTTTGGAGACGATCCGATCAAAGTTACTCAAAAAATAAGGGTTTCGTCGACCTCCATGATTGACCACAAAGTGACATTGACCTTTGACCTTGACCTTCAAAATTTTGTGTGCTGAAGGGTATCTCTATAGGACTCTGATATGCGAAGTTACAGGAGTTTCCAATAATAACTGTGGTCTACAGAGTGATCTGAAGGTCAAGGTCATAGGTCAAGGTCGACCTCCAGCGCTAACCATGAAGGTCAAGGCCGATCGCCACCAAAAACTAATCAGCTGAGCGCCGGACCATATACTAGATTCCCATGAAGTTTGGAGACGATCCGATCAAAGTTACTCAAAAAATAACGATTTCAACATTTGACCTTGGGGTCAATAATTTTCGACCTCCAGCGCTAACCATGAAGGTCAAGGCCGATCGCCACCAAAAACTAATCAGCTGAGCGCCGGACCATATACTAGATTCCCATGAAGTTTGGAGACGATCCGATCAAAGTTACTCAAAAAATAAGGGTTTCGTCGACCTCCATGATTGACCACAAAGTGACCTTGACCTTTGACCTTGACCTTCAAAATTTTGTGTGCTGAAGGGTATCTCTATAGGACTCTGATATGCGAAGTTACAGGAGTTTCCAATAATAACTGTGGTCTACAGAGTGATCTAAACGTGGAAAAAAAATGATTAACCACAAACAAAAAAACAAAATAAAAACTCACCCACAGGGTGAACCGTATCTTGCCAAAATGTGAACATGAGTGACTTGCTTCAGGTCACACTGAGGTGAACAGAACTGCTATCCACTAGAAGCGACTCTTTGAGGAATGTCTGCCCACGAGATATTCCGATGATAATCGTTCTAGAGAGTGACCTTGAAAAATCCGTTTTTTCGTCATGACGTCATCAAATGACGTCATAGCGTCAAACTAGTTATATGTTTGGAAAGCACTCAACAAGGGCTTCAATTTGAGGTACTACTCGATATGGTAACTGAAACTTGAAAATTTTACCTTTTGGCCAAAATTGAATGACCTTCAAAATGACCTTGAAGGTCAAGGCCGATCGACACCAAAAACTAATCAACTGAGCGCCATACCACACCCTATATACCCACCAAGTTTGGAGATCATAAGATCAAAGTTACTCAAAAAATAAGGGTTTCGTAATTTGACCTTGGGGTCAATAATTTTCGACCTCCAGCGCTAACCATGAAGGTCAAGGCCGATCGCCACCAAAAACTAATCAGCTGAGCGCCGGACCATATACTAGATTCCCATGAAGTTTGGAGACGATCCGATCAAAGTTACTCAAAAAATAAGGGTTTCGTCGACCTCCATGATTGACCACAAAGTGACCTTGACCTTTGACCTTGACCTTCAAAATTTTGTGTGCTGAAGGGTATCTCTATAGGACTCTGATATGCGAAGTTACAGGAGTTTCCAATAATAACTGTGGTCTACAGAGTGATCTGAAGGTCAAGGTCAAAGGTCAAGGTCGACCTCCAGCGCTAACCATGAAGGTCAAGGCCGATCGCCACCAAAAACTAATCAGCTGAGCGCCGGACCATATACTAGATTCCCATGAAGTTTGGAGACGATCTGATCAAAGTTACTCAAAAAATAACGATTTCAACATTTGACCTTGGGGTCAATAATTTTCGACCTCCAGCGCTAACCATGAAGGTCAAGGCCGATCGCCACCAAAAACTAATCAGCTGAGCGCCGGACCATATACTAGATTCCCATGAAGTTTGGAGACGATCCGATCAAAGTTACTCAAAAAATAAGGGTTTCGTCGACCTCCATGATTGACCACAAAGTGACCTTGACCTTTGACCTTGACCTTCAAAATTTTGTGTGCTGAAGGGTATCTCTATAGGACTCTGATATGCGAAGTTACAGGAGTTTCCAATAATAACTGTGGTCTACAGAGTGATCTGAAGGTCAAGGTCAAAGGTCAAGGACGACCTCCAGCGCTAACCATGAAGGTCAAGGCCGATCGACACCAAAAACTAATCAACTGAGCGCCATACCACACCCTATATACCCACCAAGTTTGGAGATCATAAGATCAAAGTTACTCAAAAAATAAGGGTTTCGTAATTTGACCTTGGGGTCAATAATTTTCGACCTCCAGCGCTAACCATGAAGGTCAAGGCCGATCGCCACCAAAAACTAATCAGCTGAGCGCCGGACCATATACTAGATTCCCATGAAGTTTGGAGACGATCCGATCAAAGTTACTCAAAAAATAAGGGTTTCGTCGACCTCCATGATTGACCACAAAGTGACCTTGACCTTTGACCTTGACCTTCAAAATTTTGTGTGCTGAAGGGTATCTCTATAGGACTCTGATATGCGAAGTTACAGGAGTTTCCAATAATAACTGTGGTCTACAGAGTGATCTGAAGGTCAAGGTCAAAGGTCAAGGTCGACCTCCAGCGCTAACCATGAAGGTCAAGGCCGATCGCCACCAAAAACTAATCAGCTGAGCGCCGGACCATATACTAGATTCCCATGAAGTTTGGAGACGATCCGATCAAAGTTACTCAAAAAATAACGATTTCAACATTTGACCTTGGGGTCAATAATTTTCGACCTCCAGCGCTAACCATGAAGGTCAAGGCCGATCGCCACCAAAAACTAATCAGCTGAGCGCCGGACCATATACTAGATTCCCATGAAGTTTGGAGACGATCCGATCAAAGTTACTCAAAAAATAAGGGTTTCGTCGACCTCCATGATTGACCACAAAGTGACCTTGACCTTTGACCTTGACCTTCAAAATTTTGTGTGCTGAAGGGTATCTCTATAGGACTCTGATATGCGAAGTTACAGGAGTTTCCAATAATAACTGTGGTCTACAGAGTGATCTGAAGGTCAAGGTCAAAGGTCAAGGACGACCTCCAGCGCTAACCATGAAGGTCAAGGCCGATCGCCACCAAAAACTAATCAGCTGAGCGCCGGACCATGTACTAGATTCCCATGAAGTTTGGAGACGATCCGATCAAAGTTACTCAAAAAATAACGATTTCAACATTTGACCTTGGGGTCAATAATTTTCGACCTCCAGCGCTAACCATGAAGGTCAAGGCCGATCGCCACCAAAAACTAATCAGCTGAGCGCCGGACCATATACTAGATTCCCATGAAGTTTGGAGACGATCCGATCAAAGTTACTCAAAAAATAAGGGTTTCGTCGACCTCCATGATTGACCACAAAGTGACCTTGACCTTTGACCTTGACCTTCAAAATTTTGTGTGCTGAAGGGTATCTCTATAGGACTCTGATATGCGAAGTTACAGGAGTTTCCAATAATAACTGTGGTCTACAGAGTGATCTAAACGTGGAAAAAAAATGATTAACCACAAACAAAAAAACAAAAAAACAAAAAAATAAACCTATGTCACCCACAGGGTGAACCGTATCTTGCCAAAATGTGAACATGAGTGACTTGCTTCAGGTCACACTGAGGTGAACAGAACTGCTATCCACTAGAAGCGACTCTTTGAGGAATGTCTGCCCACGAGATATTGAAAGATTTTGATGAGAACTGAGGAAATAATTTTTTCATGAAAATTCCGTTTTTTCATCATGACGTCATCAAATGACGTCATAGCGTCAAACTGTTTACAGATCTGGGAAGCACTCATCAAGGGCATTCATATGAGGTATTACTCGATATGGTACCTACGATTTCAAAATTTGACCTTGGGGTCAATAATTTTCGACCTCCAGCGCTAACCATGAAGGTCAAGGCCGATCGCCACCAAAAACTAATCAGCTGAGCGCCGGACCATATACTAGATTCCCATGAAGTTTGGAGACGATCCGATCAAAGTTACTCAAAAAATAACGATTTCAACATTTGACCTTGGGGTCAATAATTTTCGACCTCCAGCGCTAACCATGAAGGTCAAGGCCGATCGCCACCAAAAACTAATCAGCTGAGCGCCGGACCATATACTAGATTCCCATGAAGTTTGGAGACGATCCGATCAAAGTTACTCAAAAAATAAGGGTTTCGTCGACCTCCATGATTGACCACAAAGTGACCTTGACCTTTGACCTTGACCTTCAAAATTTTGTGTGCTGAAGGGTATCTCTATAGGACTCTGATATGCGAAGTTACAGGAGTTTCCAATAATAACTGTGGTCTACAGAGTGATCTGAAGGTCAAGGTCAAAGGTCAAGGTCGACCTCCAGCGCTAACCATGAAGGTCAAGGCCGATCGCCACAAAAAACTAATCAGCTGAGCGCCGGACCATATACTAGATTCCCATGAAGTTTGGAGACGATCCGATCAAAGTTACTCAAAAAATAACGATTTCAACATTTGACCTTGGGGTCAATAATTTTCGACCTCCAGCGCTAACCATGAAGGTCAAGGCCGATCGCCACCAAAAACTAATCAGCTGAGCGCCGGACCATATACTAGATTCCCATGAAGTTTGGAGACGATCCGATCAAAGTTACTCAAAAAATAAGGGTTTCGTCGACCTCCATGATTGACCACAAAGTGACCTTGACCTTTGACCTTGACCTTCAAAATTTTGGGTGCTGAAGGGTATCTCTATAGGACTCTGATATGCGAAGTTACAGGAGTTTCCAATAATAACTGTGGTCTACAGAGTGATCTAAACGTGGAAAAAAAATGATTAACCACAAACAAAAAAACAAAAAAAAAAACAAACAAAAAAACAAACATACAAGCTGACTAATACATCTTGCAAAAACTTCGTTTTGGCAAGATAATAAAAACTCACCCACAGGGTGAACCGTATCTTGCCAAAATGTGAACATGAGTGACTTGCTTCAGGTCACACTGAGGTGAACAGAACTGCTATCCACTAGAAGCGACTCTTTGAGGAATGTCTGCCCACGAGATATTCCGATGATAATCGTTCTAGAGAGTGACCTTGAAAAATCCGTTTTTTCGTCATGACGTCATCAAATGACGTCATAGCGTCAAACTAGTTATATGTTTGGAAAGCACTCAACAAGGGCTTCAATTTGAGGTACTACTCGATATGGTAACTGAAACTTGAAAATTTTACCTTTTGGCCAAAATTGAATGACCTTTAAAATGACCTTGAAGGTCAAGGCCGATCGACACCAAAAACTAATCAACTGAGCGCCATACCACACCCTAAATACCCACCAAGTTTGGAGATCATAAGATCAAAGTTACTCAAAAAATAAGGGTTTCGTAATTTGACCTTGGGGTCAATAATTTTCGACCTCCAGCGCTAACCATGAAGGTCAAGGCCGATCGCCACCAAAAACTAATCAGCTGAGCGCCGGACCATATACTAGATTCCCATGAAGTTTGGAGACGATCCGATCAAAGTTACTCAAAAAATAAGGGTTTCGTCGACCTCCATGATTGACCACAAAGTGACCTTGACCTTTGACCTTGACCTTCAAAATTTTGTGTGCTGAAGGGTATCTCTATAGGACTCTGATATGCGAAGTTACAGGAGTTTCCAATAATAACTGTGGTCTACAGAGTGATCTGAAGGTCAAGGTCAAAGGTCAAGGTCGACCTCCAGCACTAACCATGAAGGTCAAGGCCGATCGCCACCAAAAACTAATCAGCAGAGCGCCGGACCATATACTAGATTCCCATGAAGTTTGGAGACGATCCGATCAAAGTTACTCAAAAAATAACGATTTCAACATTTGACCTTGGGGTCAATAATTTTCGACCTCCAGCGCTAACCATGAAGGTCAAGGCCGATCGCCACCAAAAACTAATCAGCTGAGCGCCGGACCATATACTAGATTCCCATGAAGTTTGGAGACGATCCGATCAAAGTTACTCAAAAAATAAGGGTTTCGTCGACCTCCATGATTGACCACAAAGTGACCTTGACCTTTGACCTTGACCTTCAAAATTTTGTGTGCTGAAGGGTATCTCTATAGGACTCTGATATGCGAAGTTACAGGAGTTTCCAATAATAACTGTGGTCTACAGAGTGATCTGAAGGTCAAGGTCAAAGGTCAAGGTCGACCTCCAGCGCTAACCATGAAGGTCAAGGCCGATCGCCACCAAAAACTAATCAGCTGAGCGCCGGACCATGTACTAGATTCCCATGAAGTTTGGAGACGATCCGATCAAAGTTACTCAAAAAATAACGATTTCAACATTTGACCTTGGGGTCAATAATTTTCGACCTCCAGCGCTAACCATGAAGGTCAAGGCCGATCGCCACCAAAAACTAATCAGCTGAGCGCCGGACCATATACTAGATTCCCATGAAGTTTGGAGACGATCCGATCAAAGTTACTCAAAAAATAAGGGTTTCGTCGACCTCCATGATTGACCACAAAGTGACCTTGACCTTTGACCTTGACCTTCAAAATTTTGTGTGCTGAAGGGTATCTCTATAGGACTCTGATATGCGAAGTTACAGGAGTTTCCAATGACTCGATATGGTAACTGAAACTTGAAAATTTTACCTTTTGGTCAAAATTGAATGACCTTCAAAATGACCTTGAAGGTCAAGGCCGATCGACACCAAAAACTAATCAACTGAGCGCCATACCACACCCTATATACCCACCAAGTTTGGAGATCATAAGATCAAAGTTACTCAAAAAATAAGGGTTTCGTAATTTGACCTTGGGGTCAATAATTTTCGACCTCCAGCGCTAACCATGAAGGTCAAGGCCGATCGCCACCAAAAACTAATCAGCTGAGCGCCGGACCATATACTAGATTCCCATGAAGTTTGGAGACGATCCGATCAAAGTTACTCAAAAAATAAGGGTTTCGTCGACCTCCATGATTGACCACAAAGTGACATTGACCTTTGACCTTGACCTTCAAAATTTTGTGTGCTGAAGGGTATCTCTATAGGACTCTGATATGCGAAGTTACAGGAGTTTCCAATAATAACTGTGGTCTACAGAGTGATCTGAAGGTCAAGGTCATAGGTCAAGGTCGACCTCCAGCGCTAACCATGAAGGTCAAGGCCGATCGCCACCAAAAACTAATCAGCTGAGCGCCGGACCATATACTAGATTCCCATGAAGTTTGGAGACGATCCGATCAAAGTTACTCAAAAAATAACGATTTCAACATTTGACCTTGGGGTCAATAATTTTCGACCTCCAGCGCTAACCATGAAGGTCAAGGCCGATCGCCACCAAAAACTAATCAGCTGAGCGCCGGACCATATACTAGATTCCCATGAAGTTTGGAGACGATCCGATCAAAGTTACTCAAAAAATAAGGGTTTCGTCGACCTCCATGATTGACCACAAAGTGACCTTGACCTTTGACCTTGACCTTCAAAATTTTGTGTGCTGAAGGGTATCTCTATAGGACTCTGATATGCGAAGTTACAGGAGTTTCCAATAATAACTGTGGTCTACAGAGTGATCTAAACGTGGAAAAAAAATGATTAACCACAAACAAAAAAACAAAATAAAAACTCACCCACAGGGTGAACCGTATCTTGCCAAAATGTGAACATGAGTGACTTGCTTCAGGTCACACTGAGGTGAACAGAACTGCTATCCACTAGAAGCGACTCTTTGAGGAATGTCTGCCCACGAGATATTCCGATGATAATCGTTCTAGAGAGTGACCTTGAAAAATCCGTTTTTTCGTCATGACGTCATCAAATGACGTCATAGCGTCAAACTAGTTATATGTTTGGAAAGCACTCAACAAGGGCTTCAATTTGAGGTACTACTCGATATGGTAACTGAAACTTGAAAATTTTACCTTTTGGCCAAAATTGAATGACCTTCAAAATGACCTTGAAGGTCAAGGCCGATCGACACCAAAAACTAATCAACTGAGCGCCATACCACACCCTATATACCCACCAAGTTTGGAGATCATAAGATCAAAGTTACTCAAAAAATAAGGGTTTCGTAATTTGACCTTGGGGTCAATAATTTTCGACCTCCAGCGCTAACCATGAAGGTCAAGGCCGATCGCCACCAAAAACTAATCAGCTGAGCGCCGGACCATATACTAGATTCCCATGAAGTTTGGAGACGATCCGATCAAAGTTACTCAAAAAATAAGGGTTTCGTCGACCTCCATGATTGACCACAAAGTGACCTTGACCTTTGACCTTGACCTTCAAAATTTTGTGTGCTGAAGGGTATCTCTATAGGACTCTGATATGCGAAGTTACAGGAGTTTCCAATAATAACTGTGGTCTACAGAGTGATCTGAAGGTCAAGGTCAAAGGTCAAGGTCGACCTCCAGCGCTAACCATGAAGGTCAAGGCCGATCGCCACCAAAAACTAATCAGCTGAGTGCCGGACCATATACTAGATTTCCATGAAGTTTGGAGACGATCCGATCAAAGTTACTCAAAAAATAACGATTTCAACATTTGACCTTGGGGTCAATAATTTTCGACCTCCAGCGCTAACCATGAAGGTCAAGGCCGATCGCCACCAAAAACTAATCAGCTGAGCGCCGGACCATATACTAGATTCCCATGAAGTTTGGAGACGATCCGATCAAAGTTACTCAAAAAATAAGGGTTTCGTCGACCTCCATGATTGACCACAAAGTGACCTTGACCTTTGACCTTGACCTTCAAAATTTTGTGTGCTGAAGGGTATCTCTATAGGACTCTGATATGCGAAGTTACAGGAGTTTCCAATAATAACTGTGGTCTACAGAGTGATCTGAAGGTCAAGGTCAAAGGTCAAGGTCGACCTCCAGCGCTAACCATGAAGGTCAAGGCCGATCGCCACCAAAAACTAATCAGCTGAGCGCCGGACCATGTACTAGATTCCCATGAAGTTTGGAGACGATCCGATCAAAGTTACTCAAAAAATAACGATTTCAACATTTGACCTTGGGGTCAATAATTTTCGACCTCCAGCGCTAACCATGAAGGTCAAGGCCGATCGCCACCAAAAACTAATCAGCTGAGCGCCGGACCATATACTAGATTCCCATGAAGTTTGGAGACGATCCGATCAAAGTTACTCAAAAAATAAGGGTTTCGTCGACCTCCATGATTGACCACAAAGTGACCTTGACCTTTGACCTTGACCTTCAAAATTTTGTGTGCTGAAGGGTATCTCTATAGGACTCTGATATGCGAAGTTACAGGAGTTTCCAATGACTCGATATGGTAACTGAAACTTGAAAATTTTACCTTTTGGTCAAAATTGAATGACCTTCAAAATGACCTTGAAGGTCAAGGCCGATCGACACCAAAAACTAATCAACTGAGCGCCATACCACACCCTATATACCCACCAAGTTTGGAGATCATAAGATCAAAGTTACTCAAAAAATAAGGGTTTCGTAATTTGACCTTGGGGTCAATAATTTTCGACCTCCAGCGCTAACCATGAAGGTCAAGGCCGATCGCCACCAAAAACTAATCAGCTGAGCGCCGGACCATATACTAGATTCCCATGAAGTTTGGAGACGATCCGATCAAAGTTACTCAAAAAATAAGGGTTTCGTCGACCTCCATGATTGACCACAAAGTGACATTGACCTTTGACCTTGACCTTCAAAATTTTGTGTGCTGAAGGGTATCTCTATAGGACTCTGATATGCGAAGTTACAGGAGTTTCCAATAATAACTGTGGTCTACAGAGTGATCTGAAGGTCAAGGTCATAGGTCAAGGTCGACCTCCAGCGCTAACCATGAAGGTCAAGGCCGATCGCCACCAAAAACTAATCAGCTGAGCGCCGGACCATATACTAGATTCCCATGAAGTTTGGAGACGATCCGATCAAAGTTACTCAAAAAATAACGATTTCAACATTTGACCTTGGGGTCAATAATTTTCGACCTCCAGCGCTAACCATGAAGGTCAAGGCCGATCGCCACCAAAAACTAATCAGCTGAGCGCCGGACCATATACTAGATTCCCATGAAGTTTGGAGACGATCCGATCAAAGTTACTCAAAAAATAAGGGTTTCGTCGACCTCCATGATTGACCACAAAGTGACCTTGACCTTTGACCTTGACCTTCAAAATTTTGTGTGCTGAAGGGTATCTCTATAGGACTCTGATATGCGAAGTTACAGGAGTTTCCAATAATAACTGTGGTCTACAGAGTGATCTAAACGTGGAAAAAAAATGATTAACCACAAACAAAAAAACAAAATAAAAACTCACCCACAGGGTGAACCGTATCTTGCCAAAATGTGAACATGAGTGACTTGCTTCAGGTCACACTGAGGTGAACAGAACTGCTATCCACTAGAAGCGACTCTTTGAGGAATGTCTGCCCACGAGATATTCCGATGATAATCGTTCTAGAGAGTGACCTTGAAAAATCCGTTTTTTCGTCATGACGTCATCAAATGACGTCATAGCGTCAAACTAGTTATATGTTTGGAAAGCACTCAACAAGGGCTTCAATTTGAGGTACTACTCGATATGGTAACTGAAACTTGAAAATTTTACCTTTTGGCCAAAATTGAATGACCTTCAAAATGACCTTGAAGGTCAAGGCCGATCGACACCAAAAACTAATCAACTGAGCGCCATACCACACCCTATATACCCACCAAGTTTGGAGATCATAAGATCAAAGTTACTCAAAAAATAAGGGTTTCGTAATTTGACCTTGGGGTCAATAATTTTCGACCTCCAGCGCTAACCATGAAGGTCAAGGCCGATCGCCACCAAAAACTAATCAGCTGAGCGCCGGACCATATACTAGATTCCCATGAAGTTTGGAGACGATCCGATCAAAGTTACTCAAAAAATAAGGGTTTCGTCGACCTCCATGATTGACCACAAAGTGACCTTGACCTTTGACCTTGACCTTCAAAATTTTGTGTGCTGAAGGGTATCTCTATAGGACTCTGATATGCGAAGTTACAGGAGTTTCCAATAATAACTGTGGTCTACAGAGTGATCTGAAGGTCAAGGTCAAAGGTCAAGGTCGACCTCCAGCGCTAACCATGAAGGTCAAGGCCGATCGCCACCAAAAACTAATCAGCTGAGCGCCGGACCATATACTAGATTTCCATGAAGTTTGGAGACGATCCGATCAAAGTTACTCAAAAAATAACGATTTCAACATTTGACCTTGGGGTCAATAATTTTCGACCTCCAGCGCTAACCATGAAGGTCAAGGCCGATCGCCACCAAAAACTAATCAGCTGAGCGCCGGACCATATACTAGATTCCCATGAAGTTTGGAGACGATCCGATCAAAGTTACTCAAAAAATAAGGGTTTCGTCGACCTCCATGATTGACCACAAAGTGACCTTGACCTTTGACCTTGACCTTCAAAATTTTGTGTGCTGAAGGGTATCTCTATAGGACTCTGATATGCGAAGTTACAGGAGTTTCCAATAATAACTGTGGTCTACAGAGTGATCTAAACGTGGAAAAAAAATGATTAACCACAAACAAAAAAACAAAATAAAAACTCACCCACAGGGTGAACCGTATCTTGCCAAAATGTGAACATGAGTGACTTGCTTCAGGTCACACTGAGGTGAACAGAACTGCTATCCACTAGAAGCAACTCTTTGAGGAATGTCTGCCCACGAGATATTGAAAGATTTTGATGAGAACTGAGGAAATAATTTTTTCATGAAAATTCCGTTGTTTCGTCATGACGTCATCAAATGACGTCATAGCGTCAAACTGTTTACAGATCTGGGAAGCACTCATCAAGGGCATTCATATGAGGTATTACTCGATATGGTACCTACGATTTCAAAATTTGACCTTGGGGTCAATAATTTTCGACCTCCAGCGCTAACCATGAAGGTCAAGGCCGATCGCCACCAAAAACTAATCAGCTGAGCGCCGGACCATATACTAGATTCCCATGAAGTTTGGAGACGATCCGATCAAAGTTACTCAAAAAATAACGATTTCAACATTTGACCTTGGGGTCAATAATTTTCGACCTCCAGCGCTAACCATGAAGGTCAAGGCCGATCGCCACCAAAAACTAATCAGCTGAGCGCCGGACCATATACTAGATTCCCATGAAGTTTGGAGACGATCCGATCAAAGTTACTCAAAAAATAAGGGTTTCGTCGACCTCCATGATTGACGACAAAGTGACCTTGACCTTTGACCTTGACCTTCAAAATTTTGTGTGCTGAAGGGTATCTCTATATGACTCTGATATGCGAAGTTACAGGAGTTTCCAATAATAACTGTGGTCTACAGAGTGATCTGAAGGTCAAGGTCAAAGGTCAAGGTCGACCTCCAGCGCTAACCATGAAGGTCAAGGCCGATCGCCACCAAAAGCTAATCAGCTGAGCGCCGGACCATATACTAGATTCCCATGAAGTTTGGAGACGATCCGATCAAAGTTACTCAAAAAATAACGATTTCAACATTTGACCTTGGGGTCAATAATTTTCGACCTCCAGCGCTAACCATGAAGGTCAAGGCCGATCGCCACCAAAAACTAATCAGCTGAGCGCCGGACCATATACTAGATTCCCATGAAGTTTGGAGACGATCCGATCAAAGTTACTCAAAAAATAAGGGTTTCGTCGACCTCCATGATTGACCACAAAGTGACCTTGACCTTTGACCTTGACCTTCAAAATTTTGTGTGCTGAAGGGTATCTCTATAGGACTCTGATATGCGAAGTTACAGGAGTTTCCAATAATAACTGTGGTCTACAGAGTGATCTGAAGGTCAAGGTCAAAGGTCAAGGACGACCTCCAGCGCTAACCATGAAGGTCAAGGCCGATCGCCACCAAAAACTAATCAGCTGAGCGCCGGACCATGTACTAGATTCCCATGAAGTTTGGAGACGATCCGATCAAAGTTACTCAAAAAATAACGATTTCAACATTTGACCTTGGGGTCAATAATTTTCGACCTCCAGCGCTAACCATGAAGGTCAAGGCCGATCGCCACCAAAAACTAATCAGCTGAGCGCCGGACCATATACTAGATTCCCATGAAGTTTGGAGACGATCCGATCAAAGTTACTCAAAAAATAAGGGTTTCGTCGACCTCCATGATTGACCACAAAGTGACCTTGACCTTTGACCTTGACCTTCAAAATTTTGTGTGCTGAAGGGTATCTCTATAGGACTCTGATATGCGAAGTTACAGGAGTTTCCAATAATAACTGTGGTCTACAGAGTGATCTAAACGTGGAAAAAAAATGATTAACCACAAACAAAAAAACAAAAAAACAAAAAAATGAACATATGTCACCCACAGGGTGAACCGTATCTTGCCATTTGACCTTGACCTTAATAATTTCGTATGGTGAATAGTATGTCTTCATGACCAACGCACATGAAATATTGAAAGATTTTGATGAGAACTGAGGAAATAATTTTTTCATGAAAATTCCGTTTTTTCGTCATGACGTCATCAAATGACGTCATAGCGTCAAACTGTTTACAGATCTGGGAAGCACTCATCAAGGGCATTCATATGAGGTATTACTCGATATGGTACCTACGATTTCAAAATTTGACCTTGGGGTCAATAATTTTCGACCTCCAGCGCTAACCATGAAGGTCAAGGCCGATCGCCACCAAAAACTAATCAGCTGAGCGCCTGACCATATACTAGATACCCACCAAGTTTGGAGACGATCCGATCAAAGTTACTCAAAAAATAAGGGTTTCGTTGACCTCCATGATTGACCGCAAAGTGACCTTGACCTTTGACCTTGACCTTCAAAATTTTGTGTGCTGAAGGGTATCTCTATAGGACTCTGATATGCGAAGTTACAGGAGTTTCCAATAATAACTGTGGTCTACAGAGTGATCTAAACGTGAAAAAAAAATGATTAACCACAAACAAAAAAACAAAATGAAGGTCAAGGCCGATCGCCACCAAAAACTAATCAGCTGAGCGCCGGACCATATGCTAGATACCCACCAAGTTTGGAGACGATCCGATCAAAGTTACTCAAAAAATAAGGGTTTCGTTGACCTCCATGATTGACCGCAAAGTGACCTTGACCTTTGACCTTGGAAGGTCAAGGCCGATCGCCACCAAAAACTAATCAGCTGAGCGCGGGACCATATACTAGATACCCACCAAGTTTGGAGACGATCCGATCAAAGTTACTCAAAAAATAAGGGTTTCGTCGACCTCCATGATTGACCACAAAGTGACCTTGACCTTTGACCTTGACCTTCAAAATTTTGTGTGCTGAAGGGTATCTCTATAGGACTCTGATATGCGAAGTTACAGGAGTTTCCAATAATAACTGTGGTCTACAGAGTGATCTAAACGTGGAAAAAAAATGATTAACCACAAACAAAAAAACAAAAAAAAAAACAAACAAAAAAACAAACATACAAGCTGACTAATACATCTTGCAAAAACTTCGTTTTGGCAAGATAAAAATGAACATATGTCACCCACAGGGTGAACCGTATCTTGCCAAAATGTGAACATGAGTGACTTGCTTCAGGTCACACTGACGTGAACAGAACTGCTATCCACTAGAAGCGACTCTTTGAGGAATGTCTGCCCACGAGATATTGAAAGATTTTGATGAGAACTGAGGAAATAATTTTTTCATGAAAATTCCGTTTTTTCGTCATGACGTCATCAAATGACGTCATAGCGTCAAACTGTTTACAGATCTGGGAAGCACTCATCAAGGGCATTCATATGAGGTATTACTCGATATGGTACCTACGATTTCAAAATTTGACCTTGGGGTCAATAATTTTCGACCTCCAGCGCTAACCATGAAGGTCAAGGCCGATCGCCACCAAAAACTAATCAGCTGAGCGCCGGACCATATACTAGATTCCCATGAAGTTTGGAGACGATCCGATCAAAGTTACTCAAAAAATAAGGGTTTCGTCGACCTCCATGATTGACCACAAAGTGACCTTGACCTTTGACCTTGACCTTCAAAATTTTGTGTGCTGAAGGGTATCTCTATAGGACTCTGATATGCGAAGTTACAGGAGTTTCCAATAATAACTGTGGTCTACAGAGTGATCTAAACGTGGAAAAAAAATGATTAACCACAAACAAAAAAACAAAATAAAAACTCACCCACAGGGTGAACCGTATCTTGCCAAAATGTGAACATGAGTGACTTGCTTCAGGTCACACTGAGGTGAACAGAACTGCTATCCACTAGAAGCAACTCTTTGAGGAATGTCTGCCCACGAGATATTGAAAGATTTTGATGAGAACTGAGGAAATAATTTTTTCATGAAAATTCCGTTGTTTCGTCATGACGTCATCAAATGACGTCATAGCGTCAAACTGTTTACAGATCTGGGAAGCACTCATCAAGGGCATTCATATGAGGTATTACTCGATATGGTACCTACGATTTCAAAATTTGACCTTGGGGTCAATAATTTTCGACCTCCAGCGCTAACCATGAAGGTCAAGGCCGATCGCCACCAAAAACTAATCAGCTGAGCGCCGGACCATATACTAGATTCCCATGAAGTTTGGAGACGATCCGATCAAAGTTACTCAAAAAATAACGATTTCAACATTTGACCTTGGGGTCAATAATTTTCGACCTCCAGCGCTAACCATGAAGGTCAAGGCCGATCGCCACCAAAAACTAATCAGCTGAGCGCCGGACCATATACTAGATTCCCATGAAGTTTGGAGACGATCCGATCAAAGTTACTCAAAAAATAAGGGTTTCGTCGACCTCCATGATTGACGACAAAGTGACCTTGACCTTTGACCTTGACCTTCAAAATTTTGTGTGCTGAAGGGTATCTCTATATGACTCTGATATGCGAAGTTACAGGAGTTTCCAATAATAACTGTGGTCTACAGAGTGATCTGAAGGTCAAGGTCAAAGGTCAAGGTCGACCTCCAGCGCTAACCATGAAGGTCAAGGCCGATCGCCACCAAAAGCTAATCAGCTGAGCGCCGGACCATATACTAGATTCCCATGAAGTTTGGAGACGATCCGATCAAAGTTACTCAAAAAATAACGATTTCAACATTTGACCTTGGGGTCAATAATTTTCGACCTCCAGCGCTAACCATGAAGGTCAAGGCCGATCGCCACCAAAAACTAATCAGCTGAGCGCCGGACCATATACTAGATTCCCATGAAGTTTGGAGACGATCCGATCAAAGTTACTCAAAAAATAAGGGTTTCGTCGACCTCCATGATTGACCACAAAGTGACCTTGACCTTTGACCTTGACCTTCAAAATTTTGTGTGCTGAAGGGTATCTCTATAGGACTCTGATATGCGAAGTTACAGGAGTTTCCAATAATAACTGTGGTCTACAGAGTGATCTGAAGGTCAAGGTCAAAGGTCAAGGACGACCTCCAGCGCTAACCATGAAGGTCAAGGCCGATCGCCACCAAAAACTAATCAGCTGAGCGCCGGACCATGTACTAGATTCCCATGAAGTTTGGAGACGATCCGATCAAAGTTACTCAAAAAATAACGATTTCAACATTTGACCTTGGGGTCAATAATTTTCGACCTCCAGCGCTAACCATGAAGGTCAAGGCCGATCGCCACCAAAAACTAATCAGCTGAGCGCCGGACCATATACTAGATTCCCATGAAGTTTGGAGACGATCCGATCAAAGTTACTCAAAAAATAAGGGTTTCGTCGACCTCCATGATTGACCACAAAGTGACCTTGACCTTTGACCTTGACCTTCAAAATTTTGTGTGCTGAAGGGTATCTCTATAGGACTCTGATATGCGAAGTTACAGGAGTTTCCAATAATAACTGTGGTCTACAGAGTGATCTAAACGTGGAAAAAAAATGATTAACCACAAACAAAAAAACAAAAAAACAAAAAAATGAACATATGTCACCCACAGGGTGAACCGTATCTTGCCATTTGACCTTGACCTTAATAATTTCGTATGGTGAATAGTATGTCTTCATGACCAACGCACATGAAATATTGAAAGATTTTGATGAGAACTGAGGAAATAATTTTTTCATGAAAATTCCGTTTTTTCGTCATGACGTCATCAAATGACGTCATAGCGTCAAACTGTTTACAGATCTGGGAAGCACTCATCAAGGGCATTCATATGAGGTATTACTCGATATGGTACCTACGATTTCAAAATTTGACCTTGGGGTCAATAATTTTCGACCTCCAGCGCTAACCATGAAGGTCAAGGCCGATCGCCACCAAAAACTAATCAGCTGAGCGCCTGACCATATACTAGATACCCACCAAGTTTGGAGACGATCCGATCAAAGTTACTCAAAAAATAAGGGTTTCGTTGACCTCCATGATTGACCGCAAAGTGACCTTGACCTTTGACCTTGACCTTCAAAATTTTGTGTGCTGAAGGGTATCTCTATAGGACTCTGATATGCGAAGTTACAGGAGTTTCCAATAATAACTGTGGTCTACAGAGTGATCTAAACGTGAAAAAAAAATGATTAACCACAAACAAAAAAACAAAATGAAGGTCAAGGCCGATCGCCACCAAAAACTAATCAGCTGAGCGCCGGACCATATGCTAGATACCCACCAAGTTTGGAGACGATCCGATCAAAGTTACTCAAAAAATAAGGGTTTCGTTGACCTCCATGATTGACCGCAAAGTGACCTTGACCTTTGACCTTGGAAGGTCAAGGCCGATCGCCACCAAAAACTAATCAGCTGAGCGCGGGACCATATACTAGATACCCACCAAGTTTGGAGACGATCCGATCAAAGTTACTCAAAAAATAAGGGTTTCGTCGACCTCCATGATTGACCACAAAGTGACCTTGACCTTTGACCTTGACCTTCAAAATTTTGTGTGCTGAAGGGTATCTCTATAGGACTCTGATATGCGAAGTTACAGGAGTTTCCAATAATAACTGTGGTCTACAGAGTGATCTAAACGTGGAAAAAAAATGATTAACCACAAACAAAAAAACAAAAAAAAAAACAAACAAAAAAACAAACATACAAGCTGACTAATACATCTTGCAAAAACTTCGTTTTGGCAAGATAAAAATGAACATATGTCACCCACAGGGTGAACCGTATCTTGCCAAAATGTGAACATGAGTGACTTGCTTCAGGTCACACTGACGTGAACAGAACTGCTATCCACTAGAAGCGACTCTTTGAGGAATGTCTGCCCACGAGATATTGAAAGATTTTGATGAGAACTGAGGAAATAATTTTTTCATGAAAATTCCGTTTTTTCGTCATGACGTCATCAAATGACGTCATAGCGTCAAACTGTTTACAGATCTGGGAAGCACTCATCAAGGGCATTCATATGAGGTATTACTCGATATGGTACCTACGATTTCAAAATTTGACCTTGGGGTCAATAATTTTCGACCTCCAGCGCTAACCATGAAGGTCAAGGCCGATCGCCACCAAAAACTAATCAGCTGAGCGCCGGACCATATACTAGATTCCCATGAAGTTTGGAGACGATCCGATCAAAGTTACTCAAAAAATAACGATTTCAACATTTGACCTTGGGGTCAATAATTTTCGACCTCCAGCGCTAACCATGAAGGTCAAGGCCGATCGCCACCAAAAACTAATCAGCTGAGCGCCGGACCATATACTAGATTCCCATGAAGTTTGGAGACGATCCGATCAAAGTTACTCAAAAAATAAGGGTTTCGTCGACCTCCATGATTGACCACAAAGTGACCTTGACCTTTGACCTTGACCTTCAAAATTTTGTGTGCTGAAGGGTATCTCTATAGGACTCTGATATGCGAAGTTACAGGAGTTTCCAATAATAACTGTGGTCTACAGAGTGATCTGAAGGTCAAGGTCAAAGGTCAAGGTCGACCTCCAGCGCTAACCATGAAGGTCAAGGCCGATCGCCACCAAAAACTAATCAGCTGAGCGCCGGACCATATACTAGATTCCCATGAAGTTTGGAGACGATCCGATCAAAGTTACTCAAAAAATAACGATTTCAACATTTGACCTTGGGGTCAATAATTTTCGACCTCCAGCGCTAACCATGAAGGTCAAGGCCGATCGCCACCAAAAACTAATCAGCTGAGCGCCGGACCATATACTAGATTCCCATGAAGTTTGGAGACGATCCGATCAAAGTTACTCAAAAAATAAGGGTTTCGTCGACCTCCATGATTGACCACAAAGTGACCTTGACCTTTGACCTTGACCTTCAAAATTTTGTGTGCTGAAGGGTATCTCTATAGGACTCTGATATGCGAAGTTACAGGAGTTTCCAATAATAACTGTGGTCTACAGAGTGATCTAAACGTGGAAAAAAAATGATTAACCACAAACAAAAAAACAAAAAAACAAAAAAACAAACATACAAGCTGACTAATACATCTTGCAAAAACTTCGTTTTGGCAAGATAACAAACATACAAGCTGACTAATACATCTTGCAAAAACTTCGTTTTGGCAAGATAACAAACATACAAGCTGACTAATACATCTTGCAAAAACTTCGTTTTGGCAAGATAATGAACATATGTCACCCACAGGGTGAACCGTATCTTGCCAAAATGTGAACATGAGTGACTTGCTTCAGGTCACACTGAGGTGAACAGAACTGCTATCCACTAGAAGCGACTCTTTGAGGAATGTCTGCCCACGAGATATTGAAAGATTTTGATGAGAACTGAGGAAATAATTTTTTCATGAAAATTCCGTTTTTTCGTCATGACGTCATCAAATGACGTCATAGCGTCAAACTGTTTACAGATCTGGGAAGCACTCATCAAGGGCATTCATATGAGGTATTACTCGATATGGTACCTACGATTTCAAAATTTGACCTTGGGGTCAATAATTTTCGACCTCCAGCGCTAACCATGAAGGTCAAGGCCGATCGCCACCAAAAACTAATCAGCTGAGCGCCGGACCATATACTAGATTCCCATGAAGTTTGGAGACGATCCGATCAAAGTTACTCAAAAAATAAGGATTTCAACATTTGACCTTGGGGTCAATAATTTTCGACCTCCAGCGCTAACCATGAAGGTCAAGGCCGATCGCCACCAAAAACTAATCAGCTGAGCGCCGGACCATATACTAGATTCCCATGAAGTTTGGAGACGATCCGATCAAAGTTACTCAAAAAATAAGGGTTTCGTCGACCTCCATGATTGACCACAAAGTGACCTTGACCTTTGACCTTGACCTTCAAAATTTTGTGTGCTGAAGGGTATCTCTATAGGACTCTGATATGCGAAGTTACAGGAGTTTCCAATAATAACTGTGGTCTACAGAGTGATCTGAAGGTCAAGGTCAAAGGTCAAGGTCGACCTCCAGCGCTAACCATGAAGGTCAAGGCCGATCGCCACCAAAAACTAATCAGCTGAGCGCCGGACCATATACTAGATTCCCATGAAGTTTGGAGACGATCCGATCAAAGTTACTCAAAAAATAACGATTTCAACATTTGACCTTGGGGTCAATAATTTTCGACCTCCAGCGCTAACCATGAAGGTCAAGGCCGATCGCCACCAAAAACTAATCAGCTGAGCGCCGGACCATATACTAGATTCCCATGAAGTTTGGAGACGATCCGATCAAAGTTACTCAAAAAATAAGGGTTTCGTCGACCTCCATGATTGACCACAAAGTGACCTTGACCTTTGACCTTGACCTTCAAAATTTTGTGTGCTGAAGGGTATCTCTATAGGACTCTGATATGCGAAGTTACAGGAGTTTCCAATAATAACTGTGGTCTACAGAGTGATCTAAACGTGGAAAAAAAATGATTAACCACAAACAAAAAAACAAAAAAACAAACAAAAAAACAAACAAACAAACAAAAAAACAAACATACAAGCTGACCAATACATCTTGCAAAAACTTCGTTTTGGCAAGATAATAAAAACTCACCCACAGGGTGAACCGTATCTTGCCAAAATGTGAACATGAGTGACTTGCTTCAGGTCACACTGAGGTGAACAGAACTGCTATCCACTAGAAGCGACTCTTTGAGGAATGTCTGCCCACGAGATATTCCGATGATAATCGTTCTAGAGAGTGACCTTGAAAAATCCGTTTTTTCATCATGACGTCATCAAATGACGTCATAGCGTCAAACTAGTTATATGTTTGGAAAGCACTCAACAAGGGCTTCAATTTGAGGTACTACTCGATATGGTAACTGAAACTTGAAAATTTTACCTTTTGGCCAAAATTGAATGACCTTTAAAATGACCTTGAAGGTCAAGGCCGATCGACACCAAAAACTAATCAACTGAGCGCCATACCACACCCTATATACCCACCAAGTTTGGAGATCATAAGATCAAAGTTACTCAAAAAATAAGGGTTTCGTAATTTGACCTTGGGGTCAATAATTTTCGACCTCCAGCGCTAACCATGAAGGTCAAGGCCGATCGCCACCAAAAACTAATCAGCTGAGCGCCGGACCATATATAAAAACTCACCCACAGGGTGAACCGTATCTTGCCAAAATGTGAACATGAGTGACTTGCTTCAGGTCACACTGAGGTGAACAGAACTGCTATCCACTAGAAGCAACTCTTTGAGGAATGTCTGCCCACGAGATATTGAAAGATTTTGATGAGAACTGAGGAAATAATTTTTTCATGAAAATTCCGTTTTTTCGTCATGACGTCATCAAATGACGTCATAGCGTCAAACTGTTTACAGATCTGGGAAGCACTCATCAAGGGCATTCATATGAGGTATTACTCGATATGGTACCTACGATTTCAAAATTTGACCTTGGGGTCAATAATTTTCGACCTCCAGCGCTAACCATGAAGGTCAAGGCCGATCGCCACCAAAAACTAATCAGCTGAGCGCCGGACCATATACTAGATTCCCATGAAGTTTGGAGACGATCCGATCAAAGTTACTCAAAAAATAACGATTTCAACATTTGACCTTGGGGTCAATAATTTTCGACCTCCAGCGCTAACCATGAAGGTCAAGGCCGATCGCCACCAAAAACTAATCAGCTGAGCGCCGGACCATATACTAGATTCCCATGAAGTTTGGAGACGATCCGATCAAAGTTACTCAAAAAATAAGGGTTTCGTCGACCTCCATGATTGACCACAAAGTGACCTTGACCTTTGACCTTGACCTTCAAAATTTTGTGTGCTGAAGGGTATCTCTATATGACTCTGATATGCGAAGTTACAGGAGTTTCCAATAATAACTGTGGTCTACAGAGTGATCTGAAGGTCAAGGTCAAAGGTCAAGGTCGACCTCCAGCGCTAACCATGAAGGTCAAGGCCGATCGCCACCAAAAACTAATCAGCTGAGCGCCGGACCATATACTAGATTCCCATGAAGTTTGGAGACGATCCGATCAAAGTTACTCAAAAAATAACGATTTCAACATTTGACCTTGGGGTCAATAATTTTCGACCTCCAGCGCTAACCATGAAGGTCAAGGCCGATCGCCACCAAAAACTAATCAGCTGAGCGCCGGACCATATACTAGATTCCCATGAAGTTTGGAGACGATCCGATCAAAGTTACTCAAAAAATAAGGGTTTCGTCGACCTCCATGATTGACCACAAAGTGACCTTGACCTTTGACCTTGACCTTCAAAATTTTGTGTGCTGAAGGGTATCTCTATAGGACTCTGATATGCGAAGTTACAGGAGTTTCCAATAATAACTGTGGTCTACAGAGTGATCTAAACGTGGAAAAAAAATGATTAACCACAAACAAAAAAACAAAAAAACAAAAAAACAAACATACAAGCTGACTAATACATCTTGCAAAAACTTCGTTTTGGCAAGATAACAAACATACAAGCTGACTAATACATCTTGCAAAAACTTCGTTTTGGCAAGATAATAAAAACTCACCCACAGGGTGAACCGTATCTTGCCAAAATGTGAACATGAGTGACTTGCTTCAGGTCACACTGAGGTGAACAGAACTGCTATCCACTAGAAGCGACTCTTTGAGGAATGTCTGCCCACGAGATATTCCGTTGATAAATAATCGTTCTAGAGAGTGACCTTGAAAAATCCGTTTTTTCGTCATGACGTCATCAAATGACGTCATAGCGTCAAACTAGTTATATGTTTGGAAAGCACTCAACAAGGGCTTCAATTTGAGGTACTACTCGATATGGTAACTGAAACTTGAAAATTTTACCTTTTGGCCAAAATTGAATGACCTTCAAAATGACCTTGAAGGTCAAGGCCGATCGACACCAAAAACTAATCAACTGAGCGCCATATCACACCCTATATACCCACCAAGTTTGGAGATCATAAGATCAAAGTTACTCAAAAAATAAGGGTTTCGTAATTTGACCTTGGGGTCAATAATTTTCGACCTCCAGCGCTAACGACTCCCCCCCCCCCCCTTCACATGCCTCCCCCCCAAAGCCCTCTCCCTCCCACAGATCTCTCGATGTCTCCATGTCTCTCGGTCCCTGCTCTCAAATGTTGTGTTTGTGTCCTTCCCCCTCTCTCTCTCATCTTGTCTACCGCTTGTCTACCGCATCTTGTCTTGTCTACCGCATCTTGTCTACCGCTCCCGATGTTATTTGTTTTATGTGTCTGTTTGTCTTTCTGTGTGATTCATGTTCGCTCTTTCACGAGCCTCGATCTTGTGTACAAAAAAACCAAAAAAAAAAAAAAACCATGAAGGTCAAGGCCGATCGCCACCAAAAACTAATCAGCTGAGCGCCGGACCATATACTAGATTCCCATGAAGTTTGGAGACGATCCGATCAAAGTTACTCAAAAAATAAGGGTTTCGTCGACCTCCATGATTGACCACAAAGTGACCTTGACCTTTGACCTTGACCTTCAAAATTTTGTGTGCTGAAGGGTATCTCTATAGGACTCTGATATGCGAAGTTACAGGAGTTTCCAATAATAACTGTGGTCTACAGAGTGATCTAAACATGAAAAAAAATGATTAACCACAAACAAAAAAATGAACATATGTCACCCACAGGGTGAACCGTATCTTGCCAAAATGTGAACATGAGTGAACATGAGTAAAAAATGAAAGATGAAAATTGGATGAAAATTGAGGATTTTAGAAATTTGGCCTATGTTGACCTTTTGGCCTATGTTGACCTTTTGGCCTATGTTCACCTAAAATATAATTTGTGGTTGAATTCAGTGACCAGATATCCAAGTCCTCTTCAAATTTCAAGTCAATTGGATGAAAATTGAGGATTTTAGAAATTTGGCCTATGTTGACCTTTTGGCCTACGTTGACCTCAAAGACACTTGGTGGTTGAATTCAGTGACCAGATATGCAAGTCCTCTTCAAATTTCAAGTCAATTGGATGAAAATTGAGGATTTTAGAAATTTGGCCTATGTTGACCATTTGGCCTATGGTGACCTCAAAAATACTTGGTGGTTGAATTCGGTGACCAGATATGCAAGTGGTCTTCAAATTTCAAGTCAATCGGATGAAAATTGGGGATTTTAGAAATTTAGCAAATTTGGTGACCTTTGGCCTATGTTGACCTTTTGACCTATTGACCCCAAAAACAACAGGCTTCTTGCTTTTGACCAACTCCACCATTTGGTGAAGTTTGGTGAAGATCGGTTGAAAATTGTGACCTGTAGGCCGGTGACAAACAAATCCTTGGGGTCAATAATTTTCGACCTCCAGCGCTAACCATGAAGGTCAAGGCCGATCGCCACCAAAAACTAATCAGCTGAGCGCCGGACCATATACTAGATTCCCATGAAGTTTGGAGACGATCCGATCAAAGTTACTCAAAAAATAAGGGTTTCGTCGACCTCCATGATTGACCACAAAATGACCTTGACCTTTGACCTTGACCTTCAAAATTTTGTGTGCTGAAGGGTATCACTATAGGACTCTGATATGCGAAGTTACAGGAGTTTCCAATAATAACTGTGGTCTACAGAGTGATCTAAACGTGGAAAAAAAATGATTAACCACAAACAAAAAAACAAAAAAACAAAAAAATAAACCTATGTCACCCACAGGGTGAACCGTATCTTGCCAAAATGTGAACATGAGTGACTTGCTTCAGGTCACACTGAGGTGAACAGAACTGCTATCCACTAGAAGCGACTCTTTGAGGAATGTCTGCCCACGAGATATTGAAAGATTTTGATGAGAACTGAGGAAATAATTTTTTCATGAAAATTCCGTTTTTTCGTCATGACGTCATCAAATGACGTCATAGCGTCAAACTGTTTACAGATCTGGGAAGCACTCATCAAGGGCATTCATATGAGGTATTACTCGATATGGTACCTACGATTTCAAAATTTGACCTTGGGGTCAATAATTTTCGACCTCCAGCGCTAACCATGAAGGTCAAGGCCGATCGCCACCAAAAACTAATCAGCTGAGCGCCGGACCATATACTAGATTCCCATGAAGTTTGGAGACGATCCGATCAAAGTTACTCAAAAAATAACGATTTCAACATTTGACCTTAGGGTCAATAATTTTCGACCTCCAGCGCTAACCATGAAGGTCAAGGCCGATCGCCACCAAAAACTAATCAGCTGAGCGCCGGACCATATACTAGATTCCCATGAAGTTTGGAGACGATCCGATCAAAGTTACTCAAAAAATAACGATTTCAACATTTGACCTTGGGGTCAATAATTTTCGACCTCCAGCGCTAACCATGAAGGTCAAGGCCGATCGCCACCAAAAACTAATCAGCTGGGCGCCGGACCATATACTAGATTCCCATGAAGTTTGGAGACGATCCGATCAAAGTTACTCAAAAAATAAGGGTTTCGTCGACCTCCATGATTGACCACAAAGTGACCTTGACCTTTGACCTTGACCTTCAAAATTTTGTGTGCTGAAGGGTATCTCTATAGGACTCTGATATGCGAAGCTACATGCGAAGATATGCGAAGATATGGTACCTACGATTTCAACATTTGACCTTGGGGTCAATAATTTTCGACCTCCAGCGCTAACCATGAAGGTCAAGGCCGATCGCCACCAAAAACTAATCAGCTGAGCGCCGGACCATATACTAGATTCCCATGAAGTTTGGAGACGATCCGATCAAAGTTACTCAAAAAATAACGATTTCAACATTTGACCTTGGGGTCAATAATTTTCGACCTCCAGCGCTAACCATGAAGGTCAAGGCCGATCGCCACCAAAAACTAATCAGCTGAGCGCCGGACCATATACTAGATTCCCATGAAGTTTGGAGACGATCCGATCAAAGTTACTCAAAAAATAAGGGTTTCGTCGACCTCCATGATTGACCACAAAGTGACCTTGACCTTTGACCTTGACCTTCAAAATTTTGTGTGCTGAAGGGTATCTCTATAGGACTCTGATATGCGAAGTTACATGCGAAGATATGCGAAGATATGGTACCTACGATTTCAACATTTGACCTTGGGGTCAATAATTTTCGACCTCCAGCGCTAACCATGAAGGTCAAGGCCGATCGCCACCAAAAACTAATCAGCTGAGCGCCGGACCATATACTAGATTCCCATGAAGTTTGGAGACGATCCGATCAAAGTTACTCAAAAAATAAGGGTTTCAACATTTGACCTTGGGGTCAATAATTTTCGACCTCCAGCGCTAACCATGAAGGTCAAGGCCGATCGCCACCAAAAACTAATCAGCTGAGCGCCGGACCATATACTAGATTCCCATGAAGTTTGGAGACGATCCAATCAAAGTTACTCAAAAAATAAGGGTTTCGTCCACCTCCATGATTGACCACAAAGTGACCTTGACCTTTGACCTTGACCTTCAAAATTTTGTGTGCTGAAGGGTATCTCTATAGGACTCTGATATGCGAAGTTACAGGAGTTTCCAATAATAACTGTGGTCTACAGAGTGATCTAAACGTGGAAAAAAAATGATTAACCACAAACAAAAAAACAAAAAAACAAAAAAACAAACAAAAAAACAAACATACAAGCTGACTAATACATCTTGCAAAAACTTCGTTTTGGCAAGATAATAAACCTATGTCACCCACAGGGTGAACCGTATCTTGCCAAAATGTGAACATGAGTGACTTGCTTCAGGTCACACTGAGGTGAACAGAACTGCTATCCACTAGAAGCGACTCTTTGAGGAATGTCTGCCCACGAGATATTGAAAGATTTTGATGAGAACTGAGGAAATAATTTTTTCATGAAAATTCCGTTTTTTCGTCATGACGTCATCAAATGACGTCATAGCGTCAAACTGTTTACAGATCTGGGAAGCACTCATCAAGGGCATTCATATGAGGTATTACTCGATATGGTACCTACGATTTCAAAATTTGACCTTGGGGTCAATAATTTTCGACCTCCAGCGCTAACCATGAAGGTCAAGGCCGATCGCCACCAAAAACTAATCAGCTGAGCGCCGGACCATATACTAGATTCCCATGAAGTTTGGAGACGATCCGATCAAAGTTACTCAAAAAATAACGATTTCAACATTTGACCTTGGGGTCAATAATTTTCGACCTCCAGCGCTAACCATGAAGGTCAAGGCCGATCGCCACCAAAAACTAATCAGCTGAGCGCCGGACCATATACTAGATTCCCATGAAGTTTGGAGACGATCCGATCAAAGTTACTCAAAAAATAAGGGTTTCGTCGACCTCCATGATTGACCACAAAGTGACCTTGACCTTTGACCTTGACCTTCAAAATTTTGTGTGCTGAAGGGTATCTCTATAGGACTCTGATATGCGAAGTTACAGGAGTTTCCAATAATAACTGTGGTCTACAGAGTGATCTGAAGGTCAAGGTCAAAGGTCAAGGTCGACCTCCAGCGCTAACCATGAAGGTCAAGGCCGATCGCCACAAAAAACTAATCAGCTGAGCGCCGGACCATATACTAGATTCCCATGAAGTTTGGAGACGATCCGATCAAAGTTACTCAAAAAATAACGATTTCAACATTTGACCTTGGGGTCAATAATTTTCGACCTCCAGCGCTAACCATGAAGGTCAAGGCCGATCGCCACCAAAAACTAATCAGCTGAGCGCCGGACCATATACTAGATTCCCATGAAGTTTGGAGACGATCCGATCAAAGTTACTCAAAAAATAAGGGTTTCGTCGACCTCCATGATTGACCACAAAGTGACCTTGACCTTTGACCTTGACCTTCAAAATTTTGGGTGCTGAAGGGTATCTCTATAGGACTCTGATATGCGAAGTTACAGGAGTTTCCAATAATAACTGTGGTCTACAGAGTGATCTAAACGTGGAAAAAAAATGATTAACCACAAACAAAAAAAAAAAAAATAAACCTATGTCACCCACAGGGTGAACCGTATCTTGCCAAAATGTGAACATGAGTGACTTGCTTCAGGTCACACTGAGGTGAACAGAACTGCTATCCACTAGAAGCGACTCTTTGAGGAATGTCTGCCCACGAGATATTGAAAGATTTTGATGAGAACTGAGGAAATAATTTTTTCATGAAAATTCCGTTTTTTCGTCATGACGTCATCAAATGACGTCATAGCGTCAAACTGTTTACAGATCTGGGAAGCACTCATCAAGGGCATTCATATGAGGTATTACTCGATATGGTACCTACGATTTCAAAATTTGACCTTGGGGTCAATAATTTTCGACCTCCAGCGCTAACCATGAAGGTCAAGGCCGATCGCCACCAAAAACTAATCAGCTGAGCGCCGGACCATATACTAGATTCCCATGAAGTTTGGAGACGATCCGATCAAAGTTACTCAAAAAATAACGATTTCAACATTTGACCTTGGGGTCAATAATTTTCGACCTCCAGCGCTAACCATGAAGGTCAAGGCCGATCGCCACCAAAAACTAATCAGCTGAGCGCCGGACCATATACTAGATTCCCATGAAGTTTGGAGACGATCCGATCAAAGTTACTCAAAAAATAAGGGTTTCGTCGACCTCCATGATTGACCACAAAGTGACCTTGACCTTTGACCTTGACCTTCAAAATTTTGTGTGCTGAAGGGTATCTCTATAGGACTCTGATATGCGAAGTTACAGGAGTTTCCAATAATAACTGTGGTCTACAGAGTGATCTGAAGGTCAAGGTCAAAGGTCAAGGTCGACCTCCAGCGCTAACCATGAAGGTCAAGGCCGATCGCCACAAAAAACTAATCAGCTGAGCGCCGGACCATATACTAGATTCCCATGAAGTTTGGAGACGATCCGATCAAAGTTACTCAAAAAATAACGATTTCAACATTTGACCTTGGGGTCAATAATTTTCGACCTCCAGCGCTAACCATGAAGGTCAAGGCCGATCGCCACCAAAAACTAATCAGCTGAGCGCCGGACCATATACTAGATTCCCATGAAGTTTGGAGACGATCCGATCAAAGTTACTCAAAAAATAAGGGTTTCGTCGACCTCCATGATTGACCACAAAGTGACCTTGACCTTTGACCTTGACCTTCAAAATTTTGGGTGCTGAAGGGTATCTCTATAGGACTCTGATATGCGAAGTTACAGGAGTTTCCAATAATAACTGTGGTCTACAGAGTGATCTAAACGTGGAAAAAAAATGATTAACCACAAACAAAAAAACAAAAAAAAAAACAAACAAAAAAACAAACATACAAGCTGACTAATACATCTAGCAAAAACTTCGTTTTGGCAAGATAAAAACTTCGTTTTGGCAAGATAAAAAACAAACAAAAAAACAAACATACAAGCTGACTAATACATCTAGCAAAAACTTTGTTTTGGCAAGATAATAAAACTCACCCACAGGGTGAACCGTATCTTGCCTTGACAAATTGACCGCAAAGTGACCTTGACCTTTGACCTTGACCTTCATAATTTTGTGTGCTAAAGGGTATCTCTAAAAGACTCTGATATGCGAACTTACAAGAGTTTCCAAAGGGAACTGTGCTCTACAGAGTGACCTAAACAATGCGAACTAAAGCAATACAATATACATGAGAAGTGCAGTTTTTTCGTCATAACGCCGTCAAATGACGTCACATTGTCAAACTAGTTATATGTTTGGAAAGCACTCAACAAGGGCTTCAATTTGAGGTACTACTCGATATGGTAACTGAAACTTGAAAATTTTACCTTTTGGTCAAAATTGAATGACCTTCAAAATGACCTTGAAGGTCAAGGCCGATCGACACCAAAAACTAATCAACTGAGCGCCATACCACACCCTATATACCCACCAAGTTTGGAGATCACAAGATCAAAGTTACTCAAAAAATAAGGGTTTCGTTGACCTCCATGATTGACCGTAAAGTGACCTTGACCTTTGACCTTGACCTTAATAATTTCGTATGGTGAATAGTATGTCTTCATGACCAACGCACATGAAATATTGAAAGATTTTGATGAGAACTGAGGAAATAATTTTTTCATGAAAATTCCGTTTTTTCGTCATGACGTCATCAAATGACGTCATAGCGTCAAACTGTTTACAGATCTGGGAAGCACTCATCAAGGGCATTCATATGAGGTATTACTCGATATGGTACCTACGATTTCAAAATTTGACCTTGGGGTCAATAATTTTCGACCTCCAGCGCTAACCATGAAGGTCAAGGCCGATCGCCACCAAAAACTAATCAGCTGAGCGCCGGACCATATACTAGATTCCCATGAAGTTTGGAGACGATCCGATCAAAGTTACTCAAAAAATAAGGATTTCAACATTTGACCTTGGGGTCAATAATTTTCGACCTCCAGCGCTAACCATGAAGGTCAAGGCCGATCGCCACCAAAAACTAATCAGCTGAGCGCCGGACCATATACTAGATTCCCATGAAGTTTGGAGACGATCCGATCAAAGTTACTCAAAAAATAAGGGTTTCGTCGACCTCCATGATTGACCACAAAGTGACCTTGACCTTTGACCTTGACCTTCAAAATTTTGTGTGCTGAAGGGTATCTCTATAGGACTCTGATATGCGAAGTTACAGGAGTTTCCAATAATAACTGTGGTCTACAGAGTGATCTGAAGGTCAAGGTCAAAGGTCAAGGTCGACCTCCAGCGCTAACCATGAAGGTCAAGGCCGATCGCCACCAAAAACTAATCAGCTGAGCGCCGGACCATATACTAGATTCCCATGAAGTTTGGAGACGATCCGATCAAAGTTACTCAAAAAATAACGATTTCAACATTTGACCTTGGGGTCAATAATTTTCGACCTCCAGCGCTAACCATGAAGGTCAAGGCCGATCGCCACCAAAAACTAATCAGCTGAGCGCCGGACCATATACTAGATTCCCATGAAGTTTGGAGACGATCCGATCAAAGTTACTCAAAAAATAAGGGTTTCGTCGACCTCCATGATTGACCACAAAGTGACCTTGACCTTTGACCTTGACCTTCAAAATTTTGTGTGCTGAAGGGTATCTCTATAGGACTCTGATATGCGAAGTTACAGGAGTTTCCAATAATAACTGTGGTCTACAGAGTGATCTAAACGTGGAAAAAAAATGATTAACCACAAACAAAAAAACAAAAAAACAAAAAAACAAACATACAAGCTGACTAATACATCTTGCAAAAACTTCGTTTTGGCAAGATAACAAACATACAAGCTGACTAATACATCTTGCAAAAACTTCGTTTTGGCAAGATAATAAAAACTCACCCACAGGGTGAACCGTATCTTGCCAAAATGTGAACATGAGTGACTTGCTTCAGGTCACACTGAGGTGAACAGAACTGCTATCCACTAGAAGCGACTCTTTGAGGAATGTCTGCCCACGAGATATTCCGTTGATAAATAATCGTTCTAGAGAGTGACCTTGAAAAATCCGTTTTTTCGTCATGACGTCATCAAATGACGTCATAGCGTCAAACTAGTTATATGTTTGGAAAGCACTCAACAAGGGCTTCAATTTGAGGTACTACTCGATATGGTAACTGAAACTTGAAAATTTTACCTTTTGGCCAAAATTGAATGACCTTCAAAATGACCTTGAAGGTCAAGGCCGATCGACACCAAAAACTAATCAACTGAGCGCCATACCACACCCTATATACCCACCAAGTTTGGAGATCATAAGATCAAAGTTACTCAAAAAATAAGGGTTTCGTAATTTGACCTTGGGGTCAATAATTTTCGACCTCCAGCGCTAACCATGAAGGTCAAGGCCGATCGCCACCAAAAACTAATCAGCTGAGCGCCGGACCATATACTAGATTCCCATGAAGTTTGGAGACGATCCGATCAAAGTTACTCAAAAAATAAGGGTTTCGTCGACCTCCATGATTGACCACAAAGTTACCTTGACCTTTGACCTTGACCTTCAAAATTTTGTGTGCTGAAGGGTATCTCTATAGGACTCTGATATGCGAAGTTACAGGAGTTTCCAATGACTCGATATGGTAACTGAAACTTGAAAATTTTACCTTTTGGTCAAAATTGAATGACCTTCAAAATGACCTTGAAGGTCAAGGCCGATCGACACCAAAAACTAATCAACTGAGCGCCATACCACACCCTATATACCCACCAAGTTTGGAGATCATAAGATCAAAGTTACTCAAAAAATAAGGGTTTCGTAATTTGACCTTGGGGTCAATAATTTTCGACCTCCAGCGCTAACCATGAAGGTCAAGGCCGATCGCCACCAAAAACTAATCAGCTGAGCGCCGGACCATATACTAGATTCCCATGAAGTTTGGAGACGATCCGATCAAAGTTACTCAAAAAATAAGGGTTTCATCGACCTCCATGATTGACCACAAAGTGACCTTGACCTTTGACCTTGACCTTCAAAATTTTGTGTGCTGAAGGGTATCTCTATAGGACTCTGATATGCGAAGTTACAGGAGTTTCCAATAATAACTGTGGTCTACAGAGTGATCTAAACGTGGAAAAAAAATGATTAACCACAAACAAAAAAACAAAATAAACATATGTCACCCACAGGGTGAACCGTATCTTGCCAAAATGTGAAAATTCCGTTTTTTCGTCATGACGTCATCAAATGACGTCATAGCGTCAAACTGTTTACAGATCTGGGAAGCACTCATCAAGGGCATTCATATGAGGTATTACTCAATATGGTACCTACGATTTCAAAATTTGACCTTGGGGTCAATAATTTTCGACCTCCAGCGCTAACCATGAAGGTCAAGGCCGATCGCCACCAAAAACTAATCAGCTGAGCGCCGGACCATATACTAGATTCCCATGAAGTTTGGAGACGATCCGATCAAAGTTACTCAAAAAACTACGATTTCAAAATTTGACCTTGGGGTCAATAATTTTCGACCTCCAGCGCTAACCATGAAGGTCAAGGCCGATCGCCACCAAAAACTAATCAGCTGAGCGCCTGACCATATACTAGATACCCACCAAGTTTGGAGACGATCCGATCAAAGTTACTCAAAAAATAAGGGTTTCGTTGACCTCCATGATTGACCGCAAAGTGACCTTGACCTTTGACCTTGACCTTCAAAATTTTGTGTGCTGAAGGGTATCTCTATAGGACTCTGATATGCGAAGTTACAGGAGTTTCCAATAATAACTGTGGTCTACAGAGTGATCTAAACGTGAAAAAAAAATGATTAACCACAAACAAAAAAACAAAATGAAGGTCAAGGCCGATCGCCACCAAAAACTAATCAGCTGAGCGCCGGACCATATGCTAGATACCCACCAAGTTTGGAGACGATCCGATCAAAGTTACTCAAAAAATAAGGGTTTCGTTGACCTCCATGATTGACCGCAAAGTGACCTTGACCTTTGACCTTGGAAGGTCAAGGCCGATCGCCACCAAAAACTAATCAGCTGAGCGCGGGACCATATACTAGATACCCACCAAGTTTGGAGACGATCCGATCAAAGTTACTCAAAAAATAAGGGTTTCGTCGACCTCCATGATTGACCACAAAGTGACCTTGACCTTTGACCTTGACCTTCAAAATTTTGTGTGCTGAAGGGTATCTCTATAGGACTCTGATATGCGAAGTTACAGGAGTTTCCAATAATAACTGTGGTCTACAGAGTGATCTAAACGTGGAAAAAAAATGATTAACCACAAACAAAAAAACAAAAAAAAAAACAAACAAAAAAACAAACATACAAGCTGACTAATACATCTTGCAAAAACTTCGTTTTGGCAAGATAAAAACAAACAAAAAAACAAACAAACAAACAAAAAAACAAACATACAAGCTGACCAATACATCTTGCAAAAACTTCGTTTTGGCAAGATAATAAAAACTCACCCACAGGGTGAACCGTATCTTGCCAAAATGTGAACATGAGTGACTTGCTTCAGGTCACACTGAGGTGAACAGAACTGCTATCCACTAGAAGCGACTCTTTGAGGAATGTCTGCCCACGAGATATTCCGATGATAATCGTTCTAGAGAGTGACCTTGAAAAATCCGTTTTTTCATCATGACGTCATCAAATGACGTCATAGCGTCAAACTAGTTATATGTTTGGAAAGCACTCAACAAGGGCTTCAATTTGAGGTACTACTCGATATGGTAACTGAAACTTGAAAATTTTACCTTTTGGCCAAAATTGAATGACCTTTAAAATGACCTTGAAGGTCAAGGCCGATCGACACCAAAAACTAATCAACTGAGCGCCATACCACACCCTATATACCCACCAAGTTTGGAGATCATAAGATCAAAGTTACTCAAAAAATAAGGGTTTCGTAATTTGACCTTGGGGTCAATAATTTTCGACCTCCAGCGCTAACCATGAAGGTCAAGGCCGATCGCCACCAAAAACTAATCAGCTGAGCGCCGGACCATATATAAAAACTCACCCACAGGGTGAACCGTATCTTGCCAAAATGTGAACATGAGTGACTTGCTTCAGGTCACACTGAGGTGAACAGAACTGCTATCCACTAGAAGCAACTCTTTGAGGAATGTCTGCCCACGAGATATTGAAAGATTTTGATGAGAACTGAGGAAATAATTTTTTCATGAAAATTCCGTTTTTTCGTCATGACGTCATCAAATGACGTCATAGCGTCAAACTGTTTACAGATCTGGGAAGCACTCATCAAGGGCATTCATATGAGGTATTACTCGATATGGTACCTACGATTTCAAAATTTGACCTTGGGGTCAATAATTTTCGACCTCCAGCGCTAACCATGAAGGTCAAGGCCGATCGCCACCAAAAACTAATCAGCTGAGCGCCGGACCATATACTAGATTCCCATGAAGTTTGGAGACGATCCGATCAAAGTTACTCAAAAAATAACGATTTCAACATTTGACCTTGGGGTCAATAATTTTCGACCTCCAGCGCTAACCATGAAGGTCAAGGCCGATCGCCACCAAAAACTAATCAGCTGAGCGCCGGACCATATACTAGATTCCCATGAAGTTTGGAGACGATCCGATCAAAGTTACTCAAAAAATAAGGGTTTCGTCGACCTCCATGATTGACCACAAAGTGACCTTGACCTTTGACCTTGACCTTCAAAATTTTGTGTGCTGAAGGGTATCTCTATAGGACTCTGATATGCGAAGTTACAGGAGTTTCCAATAATAACTGTGGTCTACAGAGTGATCTAAACGTGGAAAAAAAATGATTAACCACAAACAAAAAAACAAAAAAACAAATGAACATATGTCACCCACAGGGTGAACCGTATCTTGCCATTTGACCTTGACCTTAATAATTTCGTATGGTGAATAGTATGTCTTCATGACCAACGCACATGAAATATTGAAAGATTTTGATGAGAACTGAGGAAATAATTTTTTCATGAAAATTCCGTTTTTTCGTCATGACGTCATCAAATGACGTCATAGCGTCAAACTGTTTACAGATCTGGGAAGCACTCATCAAGGGCATTCATATGAGGTATTACTCGATATGGTACCTACGATTTCAAAATTTGACCTTGGGGTCAATAATTTTCGACCTCCAGCGCTAACCATGAAGGTCAAGGCCGATCGCCACCAAAAACTAATCAGCTGAGCGCCTGACCATATACTAGATACCCACCAAGTTTGGAGACGATCCGATCAAAGTTACTCAAAAAATAAGGGTTTCGTTGACCTCCATGATTGACCGCAAAGTGACCTTGACCTTTGACCTTGACCTTCAAAATTTTGTGTGCTGAAGGGTATCTCTATAGGACTCTGATATGCGAAGTTACAGGAGTTTCCAATAATAACTGTGGTCTACAGAGTGATCTAAACGTGAAAAAAAAATGATTAACCACAAACAAAAAAACAAAATGAAGGTCAAGGCCGATCGCCACCAAAAACTAATCAGCTGAGCGCCGGACCATATGCTAGATACCCACCAAGTTTGGAGACGATCCGATCAAAGTTACTCAAAAAATAAGGGTTTCGTTGACCTCCATGATTGACCGCAAAGTGACCTTGACCTTTGACCTTGGAAGGTCAAGGCCGATCGCCACCAAAAACTAATCAGCTGAGCGCGGGACCATATACTAGATACCCACCAAGTTTGGAGACGATCCGATCAAAGTTACTCAAAAAATAAGGGTTTCGTCGACCTCCATGATTGACCACAAAGTGACCTTGACCTTTGACCTTGACCTTCAAAATTTTGTGTGCTGAAGGGTATCTCTATAGGACTCTGATATGCGAAGTTACAGGAGTTTCCAATAATAACTGTGGTCTACAGAGTGATCTAAACGTGGAAAAAAAATGATTAACCACAAACAAAAAAACAAAAAAAAAAACAAACAAAAAAACAAACATACAAGCTGACTAATACATCTTGCAAAAACTTCGTTTTGGCAAGATAAAAAACAAACATACAAGCTGACTAATACATCTTGCAAAAACTTCGTTTTGGCAAGATAACAAACATACAAGCTGACTAATACATCTTGCAAAAACTTCGTTTTGGCAAGATAATAAAAACTCACCCACAGGGTGAACCGTATCTTGCCAAAATGTGAACATGAGTGACTTGCTTCAGGTCACACTGAGGTGAACAGAACTGCTATCCACTAGAAGCGACTCTTTGAGGAATGTCTGCCCACGAGATATTCCGTTGATAAATAATCGTTCTAGAGAGTGACCTTGAAAAATCCGTTTTTTCGTCATGACGTCATCAAATGACGTCATAGCGTCAAACTAGTTATATGTTTGGAAAGCACTCAACAAGGGCTTCAATTTGAGGTACTACTCGATATGGTAACTGAAACTTGAAAATTTTACCTTTTGGCCAAAATTGAATGACCTTCAAAATGACCTTGAAGGTCAAGGCCGATCGACACCAAAAACTAATCAACTGAGCGCCATATCACACCCTATATACCCACCAAGATTGGAGATCATAAGATCAAAGTTACTCAAAAAATAAGGGTTTCGTAATTTGACCTTGGGGTCAATAATTTTCGACCTCCAGCGCTAACCATGAAGGTCAAGGCCGATCGCCACCAAAAACTAATCAGCTGAGCGCCGGACCATATACTAGATTCCCATGAAGTTTGGAGACGATCCGATCAAAGTTACTCAAAAAATAAGGGTTTCGTCGACCTCCATGATTGACCACAAAGTGACCTTGACCTTTGACCTTGACCTTCAAAATTTTGTGTGCTGAAGGGTATCTCTATAGGACTCTGATATGCGAAGTTACAGGAGTTTCCAATAATAACTGTGGTCTACAGAGTGATCTAAACGTGGAAAAAAAATGATTAACCACAAACAAAAAAACAAAAAAACAAAAAAACAAACATACAAGCTGACTAATACATCTTGCAAAAACTTCGTTTTGGCAAGATAACAAACATACAAGCTGACTAATACATCTTGCAAAAACTTCGTTTTGGCAAGATAATAAAAACTCACCCACAGGGTGAACCGTATCTTGCCAAAATGTGAACATGAGTGACTTGCTTCAGGTCACACTGAGGTGAACAGAACTGCTATCCACTAGAAGCGACTCTTTGAGGAATGTCTGCCCACGAGATATTCCGTTGATAAATAATCGTTCTAGAGAGTGACCTTGAAAAATCCGTTTTTTCGTCATGACGTCATCAAATGACGTCATAGCGTCAAACTAGTTATATGTTTGGAAAGCACTCAACAAGGGCTTCAATTTGAGGTACTACTCGATATGGTAACTGAAACTTGAAAATTTTACCTTTTGGCCAAAATTGAATGACCTTCAAAATGACCTTGAAGGTCAAGGCCGATCGACACCAAAAACTAATCAACTGAGCGCCATACCACACCCTATATACCCACCAAGTTTGGAGATCATAAGATCAAAGTTACTCAAAAAATAAGGGTTTCGTAATTTGACCTTGGGGTCAATAATTTTCGACCTCCAGCGCTAACCATGAAGGTCAAGGCCGATCGCCACCAAAAACTAATCAGCTGAGCGCCGGACCATATACTAGATTCCCATGAAGTTTGGAGACGATCCGATCAAAGTTACTCAAAAAATAAGGGTTTCGTCGACCTCCATGATTGACCACAAAGTTACCTTGACCTTTGACCTTGACCTTCAAAATTTTGTGTGCTGAAGGGTATCTCTATAGGACTCTGATATGCGAAGTTACAGGAGTTTCCAATGACTCGATATGGTAACTGAAACTTGAAAATTTTACCTTTTGGTCAAAATTGAATGACCTTCAAAATGACCTTGAAGGTCAAGGCCGATCGACACCAAAAACTAATCAACTGAGCGCCATACCACACCCTATATACCCACCAAGTTTGGAGATCATAAGATCAAAGTTACTCAAAAAATAAGGGTTTCGTAATTTGACCTTGGGGTCAATAATTTTCGACCTCCAGCGCTAACCATGAAGGTCAAGGCCGATCGCCACCAAAAACTAATCAGCTGAGCGCCGGACCATATACTAGATTCCCATGAAGTTTGGAGACGATCCGATCAAAGTTACTCAAAAAATAAGGGTTTCATCGACCTCCATGATTGACCACAAAGTGACCTTGACCTTTGACCTTGACCTTCAAAATTTTGTGTGCTGAAGGGTATCTCTATAGGACTCTGATATGCGAAGTTACAGGAGTTTCCAATAATAACTGTGGTCTACAGAGTGATCTAAACGTGGAAAAAAAATGATTAACCACAAACAAAAAAACAAAAAAACAAACAAAAAAACAAACAAACAAACAAAAAAACAAACATACAAGCTGACCAATACATCTTGCAAAAACTTCGTTTTGGCAAGATAATAAAAACTCACCCACAGGGTGAACCGTATCTTGCCAAAATGTGAACATGAGTGACTTGCTTCAGGTCACACTGAGGTGAACAGAACTGCTATCCACTAGAAGCGACTCTTTGAGGAATGTCTGCCCACGAGATATTCCGATGATAATCGTTCTAGAGAGTGACCTTGAAAAATCCGTTTTTTCATCATGACGTCATCAAATGACGTCATAGCGTCAAACTAGTTATATGTTTGGAAAGCACTCAACAAGGGCTTCAATTTGAGGTACTACTCGATATGGTAACTGAAACTTGAAAATTTTACCTTTTGGCCAAAATTGAATGACCTTTAAAATGACCTTGAAGGTCAAGGCCGATCGACACCAAAAACTAATCAACTAAGCGCCATACCACACCCTATATACCCACCAAGTTTGGAGATCATAAGATCAAAGTTACTCAAAAAATAAGGGTTTCGTAATTTGACCTTGGGGTCAATAATTTTCGACCTCCAGCGCTAACCATGAAGGTCAAGGCCGATCGCCACCAAAAACTAATCAGCTGAGCGCCGGACCATATATAAAAACTCACCCACAGGGTGAACCGTATCTTGCCAAAATGTGAACATGAGTGACTTGCTTCAGGTCACACTGAGGTGAACAGAACTGCTATCCACTAGAAGCAACTCTTTGAGGAATGTCTGCCCACGAGATATTGAAAGATTTTGATGAGAACTGAGGAAATAATTTTTTCATGAAAATTCCGTTTTTTCGTCATGACGTCATCAAATGACGTCATAGCGTCAAACTGTTTACAGATCTGGGAAGCACTCATCAAGGGCATTCATATGAGGTATTACTCGATATGGTACCTACGATTTCAAAATTTGACCTTGGGGTCAATAATTTTCGACCTCCAGCGCTAACCATGAAGGTCAAGGCCGATCGCCACCAAAAACTAATCAGCTGAGCGCCGGACCATATACTAGATTCCCATGAAGTTTGGAGACGATCCGATCAAAGTTACTCAAAAAATAACGATTTCAACATTTGACCTTGGGGTCAATAATTTTCGACCTCCAGCGCTAACCATGAAGGTCAAGGCCGATCGCCACCAAAAACTAATCAGCTGAGCGCCGGACCATATACTAGATTCCCATGAAGTTTGGAGACGATCCGATCAAAGTTACTCAAAAAATAAGGGTTTCGTCGACCTCCATGATTGACCACAAAGTGACCTTGACCTTTGACCTTGACCTTCAAAATTTTGTGTGCTGAAGGGTATCTCTATATGACTCTGATATGCGAAGTTACAGGAGTTTCCAATAATAACTGTGGTCTACAGAGTGATCTGAAGGTCAAGGTCAAAGGTCAAGGTCGACCTCCAGCGCTAACCATGAAGGTCAAGGCCGATCGCCACCAAAAGCTAATCAGCTGAGCGCCGGACCATATACTAGATTCCCATGAAGTTTGGAGACGATCCGATCAAAGTTACTCAAAAAATAACGATTTCAACATTTGACCTTGGGGTCAATAATTTTCGACCTCCAGCGCTAACCATGAAGGTCAAGGCCGATCGCCACCAAAAACTAATCAGCTGAGCGCCGGACCATATACTAGATTCCCATGAAGTTTGGAGACGATCCGATCAAAGTTACTCAAAAAATAAGGGTTTCGTCGACCTCCATGATTGACCACAAAGTGACCTTGACCTTTGACCTTGACCTTCAAAATTTTGTGTGCTGAAGGGTATCTCTATAGGACTCTGATATGCGAAGTTACAGGAGTTTCCAATAATAACTGTGGTCTACAGAGTGATCTGAAGGTCAAGGTCAAAGGTCAAGGACGACCTCCAGCGCTAACCATGAAGGTCAAGGCCGATCGCCACCAAAAACTAATCAGCTGAGCGCCGGACCATGTACTAGATTCCCATGAAGTTTGGAGACGATCCGATCAAAGTTACTCAAAAAATAACGATTTCAACATTTGACCTTGGGGTCAATAATTTTCGACCTCCAGCGCTAACCATGAAGGTCAAGGCCGATCGCCACCAAAAACTAATCAGCTGAGCGCCGGACCATATACTAGATTCCCATGAAGTTTGGAGACGATCCGATCAAAGTTACTCAAAAAATAAGGGTTTCGTCGACCTCCATGATTGACCACAAAGTGACCTTGACCTTTGACCTTGACCTTCAAAATTTTGTGTGCTGAAGGGTATCTCTATAGGACTCTGATATGCGAAGTTACAGGAGTTTCCAATAATAACTGTGGTCTACAGAGTGATCTAAACGTGGAAAAAAAATGATTAACCACAAACAAAAAAACAAAAAAACAAAAAAATGAACATATGTCACCCACAGGGTGAACCGTATCTTGCCATTTGACCTTGACCTTAATAATTTCGTATGGTGAATAGTATGTCTTCATGACCAACGCACATGAAATATTGAAAGATTTTGATGAGAACTGAGGAAATAATTTTTTCATGAAAATTCCGTTTTTTCGTCATGACGTCATCAAATGACGTCATAGCGTCAAACTGTTTACAGATCTGGGAAGCACTCATCAAGGGCATTCATATGAGGTATTACTCGATATGGTACCTACGATTTCAAAATTTGACCTTGGGGTCAATAATTTTCGACCTCCAGCGCTAACCATGAAGGTCAAGGCCGATCGCCACCAAAAACTAATCAGCTGAGCGCCGGACCATATGCTAGATACCCACCAAGTTTGGAGACGATCCGATCAAAGTTACTCAAAAAATAAGGGTTTCGTTGACCTCCATGATTGACCGCAAAGTGACCTTGACCTTTGACCTTGGAAGGTCAAGGCCGATCGCCACCAAAAACTAATCAGCTGAGCGCGGGACCATATACTAGATACCCACCAAGTTTGGAGACGATCCGATCAAAGTTACTCAAAAAATAAGGGTTTCGTCGACCTCCATGATTGACCACAAAGTGACCTTGACCTTTGACCTTGACCTTCAAAATTTTGTGTGCTGAAGGGTATCTCTATAGGACTCTGATATGCGAAGTTACAGGAGTTTCCAATAATAACTGTGGTCTACAGAGTGATCTAAACGTGGAAAAAAAATGATTAACCACAAACAAAAAAACAAAAAAATAAGGGTTTCGTTGACCTCCATGATTGACCGCAAAGTGACCTTGACCTTTGACCTTGACCTTCAAAATTTTGTGTGCTGAAGGGTATCTCTATAGGACTCTGATATGCGAAGTTACAGGAGTTTCCAATAATAACTGTGGTCTACAGAGTGATCTAAACGTGAAAAAAAAATGATTAACCACAAACAAAAAAACAAAATGAAGGTCAAGGCCGATCGCCACCAAAAACTAATCAGCTGAGCGCCGGACCATATGCTAGATACCCACCAAGTTTGGAGACGATCCGATCAAAGTTACTAAAAAAATAAGGGTTTCGTTGACCTCCATGATTGACCGCAAAGTGACCTTGACCTTTGACCTTGGAAGGTCAAGGCCGATCGCCACCAAAAACTAATCAGCTGAGCGCGGGACCATATACTAGATACCCACCAAGTTTGGAGACGATCCGATCAAAGTTACTCAAAAAATAAGGGTTTCGTCGACCTCCATGATTGACCACAAAGTGACCTTGACCTTTGACCTTGACCTTCAAAATTTTGTGTGCTGAAGGGTATCTCTATATGACTCTGATATGCGAAGTTACAGGAGTTTCCAATAATAACTGTGGTCTACAGAGTGATCTGAAGGTCAAGGTCAAAGGTCAAGGTCGACCTCCAGCGCTAACCATGAAGGTCAAGGCCGATCGCCACCAAAAGCTAATCAGCTGAGCGCCGGACCATATACTAGATTCCCATGAAGTTTGGAGACGATCCGATCAAAGTTACTCAAAAAATAACGATTTCAACATTTGACCTTGGGGTCAATAATTTTCGACCTCCAGCGCTAACCATGAAGGTCAAGGCCGATCGCCACCAAAAACTAATCAGCTGAGCGCCGGACCATATACTAGATTCCCATGAAGTTTGGAGACGATCCGATCAAAGTTACTCAAAAAATAAGGGTTTCGTCGACCTCCATGATTGACCACAAAGTGACCTTGACCTTTGACCTTGACCTTCAAAATTTTGTGTGCTGAAGGGTATCTCTATAGGACTCTGATATGCGAAGTTACAGGAGTTTCCAATAATAACTGTGGTCTACAGAGTGATCTGAAGGTCAAGGTCAAAGGTCAAGGACGACCTCCAGCGCTAACCATGAAGGTCAAGGCCGATCGCCACCAAAAACTAATCAGCTGAGCGCCGGACCATGTACTAGATTCCCATGAAGTTTGGAGACGATCCGATCAAAGTTACTCAAAAAATAACGATTTCAACATTTGACCTTGGGGTCAATAATTTTCGACCTCCAGCGCTAACCATGAAGGTCAAGGCCGATCGCCACCAAAAACTAATCAGCTGAGCGCCGGACCATATACTAGATTCCCATGAAGTTTGGAGACGATCCGATCAAAGTTACTCAAAAAATAAGGGTTTCGTCGACCTCCATGATTGACCACAAAGTGACCTTGACCTTTGACCTTGACCTTCAAAATTTTGTGTGCTGAAGGGTATCTCTATAGGACTCTGATATGCGAAGTTACAGGAGTTTCCAATAATAACTGTGGTCTACAGAGTGATCTAAACGTGGAAAAAAAATGATTAACCACAAACAAAAAAACAAAAAAACAAAAAAATGAACATATGTCACCCACAGGGTGAACCGTATCTTGCCATTTGACCTTGACCTTAATAATTTCGTATGGTGAATAGTATGTCTTCATGACCAACGCACATGAAATATTGAAAGATTTTGATGAGAACTGAGGAAATAATTTTTTCATGAAAATTCCGTTTTTTCGTCATGACGTCATCAAATGACGTCATAGCGTCAAACTGTTTACAGATCTGGGAAGCACTCATCAAGGGCATTCATATGAGGTATTACTCGATATGGTACCTACGATTTCAAAATTTGACCTTGGGGTCAATAATTTTCGACCTCCAGCGCTAACCATGAAGGTCAAGGCCGATCGCCACCAAAAACTAATCAGCTGAGCGCCTGACCATATACTAGATACCCACCAAGTTTGGAGACGATCCGATCAAAGTTACTCAAAAAATATAAGGGTTTCGTTGACCTCCATGATTGACCGCAAAGTGACCTTGACCTTTGACCTTGACCTTCAAAATTTTGTGTGCTGAAGGGTATCTCTATAGGACTCTGATATGCGAAGTTACAGGAGTTTCCAATAATAACTGTGGTCTACAGAGTGATCTAAACGTGAAAAAAAAATGATTAACCACAAACAAAAAAACAAAATGAAGGTCAAGGCCGATCGCCACCAAAAACTAATCAGCTGAGCGCCGGACCATATGCTAGATACCCACCAAGTTTGGAGACGATCCGATCAAAGTTACTCAAAAAATAAGGGTTTCGTTGACCTCCATGATTGACCGCAAAGTGACCTTGACCTTTGACCTTGGAAGGTCAAGGCCGATCGCCACCAAAAACTAATCAGCTGAGCGCGGGACCATATACTAGATACCCACCAAGTTTGGAGACGATCCGATCAAAGTTACTCAAAAAATAAGGGTTTCGTCGACCTCCATGATTGACCACAAAGTGACCTTGACCTTTGACCTTGACCTTCAAAATTTTGTGTGCTGAAGGGTATCTCGAAAGGACTCTGATATGCGAAGTTACAGGAGTTTCCAATAATAACTGTGGTCTACAGAGTGATCTGAAGGTCAAGGTCAAAGGTCAAGGACGACCTCCAGCGCTAACCATGAAGGTCAAGGCCGATCGCCACCAAAAACTAATCAGCTGAGCGCCGGACCATGTACTAGATTCCCATGAAGTTTGGAGACGATCCGATCAAAGTTACTCAAAAAATAACGATTTCAACATTTGACCTTGGGGTCAATAATTTTCGACCTCCAGCGCTAACCATGAAGGTCAAGGCCGATCGCCACCAAAAACTAATCAGCTGAGCGCCGGACCATATACTAGATTCCCATGAAGTTTGGAGACGATCCGATCAAAGTTACTCAAAAAATAAGGGTTTCGTCGACCTCCATGATTGACCACAAAGTGACCTTGACCTTTGACCTTGACCTTCAAAATTTTGTGTGCTGAAGGGTATCTCTATAGGACTCTGATATGCGAAGTTACAGGAGTTTCCAATAATAACTGTGGTCTACAGAGTGATCTAAACGTGGAAAAAAAATGATTAACCACAAACAAAAAAACAAAAAAACAAAAAAATGAACATATGTCACCCACAGGGTGAACCGTATCTTGCCATTTGACCTTGACCTTAATAATTTCGTATGGTGAATAGTATGTCTTCATGACCAACGCACATGAAATATTGAAAGATTTTGATGAGAACTGAGGAAATAATTTTTTCATGAAAATTCCGTTTTTTCGTCATGACGTCATCAAATGACGTCATAGCGTCAAACTGTTTACAGATCTGGGAAGCACTCATCAAGGGCATTCATATGAGGTATTACTCGATATGGTACCTACGATTTCAAAATTTGACCTTGGGGTCAATAATTTTCGACCTCCAGCGCTAACCATGAAGGTCAAGGCCGATCGCCACCAAAAACTAATCAGCTGAGCGCCTGACCATATACTAGATACCCACCAAGTTTGGAGACGATCCGATCAAAGTTACTCAAAAAATATAAGGGTTTCGTTGACCTCCATGATTGACCGCAAAGTGACCTTGACCTTTGACCTTGACCTTCAAAATTTTGTGTGCTGAAGGGTATCTCTATAGGACTCTGATATGCGAAGTTACAGGAGTTTCCAATAATAACTGTGGTCTACAGAGTGATCTAAACGTGAAAAAAAAATGATTAACCACAAACAAAAAAACAAAATGAAGGTCAAGGCCGATCGCCACCAAAAACTAATCAGCTGAGCGCCGGACCATATGCTAGATACCCACCAAGTTTGGAGACGATCCGATCAAAGTTACTCAAAAAATAAGGGTTTCGTTGACCTCCATGATTGACCGCAAAGTGACCTTGACCTTTGACCTTGGAAGGTCAAGGCCGATCGCCACCAAAAACTAATCAGCTGAGCGCGGGACCATATACTAGATACCCACCAAGTTTGGAGACGATCCGATCAAAGTTACTCAAAAAATAAGGGTTTCGTCGACCTCCATGATTGACCACAAAGTGACCTTGACCTTTGACCTTGACCTTCAAAATTTTGTGTGCTGAAGGGTATCTCTATAGGACTCTGATATGCGAAGTTACAGGAGTTTCCAATAATAACTGTGGTCTACAGAGTGATCTAAACGTGGAAAAAAAATGATTAACCACAAACAAAAAAACAAAAAAAAAAACAAACAAAAAAACAAACATACAAGCTGACTAATACATCTTGCAAAAACTTCGTTTTGGCAAGATAAAAAACAAACAAAAAAACAAACATACAAGCTGACTAATACATCTTGCAAAAACTTCGTTTTGGCAAGATAAAAAAACAAACATACAAGCTGACTAATACATCTTGCAAAAACTTCGTTTTGGCAAGATAATAAAAACTCACCCACAGGGTGAACCGTATCTTGCCAAAATGTGAACATGAGTGACTTGCTTCAGGTCACACTGAGGTGAACAGAACTGCTATCCACTAGAAGCGACTCTTTGAGGAATGTCTGCCCACGAGATATTCCGATGATAATCGTTCTAGAGAGTGACCTTGAAAAATCCGTTTTTTCGTCATGACGTCATCAAATGACGTCATAGCGTCAAACTAGTTATATGTTTGGAAAGCACTCAACAAGGGCTTCAATTTGAGGTACTACTCGATATGGTAACTGAAACTTGAAAATTTTACCTTTTGGCCAAAATTGAATGACCTTTAAAATGACCTTGAAGGTCAAGGCCGATCGACACCAAAAACTAATCAACTGAGCGCCATACCACACCTTAAATACCCACCAAGTTTGGAGATCATAAGATCAAAGTTACTCAAAAAATAAGGGTTTCGTAATTTGACCTTGGGGTCAATAATTTTCGACCTCCAGCGCTAACCATGAAGGTCAAGGCCGATCGCCACCAAAAACTAATCAGCTGAGCGCCGGACCATATACTAGATTCCCATGAAGTTTGGAGACGATCCGATCAAAGTTACTCAAAAAATAAGGGTTTCAACATTTGACCTTGGGGTCAATAATTTTCGACCTCCAGCGCTAACCATGAAGGTCAAGGCCGATCGCCACCAAAAACTAATCAGCTGAGCGCCGGACCATATACTAGATTCCCATGAAGTTTGGAGACGATCCGATCAAAGTTACTCAAAAAATAAGGGTTTCGTCGACCTCCATGATTGACCACAAAGTGACCTTGACCTTTGACCTTGACCTTCAAAATTTTGTGTGCTGAAGGGTATCTCTATAGGACTCTGATATGCGAAGTTACAGGAGTTTCCAATAATAACTGTGGTCTACAGAGTGATCTGAAGGTCAAGGTCAAAGGTCAAGGTCGACCTCCAGCGCTAACCATGAAGGTCAAGGCCGATCGCCACCAAAAACTAATCAGCTGAGCGCCGGACCATGTACTAGATTCCCATGAAGTTTGGAGACGATCCGATCAAAGTTACTCAAAAAATAACGATTTCAACATTTGACCTTGGGGTCAATAATTTTCGACCTCCAGCGCTAACCATGAAGGTCAAGGCCGATCGCCACCAAAAACTAATCAGCTGAGCGCCGGACCATATACTAGATTCCCATGAAGTTTGGAGACGATCCGATCAAAGTTACTCAAAAAATAAGGGTTTCGTCGACCTCCATGATTGACCACAAAGTGACCTTGACCTTTGACCTTGACCTTCAAAATTTTGTGTGCTGAAGGGTATCTCTATAGGACTCTGATATGCGAAGTTACAGGAGTTTCCAATGACTCGATATGGTAACTGAAACTTGAAAATTTTACCTTTTGGTCAAAATTGAATGACCTTCAAAATGACCTTGAAGGTCAAGGCCGATCGACACCAAAAACTAATCAACTGAGCGCCATACCACACCCTATATACCCACCAAGTTTGGAGATCATAAGATCAAAGTTACTCAAAAAATAAGGGTTTCGTAATTTGACCTTGGGGTCAATAATTTTCGACCTCCAGCGCTAACCATGAAGGTCAAGGCCGATCGCCACCAAAAACTAATCAGCTGAGCGCCGGACCATATACTAGATTCCCATGAAGTTTGGAGACGATCCGATCAAAGTTACTCAAAAAATAAGGGTTTCGTCGACCTCCATGATTGACCACAAAGTGACCTTGACCTTTGACCTTGACCTTCAAAATTTTGTGTGCTGAAGGGTATCTCTATAGGACTCTGATATGCGAAGTTACAGGAGTTTCCAATAATAACTGTGGTCTACAGAGTGATCTAAACGTGGAAAAAAAATGATTAACCACAAACAAAAAAACAAAAAAACAAAAAAATGAACATATGTCACCCACAGGGTGAACCGTATCTTGCCATTTGACCTTGACCTTAATAATTTCGTATGGTGAATAGTATGTCTTCATGACCAACGCACATGAAATATTGAAAGATTTTGATGAGAACTGAGGAAATAATTTTTTCATGAAAATTCCGTTTTTTCGTCATGACGTCATCAAATGACGTCATAGCGTCAAACTGTTTACAGATCTGGGAAGCACTCATCAAGGGCATTCATATGAGGTATTACTCGATATGGTACCTACGATTTCAAAATTTGACCTTGGGGTCAATAATTTTCGACCTCCAGCGCTAACCATGAAGGTCAAGGCCGATCGCCACCAAAAACTAATCAGCTGAGCGCCTGACCATATACTAGATACCCACCAAGTTTGGAGACGATCCGATCAAAGTTACTCAAAAAATAAGGGTTTCGTTGACCTCCATGATTGACCGCAAAGTGACCTTGACCTTTGACCTTGACCTTCAAAATTTTGTGTGCTGAAGGGTATCTCTATAGGACTCTGATATGCGAAGTTACAGGAGTTTCCAATAATAACTGTGGTCTACAGAGTGATCTAAACGTGAAAAAAAAATGATTAACCACAAACAAAAAAACAAAATGAAGGTCAAGGCCGATCGCCACCAAAAACTAATCAGCTGAGCGCCGGACCATATGCTAGATACCCACCAAGTTTGGAGACGATCCGATCAAAGTTACTCAAAAAATAAGGGTTTCGTTGACCTCCATGATTGACCGCAAAGTGACCTTGACCTTTGACCTTGGAAGGTCAAGGCCGATCGCCACCAAAAACTAATCAGCTGAGCGCGGGACCATATACTAGATACCCACCAAGTTTGGAGACGATCCGATCAAAGTTACTCAAAAAATAAGGGTTTCGTCGACCTCCATGATTGACCACAAAGTGACCTTGACCTTTGACCTTGACCTTCAAAATTTTGTGTGCTGAAGGGTATCTCGAAAGGACTCTGATATGCGAAGTTACAGGAGTTTCCAATAATAACTGTGGTCTACAGAGTGATCTAAACGTGGAAAAAAAATGATTAACCACAAACAAAAAAACAAAAAAAAAAACAAACAAAAAAACAAACATACAAGCTGACTAATACATCTTGCAAAAACTTCGTTTTGGCAAGATAAAAAACAAACAAAAAAACAAACATACAAGCTGACTAATACATCTTGCAAAAACTTCGTTTTGGCAAGATAAAAAAACAAACATACAAGCTGACTAATACATCTTGCAAAAACTTCGTTTTGGCAAGATAATAAAAACTCACCCACAGGGTGAACCGTATCTTGCCAAAATGTGAACATGAGTGACTTGCTTCAGGTCACACTGAGGTGAACAGAACTGCTATCCACTAGAAGCGACTCTTTGAGGAATGTCTGCCCACGAGATATTCCGATGATAATCGTTCTAGAGAGTGACCTTGAAAAATCCGTTTTTTCGTCATGACGTCATCAAATGACGTCATAGCGTCAAACTAGTTATATGTTTGGAAAGCACTCAACAAGGGCTTCAATTTGAGGTACTACTCGATATGGTAACTGAAACTTGAAAATTTTACCTTTTGGCCAAAATTGAATGACCTTTAAAATGACCTTGAAGGTCAAGGCCGATCGACACCAAAAACTAATCAACTGAGCGCCATACCACACCTTAAATACCCACCAAGTTTGGAGATCATAAGATCAAAGTTACTCAAAAAATAAGGGTTTCGTAATTTGACCTTGGGGTCAATAATTTTCGACCTCCAGCGCTAACCATGAAGGTCAAGGCCGATCGCCACCAAAAACTAATCAGCTGAGCGCCGGACCATATACTAGATTCCCATGAAGTTTGGAGACGATCCGATCAAAGTTACTCAAAAAATAAGGGTTTCAACATTTGACCTTGGGGTCAATAATTTTCGACCTCCAGCGCTAACCATGAAGGTCAAGGCCGATCGCCACCAAAAACTAATCAGCTGAGCGCCGGACCATATACTAGATTCCCATGAAGTTTGGAGACGATCCGATCAAAGTTACTCAAAAAATAAGGGTTTCGTCGACCTCCATGATTGACCACAAAGTGACCTTGACCTTTGACCTTGACCTTCAAAATTTTGTGTGCTGAAGGGTATCTCTATAGGACTCTGATATGCGAAGTTACAGGAGTTTCCAATAATAACTGTGGTCTACAGAGTGATCTGAAGGTCAAGGTCAAAGGTCAAGGTCGACCTCCAGCGCTAACCATGAAGGTCAAGGCCGATCGCCACCAAAAACTAATCAGCTGAGCGCCGGACCATGTACTAGATTCCCATGAAGTTTGGAGACGATCCGATCAAAGTTACTCAAAAAATAACGATTTCAACATTTGACCTTGGGGTCAATAATTTTCGACCTCCAGCGCTAACCATGAAGGTCAAGGCCGATCGCCACCAAAAACTAATCAGCTGAGCGCCGGACCATATACTAGATTCCCATGAAGTTTGGAGACGATCCGATCAAAGTTACTCAAAAAATAAGGGTTTCGTCGACCTCCATGATTGACCACAAAGTGACCTTGACCTTTGACCTTGACCTTCAAAATTTTGTGTGCTGAAGGGTATCTCTATAGGACTCTGATATGCGAAGTTACAGGAGTTTCCAATGACTCGATATGGTAACTGAAACTTGAAAATTTTACCTTTTGGTCAAAATTGAATGACCTTCAAAATGACCTTGAAGGTCAAGGCCGATCGACACCAAAAACTAATCAACTGAGCGCCATACCACACCCTATATACCCACCAAGTTTGGAGATCATAAGATCAAAGTTACTCAAAAAATAAGGGTTTCGTAATTTGACCTTGGGGTCAATAATTTTCGACCTCCAGCGCTAACCATGAAGGTCAAGGCCGATCGCCACCAAAAACTAATCAGCTGAGCGCCGGACCATATACTAGATTCCCATGAAGTTTGGAGACGATCCGATCAAAGTTACTCAAAAAATAAGGGTTTCGTCGACCTCCATGATTGACCACAAAGTGACATTGACCTTTGACCTTGACCTTCAAAATTTTGTGTGCTGAAGGGTATCTCTATAGGACTCTGATATGCGAAGTTACAGGAGTTTCCAATAATAACTGTGGTCTACAGAGTGATGTGAAGGTCAAGGTCATAGGTCAAGGTCGACCTCCAGCGCTAACCATGAAGGTCAAGGCCGATCGCCACCAAAAACTAATCAGCTGAGCGCCGGACCATATACTAGATTCCCATGAAGTTTGGAGACGATCCGATCAAAGTTACTCAAAAAATAACGATTTCAACATTTGACCTTGGGGTCAATAATTTTCGACCTCCAGCGCTAACCATGAAGGTCAAGGCCGATCGCCACCAAAAACTAATCAGCTGAGCGCCGGACCATATACTAGATTCCCATGAAGTTTGGAGACGATCCGATCAAAGTTACTCAAAAAATAAGGGTTTCGTCGACCTCCATGATTGACCACAAAGTGACCTTGACCTTTGACCTTGACCTTCAAAATTTTGTGTGCTGAAGGGTATCTCTATAGGACTCTGATATGCGAAGTTACAGGAGTTTCCAATAATAACTGTGGTCTACAGAGTGATCTAAACGTGGAAAAAAAATGATTAACCACAAACAAAAAAACAAAATAAAAACTCACCCACAGGGTGAACCGTATCTTGCCAAAATGTGAACATGAGTGACTTGCTTCAGGTCACACTGAGGTGAACAGAACTGCTATCCACTAGAAGCGACTCTTTGAGGAATGTCTGCCCACGAGATATTCCGATGATAATCGTTCTAGAGAGTGACCTTGAAAAATCCGTTTTTTCGTCATGACGTCATCAAATGACGTCATAGCGTCAAACTAGTTATATGTTTGGAAAGCACTCAACAAGGGCTTCAATTTGAGGTACTACTCGATATGGTAACTGAAACTTGAAAATTTTACCTTTTGGCCAAAATTGAATGACCTTCAAAATGACCTTGAAGGTCAAGGCCGATCGACACCAAAAACTAATCAACTGAGCGCCATACCACACCCTATATACCCACCAAGTTTGGAGATCATAAGATCAAAGTTACTCAAAAAATAAGGGTTTCGTAATTTGACCTTGGGGTCAATAATTTTCGACCTCCAGCGCTAACCATGAAGGTCAAGGCCGATCGCCACCAAAAACTAATCAGCTGAGCGCCGGACCATATACTAGATTCCCATGAAGTTTGGAGACGATCCGATCAAAGTTACTCAAAAAATAAGGGTTTCGTCGACCTCCACGATTGACCACAAAGTGACCTTGACCTTTGACCTTGACCTTCAAAATTTTGTGTGCTGAAGGGTATCTCTATAGGACTCTGATATGCGAAGTTACAGGAGTTTCCAATAATAACTGTGGTCTACAGAGTGATCTGAAGGTCAAGGTCAAAGGTCAAGGTCGACCTCCAGCGCTAACCATGAAGGTCAAGGCCGATCGCCACCAAAAACTAATCAGCTGAGCGCCGGACCATATACTAGATTCCCATGAAGTTTGGAGACGATCCGATCAAAGTTACTCAAAAAATAACGATTTCAACATTTGACCTTGGGGTCAATAATTTTCGACCTCCAGCGCTAACCATGAAGGTCAAGGCCGATCGCCACCAAAAACTAATCAGCTGAGCGCCGGACCATATACTAGATTCCCATGAAGTTTGGAGACGATCCGATCAAAGTTACTCAAAAAATAAGGGTTTCGTCGACCTCCATGATTGACCACAAAGTGACCTTGACCTTTGACCTTGACCTTCAAAATTTTGTGTGCTGAAGGGTATCTCTATAGGACTCTGATATGCGAAGTTACAGGAGTTTCCAATAATAACTGTGGTCTACAGAGTGATCTGAAGGTCAAGGTCAAAGGTCAAGGACGACCTCCAGCGCTAACCATGAAGGTCAAGGCCGATCGCCACCAAAAACTAATCAGCTGAGCGCCGGACCATGTACTAGATTCCCATGAAGATTGGAGACGATCCGATCAAAGTTACTCAAAAAATAACGATTTCAACATTTGACCATGGGGTCAATAATTTTCGACCTCCAGCGCTAACCATGAAGGTCAAGGCCGATCGCCACCAAAAACTAATCAGCTGAGCGCCGGACCATATACTAGATTCCCATGAAGTTTGGAGACGATCCGATCAAAGTTACTCAAAAAATAAGGGTTTCGTCGACCTCCATGATTGACCACAAAGTGACCTTGACCTTTGACCTTGACCTTCAAAATTTTGTGTGCTGAAGGGTATCTCTATAGGACTCTGATATGCGAAGTTACAGGAGTTTCCAATAATAACTGTGGTCTACAGAGTGATCTAAACGTGGAAAAAAAATGATTAACCACAAACAAAAAAACAAAAAAACAAAAAAATAAAAACTCACCCACAGGGTGAACCGTATCTTGCCAAAATGTGAACATGAGTGACTTGCTTCAGGTCACACTGAGGTGAACAGAACTGCTATCCACTAGAAGCGACTCTTTGAGGAATGTCTGCCCACGAGATATTCCGATGATAATCGTTCTAGAGAGTGACCTTGAAAAATCCGTTTTTTCGTCATGACGTCATCAAATGACGTCATAGCGTCAAACTAGTTATATGTTTGGAAAGCACTCAACAAGGGCTTCAATTTGAGGTACTACTCGATATGGTAACTGAAACTTGAAAATTTTACCTTTTGGCCAAAATTGAATGACCTTTAAAATGACCTTGAAGGTCAAGGCCGATCGACACCAAAAACTAATCAACTGAGCGCCATACCACACCCTAAATACCCACCAAGTTTGGAGATCATAAGATCAAAGTTACTCAAAAAATAAGGGTTTCGTAATTTGACCTTGGGGTCAATAATTTTCGACCTCCAGCGCTAACCATGAAGGTCAAGGCCGATCGCCACCAAAAACTAATCAGCTGAGCGCCGGACCATATACTAGATTCCCATGAAGTTTGGAGACGATCCGATCAAAGTTACTCAAAAAATAAGGGTTTCGTCGACCTCCATGATTGACCACAAAGTGACCTTGACCTTTGACCTTGACCTTCAAAATTTTGTGTGCTGAAGGGTATCTCTATAGGACTCTGATATGCGAAGTTACAGGAGTTTCCAATAATAACTGTGGTCTACAGAGTGATCTGAAGGTCAAGGTCAAAGGTCAAGGTCGACCTCCAGCACTAACCATGAAGGTCAAGGCCGATCGCCACCAAAAACTAATCAGCAGAGCGCCGGACCATATACTAGATTCCCATGAAGTTTGGAGACGATCCGATCAAAGTTACTCAAAAAATAACGATTTCAACATTTGACCTTGGGGTCAATAATTTTCGACCTCCAGCGCTAACCATGAAGGTCAAGGCCGATCGCCACCAAAAACTAATCAGCTGAGCGCCGGACCATATACTAGATTCCCATGAAGTTTGGAGACGATCCGATCAAAGTTACTCAAAAAATAAGGGTTTCGTCGACCTCCATGATTGACCACAAAGTGACCTTGACCTTTGACCTTGACCTTCAAAATTTTGTGTGCTGAAGGGTATCTCTATAGGACTCTGATATGCGAAGTTACAGGAGTTTCCAATAATAACTGTGGTCTACAGAGTGATCTGAAGGTCAAGGTCAAAGGTCAAGGTCGACCTCCAGCGCTAACCATGAAGGTCAAGGCCGATCGCCACCAAAAACTAATCAGCTGAGCGCCGGACCATGTACTAGATTCCCATGAAGTTTGGAGACGATCCGATCAAAGTTACTCAAAAAATAACGATTTCAACATTTGACCTTGGGGTCAATAATTTTCGACCTCCAGCGCTAACCATGAAGGTCAAGGCCGATCGCCACCAAAAACTAATCAGCTGAGCGCCGGACCATATACTAGATTCCCATGAAGTTTGGAGACGATCCGATCAAAGTTACTCAAAAAATAAGGGTTTCGTCGACCTCCATGATTGACCACAAAGTGACCTTGACCTTTGACCTTGACCTTCAAAATTTTGTGTGCTGAAGGGTATCTCTATAGGACTCTGATATGCGAAGTTACAGGAGTTTCCAATGACTCGATATGGTAACTGAAACTTGAAAATTTTACCTTTTGGTCAAAATTGAATGACCTTCAAAATGACCTTGAAGGTCAAGGCCGATCGACACCAAAAACTAATCAACTGAGCGCCATACCACACCCTATATACCCACCAAGTTTGGAGATCATAAGATCAAAGTTACTCAAAAAATAAGGGTTTCGTAATTTGACCTTGGGGTCAATAATTTTCGACCTCCAGCGCTAACCATGAAGGTCAAGGCCGATCGCCACCAAAAACTAATCAGCTGAGCGCCGGACCATATACTAGATTCCCATGAAGTTTGGAGACGATCCGATCAAAGGTACTCAAAAAATAAGGGTTTCGTCGACCTCCATGATTGACCACAAAGTGACATTGACCTTTGACCTTGACCTTCAAAATTTTGTGTGCTGAAGGGTATCTCTATAGGACTCTGATATGCGAAGTTACAGGAGTTTCCAATAATAACTGTGGTCTACAGAGTGATCTGAAGGTCAAGGTCATAGGTCAAGGTCGACCTCCAGCGCTAACCATGAAGGTCAAGGCCGATCGCCACCAAAAACTAATCAGCTGAGCGCCGGACCATATACTAGATTCCCATGAAGTTTGGAGACGATCCGATCAAAGTTACTCAAAAAATAACGATTTCAACATTTGACCTTGGGGTCAATAATTTTCGACCTCCAGCGCTAACCATGAAGGTCAAGGCCGATCGCCACCAAAAACTAATCAGCTGAGCGCCGGACCATATACTAGATTCCCATGAAGTTTGGAGACGATCCGATCAAAGTTACTCAAAAAATAAGGGTTTCGTCGACCTCCATGATTGACCACAAAGTGACCTTGACCTTTGACCTTGACCTTCAAAATTTTGTGTGCTGAAGGGTATCTCTATAGGACTCTGATATGCGAAGTTACAGGAGTTTCCAATAATAACTGTGGTCTACAGAGTGATCTAAACGTGGAAAAAAAATGATTAACCACAAACAAAAAAACAAAATAAAAACTCACCCACAGGGTGAACCGTATCTTGCCAAAATGTGAACATGAGTGACTTGCTTCAGGTCACACTGAGGTGAACAGAACTGCTATCCACTAGAAGCGACTCTTTGAGGAATGTCTGCCCACGAGATATTCCGATGATAATCGTTCTAGAGAGTGACCTTGAAAAATCCGTTTTTTCGTCATGACGTCATCAAATGACGTCATAGCGTCAAACTAGTTATATGTTTGGAAAGCACTCAACAAGGGCTTCAATTTGAGGTACTACTCGATATGGTAACTGAAACTTGAAAATTTTACCTTTTGGCCAAAATTGAATGACCTTCAAAATGACCTTGAAGGTCAAGGCCGATCGACACCAAAAACTAATCAACTGAGCGCCATACCACACCCTATATACCCACCAAGTTTGGAGATCATAAGATCAAAGTTACTCAAAAAATAAGGGTTTCGTAATTTGACCTTGGGGTCAATAATTTTCGACCTCCAGCGCTAACCATGAAGGTCAAGGCCGATCGCCACCAAAAACTAATCAGCTGAGCGCCGGACCATATACTAGATTCCCATGAAGTTTGGAGACGATCCGATCAAAGTTACTCAAAAAATAAGGGTTTCGTCGACCTCCATGATTGACCACAAAGTGACCTTGACCTTTGACCTTGACCTTCAAAATTTTGTGTGCTGAAGGGTATCTCTATAGGACTCTGATATGCGAAGTTACAGGAGTTTCCAATAATAACTGTGGTCTACAGAGTGATCTGAAGGTCAAGGTCAAAGGTCAAGGTCGACCTCCAGCGCTAACCATGAAGGTCAAGGCCGATCGCCACCAAAAACTAATCAGCTGAGCGCCGGACCATATACTAGATTCCCATGAAGTTTGGAGACGATCCGATCAAAGTTACTCAAAAAATAACGATTTCAACATTTGACCTTGGGGTCAATAATTTTCGACCTCCAGCGCTAACCATGAAGGTCAAGGCCGATCGCCACCAAAAACTAATCAGCTGAGCGCCGGACCATATACTAGATTCCCATGAAGTTTGGAGACGATCCGATCAAAGTTACTCAAAAAATAAGGGTTTCGTCGACCTCCATGATTGACCACAAAGTGACCTTGACCTTTGACCTTGACCTTCAAAATTTTGTGTGCTGAAGGGTATCTCTATAGGACTCTGATATGCGAAGTTACAGGAGTTTCCAATAATAACTGTGGTCTACAGAGTGATCTGAAGGTCAAGGTCAAAGGTCAAGGACGACCTCCAGCGCTAACCATGAAGGTCAAGGCCGATCGCCACCAAAAACTAATCAGCTGAGCGCCGGACCATGTACTAGATTCCCATGAAGATTGGAGACGATCCGATCAAAGTTACTCAAAAAATAACGATTTCAACATTTGACCATGGGGTCAATAATTTTCGACCTCCAGCGCTAACCATGAAGGTCAAGGCCGATCGCCACCAAAAACTAATCAGCTGAGCGCCGGACCATATACTAGATTCCCATGAAGTTTGGAGACGATCCGATCAAAGTTACTCAAAAAATAAGGGTTTCGTCGACCTCCATGATTGACCACAAAGTGACCTTGACCTTTGACCTTGACCTTCAAAATTTTGTGTGCTGAAGGGTATCTCTATAGGACTCTGATATGCGAAGTTACAGGAGTTTCCAATAATAACTGTGGTCTACAGAGTGATCTAAACGTGGAAAAAAAATGATTAACCACAAACAAAAAAACAAAAAAATAAAAACTCACCCACAGGGTGAACCGTATCTTGCCAAAATGTGAACATGAGTGACTTGCTTCAGGTCACACTGAGGTGAACAGAACTGCTATCCACTAGAAGCGACTCTTTGAGGAATGTCTGCCCACGAGATATTCCGATGATAATCGTTCTAGAGAGTGACCTTGAAAAATCCGTTTTTTCGTCATGACGTCATCAAATGACGTCATAGCGTCAAACTAGTTATATGTTTGGAAAGCACTCAACAAGGGCTTCAATTTGAGGTACTACTCGATATGGTAACTGAAACTTGAAAATTTTACCTTTTGGCCAAAATTGAATGACCTTTAAAATGACCTTGAAGGTCAAGGCCGATCGACACCAAAAACTAATCAACTGAGCGCCATACCACACCCTAAATACCCACCAAGTTTGGAGATCATAAGATCAAAGTTACTCAAAAAATAAGGGTTTCGTAATTTGACCTTGGGGTCAATAATTTTCGACCTCCAGCGCTAACCATGAAGGTCAAGGCCGATCGCCACCAAAAACTAATCAGCTGAGCGCCGGACCATATACTAGATTCCCATGAAGTTTGGAGACGATCCGATCAAAGTTACTCAAAAAATAAGGGTTTCGTCGACCTCCATGATTGACCACAAAGTGACCTTGACCTTTGACCTTGACCTTCAAAATTTTGTGTGCTGAAGGGTATCTCTATAGGACTCTGATATGCGAAGTTACAGGAGTTTCCAATAATAACTGTGGTCTACAGAGTGATCTGAAGGTCAAGGTCAAAGGTCAAGGTCGACCTCCAGCACTAACCATGAAGGTCAAGGCCGATCGCCACCAAAAACTAATCAGCAGAGCGCCGGACCATATACTAGATTCCCATGAAGTTTGGAGACGATCCGATCAAAGTTACTCAAAAAATAACGATTTCAACATTTGACCTTGGGGTCAATAATTTTCGACCTCCAGCGCTAACCATGAAGGTCAAGGCCGATCGCCACCAAAAACTAATCAGCTGAGCGCCGGACCATATACTAGATTCCCATGAAGTTTGGAGACGATCCGATCAAAGTTACTCAAAAAATAAGGGTTTCGTCGACCTCCATGATTGACCACAAAGTGACCTTGACCTTTGACCTTGACCTTCAAAATTTTGTGTGCTGAAGGGTATCTCTATAGGACTCTGATATGCGAAGTTACAGGAGTTTCCAATAATAACTGTGGTCTACAGAGTGATCTGAAGGTCAAGGTCAAAGGTCAAGGTCGACCTCCAGCGCTAACCATGAAGGTCAAGGCCGATCGCCACCAAAAACTAATCAGCTGAGCGCCGGACCATGTACTAGATTCCCATGAAGTTTGGAGACGATCCGATCAAAGTTACTCAAAAAATAACGATTTCAACATTTGACCTTGGGGTCAATAATTTTCGACCTCCAGCGCTAACCATGAAGGTCAAGGCCGATCGCCACCAAAAACTAATCAGCTGAGCGCCGGACCATATACTAGATTCCCATGAAGTTTGGAGACGATCCGATCAAAGTTACTCAAAAAATAAGGGTTTCGTCGACCTCCATGATTGACCACAAAGTGACCTTGACCTTTGACCTTGACCTTCAAAATTTTGTGTGCTGAAGGGTATCTCTATAGGACTCTGATATGCGAAGTTACAGGAGTTTCCAATGACTCGATATGGTAACTGAAACTTGAAAATTTTACCTTTTGGTCAAAATTGAATGACCTTCAAAATGACCTTGAAGGTCAAGGCCGATCGACACCAAAAACTAATCAACTGAGCGCCATACCACACCCTATATACCCACCAAGTTTGGAGATCATAAGATCAAAGTTACTCAAAAAATAAGGGTTTCGTAATTTGACCTTGGGGTCAATAATTTTCGACCTCCAGCGCTAACCATGAAGGTCAAGGCCGATCGCCACCAAAAACTAATCAGCTGAGCGCCGGACCATATACTAGATTCCCATGAAGTTTGGAGACGATCCGATCAAAGGTACTCAAAAAATAAGGGTTTCGTCGACCTCCATGATTGACCACAAAGTGACATTGACCTTTGACCTTGACCTTCAAAATTTTGTGTGCTGAAGGGTATCTCTATAGGACTCTGATATGCGAAGTTACAGGAGTTTCCAATAATAACTGTGGTCTACAGAGTGATCTGAAGGTCAAGGTCATAGGTCAAGGTCGACCTCCAGCGCTAACCATGAAGGTCAAGGCCGATCGCCACCAAAAACTAATCAGCTGAGCGCCGGACCATATACTAGATTCCCATGAAGTTTGGAGACGATCCGATCAAAGTTACTCAAAAAATAACGATTTCAACATTTGACCTTGGGGTCAATAATTTTCGACCTCCAGCGCTAACCATGAAGGTCAAGGCCGATCGCCACCAAAAACTAATCAGCTGAGCGCCGGACCATATACTAGATTCCCATGAAGTTTGGAGACGATCCGATCAAAGTTACTCAAAAAATAAGGGTTTCGTCGACCTCCATGATTGACCACAAAGTGACCTTGACCTTTGACCTTGACCTTCAAAATTTTGTGTGCTGAAGGGTATCTCTATAGGACTCTGATATGCGAAGTTACAGGAGTTTCCAATAATAACTGTGGTCTACAGAGTGATCTAAACGTGGAAAAAAAATGATTAACCACAAACAAAAAAACAAAATAAAAACTCACCCACAGGGTGAACCGTATCTTGCCAAAATGTGAACATGAGTGACTTGCTTCAGGTCACACTGAGGTGAACAGAACTGCTATCCACTAGAAGCGACTCTTTGAGGAATGTCTGCCCACGAGATATTCCGATGATAATCGTTCTAGAGAGTGACCTTGAAAAATCCGTTTTTTCGTCATGACGTCATCAAATGACGTCATAGCGTCAAACTAGTTATATGTTTGGAAAGCACTCAACAAGGGCTTCAATTTGAGGTACTACTCGATATGGTAACTGAAACTTGAAAATTTTACCTTTTGGCCAAAATTGAATGACCTTCAAAATGACCTTGAAGGTCAAGGCCGATCGACACCAAAAACTAATCAACTGAGCGCCATACCACACCCTATATACCCACCAAGTTTGGAGATCATAAGATCAAAGTTACTCAAAAAATAAGGGTTTCGTAATTTGACCTTGGGGTCAATAATTTTCGACCTCCAGCGCTAACCATGAAGGTCAAGGCCGATCGCCACCAAAAACTAATCAGCTGAGCGCCGGACCATATACTAGATTCCCATGAAGTTTGGAGACGATCCGATCAAAGTTACTCAAAAAATAAGGGTTTCGTCGACCTCCATGATTGACCACAAAGTGACCTTGACCTTTGACCTTGACCTTCAAAATTTTGTGTGCTGAAGGGTATCTCTATAGGACTCTGATATGCGAAGTTACAGGAGTTTCCAATAATAACTGTGGTCTACAGAGTGATCTGAAGGTCAAGGTCAAAGGTCAAGGTCGACCTCCAGCGCTAACCATGAAGGTCAAGGCCGATCGCCACCAAAAACTAATCAGCTGAGCGCCGGACCATATACTAGATTCCCATGAAGTTTGGAGACGATCCGATCAAAGTTACTCAAAAAATAACGATTTCAACATTTGACCTTGGGGTCAATAATTTTCGACCTCCAGCGCTAACCATGAAGGTCAAGGCCGATCGCCACCAAAAACTAATCAGCTGAGCGCCGGACCATATACTAGATTCCCATGAAGTTTGGAGACGATCCGATCAAAGTTACTCAAAAAATAAGGGTTTCGTCGACATCCATGATTGACCACAAAGTGACCTTGACCTTTGACCTTGACCTTCAAAATTTTGTGTGCTGAAGGGTATCTCTATAGGACTCTGATATGCGAAGTTACAGGAGTTTCCAATAATAACTGTGGTCTACAGAGTGATCTAAACGTGAAAAAAAATGAAATTGAATGACCTTCAAAATGACCTTGAAGGTCAAGGCCGATCGACACCAAAAACTAATCAACTGAGCGACATACCACACCCTATACACCCACCAAGTTTGGAGATCATAAGATCAAAGTTACTCAAAAAATAAGGGTTTCGTAATTTGACCTTGGGGTCAATAATTTTCGACCTCCAGCGCTAACCATGAAGGTCAAGGCCGATCGCCACCAAAAACTAATCAGCTGAGCGCCGGACCATATACTAGATTCCCATGAAGTTTGGAGACGATCCGATCAAAGTTACTCAAAAAATAATGGTTTCGTCGACCTCCATGATTGACCACAAAGTGACCTTGACCTTTGACCTTGACCTTCAAAATTTTGTGTGCTGAAGGGTATCTCTATAGGACTCTGATATGCGAAGTTACAGGAGTTTCCAATAATAACTGTGGTCTACACAGTGATCTAAACGTGGAAAAAAAATGATTAACCACAAACAAAAAAACAAAAAAACAAATAAACATATGTCACCCACAGGGTGAACCGTATCTTGCCAAGTGACCTTGACCTTTGACCTTGACCTTAATAATTTCGTATGGTGAATAGTATGTCTTCATGACCAACGCACATGAAATATTGAAAGATTTTGATGAGAACTGAGGAAATAATTTTTTCATGAAAATTCCGTTTTTTCATCATGACGTCATCAAATGACGTCATAGCGTCAAACTGTTTACAGATCTGGGAAGCACTCATCAAGGGCATTCATATGAGGTATTACTCGATATGGTACCTACGATTTCAAAATTTGACCTTGGGGTCAATAATTTTCGACCTCCAGCGCTAACCATGAAGGTCAAGGCCGATCGCCACCAAAAACTAATCAGCTGAGCGCCGGACCATATACTAGATTCCCATGAAGTTTGGAGACGATCCGATCAAAGTTACTCAAAAAATTAGTGTTTCGTCGACCTCCATGATTGACCACAAAGTGACCTTGACCTTTGACCTTGACCTTCAAAATTTTGTGTGCTGAAGGGTATCTCTATAGGACTCTGATATGCGAAGTTACAGGAGTTTCCAATAATAACTGTGGTCTACAGAGTGACCTAAACAATGCGAACTAAAGCAATACAATATACATGAAAAGTGCAGTTTTTTCGTCATAACGCCGTCAAATGACGTCACATTGTCAAACTAGTTATATGTTTGGAAAGCACTCAACAAGGGCTTCAATTTGAGGTACTACTCGATATGGTAACTGAAACTTGAAAATTTTACCTTTTGGTCAAAATTGAATGACCTTCAAAATGACCTTGAAGGTCAAGGCCGATCGACACGAAAAACTAATCAGCTGAGCGCCATACCACACCCTATATACCCACCAAGTTTGGAGATCATAAGATCAAAGTTACTCAAAAAATAAGGGTTTCGTAATTTGACCTTGGGGTCAATAATTTTCGACCTCCAGCGCTAACCATGAAGGTCAAGGCCGATCGCCACCAAAAACTAATCAGCTGAGCGCCGGACCATATACTAGATTCCCATGAAGTTTGGAGACGATCTGATCAAAGTTACTCAAAAAATAAGGGTTTCGTTGACCTCCATGATTGACCGCAAAGTGACCTTGACCTTTGACCTTGACCTTCAAAATTTTGTGTGCTGAAGGGTATCTCTATAGGACTCTGATATGCGAAGTTACAGGAGTTTCCAATAATAACTGTGGTCTACAGAGTGATCTAAACGTGAAAAATTTTACCTTTTGGTCAAAATTGAATGACCTTCAAAATGACCTTGAAGGTCAAGGCCGATCGACACCAAAAACTAAGCAACTGAGCGCCATACGACACCCTATATACCCACCAAGTTTGGAGATCATAAGATCAAAGTTACTCAAAAAATAAGGGTTTCGTAATTTGACCTTGGGGTCAATAATTTTCGACCTCCAGCGCTAACCATGAAGGTCAAGGCCGATCGCCACCAAAAACTAATCCGCTGAGCGCCGGACCATATACTAGATTCCCATGAAGTTTGGAGACTATCCGATCAAAGTTACTCAAAAAATAAGGGTTTCGTTGACCTCCATGATTGACCGCAAAGTGACCTTGACCTTTGACCTTGACCTTCAAAATTTTGTGTGCTGAAGGGTATCTCTATAGGACTCTGATATGCGAAGTTACAGGAGTTTCCAATAATAACTGTGGTCTACAGAGTGATCTAAACGTGAAAAATTTTACCTTTTGGTCAAAATTGAATGACCTTCAAAATGACCTTGAAGGTCAAGGCCGATCGACACCAAAAACTAATCAACTGAGCGCCATACCACACCCTATATACCCACCAAGTTTGGAGATCATAAGATCAAAGTTACTCAAAAAATAAACATATGTCACCCACAGGGTGAACCGTATCTTGCCAAAATGTGAACATGAGTGACTTGCTTCAGGTCACACTGAGGTGAACAGAACTGCTATCCACTAGAAGCGACTCTTTGAGGAATGTCTGCCCACGAGATATTGAAAGATTTTGATGAGAACTGAGGAAATAATTGTTTCATGAAAATTCCGTTTTTTCGTCATGACGTCATCAAATGACGTCATAGCGTCAAACTGTTTACAGATCTGGGAAGCACTCATCAAGGGCATTCATATGAGGTATTACTCGATATGGTACCTACGATTTCAACATTTGACCTTGGGGTCAATAATTTTCGACCTCCAGCGCTAACCATGAAGGTCAAGGCCGATCGCCAGCAAAAACTAATCAGCTGAGCGCCGGACCATATACTAGATTCCCATGAAGTTTGGAGACGATCCGATCAAAGTTACTCAAAAAATAAGGGTTTCAACATTTGACCTTGGGGTCAATAATTTTCGACCTCCAGCGCTAACCATGAAGGTCAAGGCCGATCGCCACCAAAAACTAATCAGCTGAGCGCCGGACCATATACTAGATTCCCATGAAGCTTGGAGACGATCCGATCAAAGTTACTCAAAAAATAAGGGTTTCGTCGACCTCCATGATTGACCACAAAGTGACCTTGACCTTTGACCTTGACCTTCAAAATTTGGTGTGCTGAAGGGTATCTCTATAGGACTCTGATATGCGAAGTTACATGCGAAGATATGCGAAGATATGGTACCTACGATTTCAACATTTGACCTTGGGGTCAATAATTTTCGACCTCCAGCGCTAACCATGAAGGTCAAGGCCGATCGCCACCAAAAACTAATCAGCTGAGCGCCGGACCATATACTAGATTCCCATGAAGTTTGGAGACGATCCGATCAAAGTTACTCAAAAAATAACGATTTCAACATTTGACCTTGGGGTCAATAATTTTCGACCTCCAGCGCTAACCATGAAGGTCAAGGCCGATCGCCACCAAAAACTAATCAGCTGAGCGCCGGACCATATACTAGATTCCCATGAAGTTTGGAGACGATCCGATCAAAGTTACTCAAAAAATAAGGGTTTCGTCGACCTCCATGATTGACCACAAAGTGACCTTGACCTTTGACCTTGACCTTCAAAATTTTGTGTGCTGAAGGGTATCTCTATAGGACTCTGATATGCGAAGTTACAGGAGTTTCCAATAATAACTGTGGTCTACAGAGTGATCTGAAGGTCAAGGTCAAAGGTCAAGGTCGACCTCCAGCGCTAACCATGAAGGTCAAGGCCGATCGCCACAAAAAACTAATCAGCTGAGCGCCGGACCATATACTAGATTCCCATGAAGTTTGGAGACGATCCGATCAAAGTTACTCAAAAAATAACGATTTCAACATTTGACCTTGGGGTCAATAATTTTCGACCTCCAGCGCTAACCATGAAGGTCAAGGCCGATCGCCACCAAAAACTAATCAGCTGAGCGCCGGACCATATACTAGATTCCCATGAAGTTTGGAGACGATCCGATCAAAGTTACTCAAAAAATAAGGGTTTCGTCGACCTCCATGATTGACCACAAAGTGACCTTGACCTTTGACCTTGACCTTCAAAATTTTGGGTGCTGAAGGGTATCTCTATAGGACTCTGATATGCGAAGTTACAGGAGTTTCCAATAATAACTGTGGTCTACAGAGTGATCTAAACGTGGAAAAAAAATGATTAACCACAAACAAAAAAACAAAAAAAAAAACAAACAAAAAAACAAACATACAAGCTGACTAATACATCTAGCAAAAACTTCGTTTTGGCAAGATAAAAAACAAACAAACAAAAAAATAAAAACTCACCCACAGGGTGAACCGTATCTTGCCAAAATGTGAACATGAGTGACTTGCTTCAGGTCACACTGAGGTGAACAGAACTGCTATCCACTAGAAGCAACTCTTTGAGGAATGTCTGCCCACGAGATATTGAAAGATTTTGATGAGAACTGAGGAAATAATTTTTTCATGAAAATTCCGTTTTTTCGTCATGACGTCATCAAATGACGTCATAGCGTCAAACTGTTTACAGATCTGGGAAGCACTCATCAAGGGCATTCATATGAGGTATTACTCGATATGGTACCTACGATTTCAAAATTTGACCTTGGGGTCAATAATTTTCGACCTCCAGCGCTAACCATGAAGGTCAAGGCCGATCGCCCCCAAAAACTAATCAGCTGAGCGCCGGACCATATACTAGATTCCCATGAAGTTTGGAGACGATCCGATCAAAGTTACTCAAAAAATAACGATTTCAACATTTGACCTTGGGGTCAATAATTTTCGACCTCCAGCGCTAACCATGAAGGTCAAGGCCGATCGCCACCAAAAACTAATCAGCTGAGCGCCGGACCATATACTAGATTCCCATGAAGTTTGGAGACGATCCGATCAAAGTTACTCAAAAAATAAGGGTTTCGTCGACCTCCATGATTGACCACAAAGTGACCTTGACCTTTGACCTTGACCTTCAAAATTTTGTGTGCTGAAGGGTATCTCTATATGACTCTGATATGCGAAGTTACAGGAGTTTCCAATAATAACTGTGGTCTACAGAGTGATCTGAAGGTCAAGGTCAAAGGTCAAGGTCGACCTCCAGCGCTAACCATGAAGGTCAAGGCCGATCGCCACCAAAAGCTAATCAGCTGAGCGCCGGACCATATACTAGATTCCCATGAAGTTTGGAGACGATCCGATCAAAGTTACTCAAAAAATAACGATTTCAACATTTGACCTTGGGGTCAATAATTTTCGACCTCCAGCGCTAACCATGAAGGTCAAGGCCGATCGCCACCAAAAACTAATCAGCTGAGCGCCGGACCATATACTAGATTCCCATGAAGTTTGGAGACGATCCGATCAAAGTTACTCAAAAAATAAGGGTTTCGTCGACCTCCATGATTGACCACAAAGTGACCTTGACCTTTGACCTTGACCTTCAAAATTTTGTGTGCTGAAGGGTATCTCTATAGGACTCTGATATGCGAAGTTACAGGAGTTTCCAATAATAACTGTGGTCTACAGAGTGATCTGAAGGTCAAGGTCAAAGGTCAAGGACGACCTCCAGCGGTAACCATGAAGGTCAAGGCCGATCGCCACCAAAAACTAATCAGCTGAGCGCCGGACCATGTACTAGATTCCCATGAAGTTTGGAGACGATCCGATCAAAGTTACTCAAAAAATAACGATTTCAACATTTGACCTTGGGGTCAATAATTTTCGACCTCCAGCGCTAACCATGAAGGTCAAGGCCGATCGCCACCAAAAACTAATCAGCTGAGCGCCGGACCATATACTAGATTCCCATGAAGTTTGGAGACGATCCGATCAAAGTTACTCAAAAAATAAGGGTTTCGTCGACCTCCATGATTGACCACAAAGTGACCTTGACCTTTGACCTTGACCTTCAAAATTTTGTGTGCTGAAGGGTATCTCTATAGGACTCTGATATGCGAAGTTACAGGAGTTTCCAATAATAACTGTGGTCTACAGAGTGATCTAAACGTGGAAAAAAAATGATTAACCACAAACAAAAAAACAAAAAAACAAAAAAATGAACATATGTCACCCACAGGGTGAACCGTATCTTGCCATTTGACCTTGACCTTAATAATTTCGTATGGTGAATAGTATGTCTTCATGACCAACGCACATGAAATATTGAAAGATTTTGATGAGAACTGAGGAAATAATTTTTTCATGAAAATTCCGTTTTTTCGTCATGACGTCATCAAATGACGTCATAGCGTCAAACTGTTTACAGATCTGGGAAGCACTCATCAAGGGCATTCATATGAGGTATTACTCGATATGGTACCTACGATTTCAAAATTTGACCTTGGGGTCAATAATTTTCGACCTCCAGCGCTAACCATGAAGGTCAAGGCCGATCGCCACCAAAAACTAATCAGCTGAGCGCCTGACCATATACTAGATACCCACCAAGTTTGGAGACGATCCGATCAAAGTTACTCAAAAAATAAGGGTTTCGTTGACCTCCATGATTGACCGCAAAGTGACCTTGACCTTTGACCTTGACCTTCAAAATTTTGTGTGCTGAAGGGTATCTCTATAGGACTCTGATATGCGAAGTTACAGGAGTTTCCAATAATAACTGTGGTCTACAGAGTGATCTAAACGTGAAAACAAAATGATTAACCACAAACAAAAAAACAAAATGAAGGTCAAGGCCGATCGCCACCAAAAACTAATCAGCTGAGCGCCGGACCATATGCTAGATACCCACCAAGTTTGGAGACGATCCGATCAAAGTTACTCAAAAAATAAGGGTTTCGTTGACCTCCATGATTGACCGCAAAGTGACCTTGACCTTTGACCTTGGAAGGTCAAGGCCGATCGCCACCAAAAACTAATCAGCTGAGCGCGGGACCATATACTAGATACCCACCAAGTTTGGAGACGATCCGATCAAAGTTACTCAAAAAATAAGGGTTTCGTCGACCTCCATGATTGACCACAAAGTGACCTTGACCTTTGACCTTGACCTTCAAAATTTTGTGTGCTGAAGGGTATCTCTATAGGACTCTGATATGCGAAGTTACAGGAGTTTCCAATAATAACTGTGGTCTACAGAGTGATCTAAACGTGGAAAAAAAAATGATTAACCACAAACAAAAAAACAAAAAAAAAAACAAACAAAAAAACAAACATACAAGCTGACTAATACATCTTGCAAAAACTTCGTTTTGGCAAGATAATAAAACTCACCCACAGGGTGAACCGTATCTTGCCAAAATGTGAACATGAGTGACTTGCTTCAGGTCACACTGAGGTGAACAGAACTGCTATCCACTAGAAGCGACTCTTTGAGGAATGTCTGCCCACGAGATATTGAAAGATTTTGATGAGAACTGAGGAAATAATTGTTTCATGAAAATTCCGTTTTTTCGTCATGACGTCATCAAATGACGTCATAGCGTCAAACTGTTTACAGATCTGGGAAGCACTCATCAAGGGCATTCATATGAGGTATTACTCGATATGGTACCTACGATTTCAACATTTGACCTTGGGGTCAATAATTTTCGACCTCCAGCGCTAACCATGAAGGTCAAGGCCGATCGCCAGCAAAAACTAATCAGCTGAGCGCCGGACCATATACTAGATTCCCATGAAGTTTGGAGACGATCCGATCAAAGTTACTCAAAAAATAAGGGTTTCAACATTTGACCTTGGGGTCAATAATTTTCGACCTCCAGCGCTAACCATGAAGGTCAAGGCCGATCGCCACCAAAAACTAATCAGCTGAGCGCCGGACCATATACTAGATTCCCATGAAGCTTGGAGACGATCCGATCAAAGTTACTCAAAAAATAAGGGTTTCGTCGACCTCCATGATTGACCACAAAGTGACCTTGACCTTTGACCTTGACCTTCAAAATTTGGTGTGCTGAAGGGTATCTCTATAGGACTCTGATATGCGAAGTTACATGCGAAGATATGCGAAGATATGGTACCTACGATTTCAACATTTGACCTTGGGGTCAATAATTTTCGACCTCCAGCGCTAACCATGAAGGTCAAGGCCGATCGCCACCAAAAACTAATCAGCTGAGCGCCGGACCATATACTAGATTCCCATGAAGTTTGGAGACGATCCGATCAAAGTTACTCAAAAAATAACGATTTCAACATTTGACCTTGGGGTCAATAATTTTCGACCTCCAGCGCTAACCATGAAGGTCAAGGCCGATCGCCACCAAAAACTAATCAGCTGAGCGCCGGACCATATACTAGATTCCCATGAAGTTTGGAGACGATCCGATCAAAGTTACTCAAAAAATAAGGGTTTCGTCGACCTCCATGATTGACCACAAAGTGACCTTGACCTTTGACCTTGACCTTCAAAATTTTGTGTGCTGAAGGGTATCTCTATAGGACTCTGATATGCGAAGTTACAGGAGTTTCCAATAATAACTGTGGTCTACAGAGTGATCTGAAGGTCAAGGTCAAAGGTCAAGGTCGACCTCCAGCGCTAACCATGAAGGTCAAGGCCGATCGCCACAAAAAACTAATCAGCTGAGCGCCGGACCATATACTAGATTCCCATGAAGTTTGGAGACGATCCGATCAAAGTTACTCAAAAAATAACGATTTCAACATTTGACCTTGGGGTCAATAATTTTCGACCTCCAGCGCTAACCATGAAGGTCAAGGCCGATCGCCACCAAAAACTAATCAGCTGAGCGCCGGACCATATACTAGATTCCCATGAAGTTTGGAGACGATCCGATCAAAGTTACTCAAAAAATAAGGGTTTCGTCGACCTCCATGATTGACCACAAAGTGACCTTGACCTTTGACCTTGACCTTCAAAATTTTGGGTGCTGAAGGGTATCTCTATAGGACTCTGATATGCGAAGTTACAGGAGTTTCCAATAATAACTGTGGTCTACAGAGTGATCTAAACGTGGAAAAAAAATGATTAACCACAAACAAAAAAACAAAAAAAAAAACAAACAAAAAAACAAACATACAAGCTGACTAATACATCTAGCAAAAACTTCGTTTTGGCAAGATAAAAAACAAACAAACAAAAAAATAAAAACTCACCCACAGGGTGAACCGTATCTTGCCAAAATGTGAACATGAGTGACTTGCTTCAGGTCACACTGAGGTGAACAGAACTGCTATCCACTAGAAGCAACTCTTTGAGGAATGTCTGCCCACGAGATATTGAAAGATTTTGATGAGAACTGAGGAAATAATTTTTTCATGAAAATTCCGTTTTTTCGTCATGACGTCATCAAATGACGTCATAGCGTCAAACTGTTTACAGATCTGGGAAGCACTCATCAAGGGCATTCATATGAGGTATTACTCGATATGGTACCTACGATTTCAAAATTTGACCTTGGGGTCAATAATTTTCGACCTCCAGCGCTAACCATGAAGGTCAAGGCCGATCGCCACCAAAAACTAATCAGCTGAGCGCCGGACCATATACTAGATTCCCATGAAGTTTGGAGACGATCCGATCAAAGTTACTCAAAAAATAACGATTTCAACATTTGACCTTGGGGTCAATAATTTTCGACCTCCAGCGCTAACCATGAAGGTCAAGGCCGATCGCCACCAAAAACTAATCAGCTGAGCGCCGGACCATATACTAGATTCCCATGAAGTTTGGAGACGATCCGATCAAAGTTACTCAAAAAATAAGGGTTTCGTCGACCTCCATGATTGACCACAAAGTGACCTTGACCTTTGACCTTGACCTTCAAAATTTTGTGTGCTGAAGGGTATCTCTATATGACTCTGATATGCGAAGTTACAGGAGTTTCCAATAATAACTGTGGTCTACAGAGTGATCTGAAGGTCAAGGTCAAAGGTCAAGGTCGACCTCCAGCGCTAACCATGAAGGTCAAGGCCGATCGCCACCAAAAGCTAATCAGCTGAGCGCCGGACCATATACTAGATTCCCATGAAGTTTGGAGACGATCCGATCAAAGTTACTCAAAAAATAACGATTTCAACATTTGACCTTGGGGTCAATAATTTTCGACCTCCAGCGCTAACCATGAAGGTCAAGGCCGATCGCCACCAAAAACTAATCAGCTGAGCGCCGGACCATATACTAGATTCCCATGAAGTTTGGAGACGATCCGATCAAAGTTACTCAAAAAATAAGGGTTTCGTCGACCTCCATGATTGACCACAAAGTGACCTTGACCTTTGACCTTGACCTTCAAAATTTTGTGTGCTGAAGGGTATCTCTATAGGACTCTGATATGCGAAGTTACAGGAGTTTCCAATAATAACTGTGGTCTACAGAGTGATCTGAAGGTCAAGGTCAAAGGTCAAGGACGACCTCCAGCGGTAACCATGAAGGTCAAGGCCGATCGCCACCAAAAACTAATCAGCTGAGCGCCGGACCATGTACTAGATTCCCATGAAGTTTGGAGACGATCCGATCAAAGTTACTCAAAAAATAACGATTTCAACATTTGACCTTGGGGTCAATAATTTTCGACCTCCAGCGCTAACCATGAAGGTCAAGGCCGATCGCCACCAAAAACTAATCAGCTGAGCGCCGGACCATATACTAGATTCCCATGAAGTTTGGAGACGATCCGATCAAAGTTACTCAAAAAATAAGGGTTTCGTCGACCTCCATGATTGACCACAAAGTGACCTTGACCTTTGACCTTGACCTTCAAAATTTTGTGTGCTGAAGGGTATCTCTATAGGACTCTGATATGCGAAGTTACAGGAGTTTCCAATAATAACTGTGGTCTACAGAGTGATCTAAACGTGGAAAAAAAATGATTAACCACAAACAAAAAAACAAAAAAACAAAAAAATGAACATATGTCACCCACAGGGTGAACCGTATCTTGCCATTTGACCTTGACCTTAATAATTTCGTATGGTGAATAGTATGTCTTCATGACCAACGCACATGAAATATTGAAAGATTTTGATGAGAACTGAGGAAATAATTTTTTCATGAAAATTCCGTTTTTTCGTCATGACGTCATCAAATGACGTCATAGCGTCAAACTGTTTACAGATCTGGGAAGCACTCATCAAGGGCATTCATATGAGGTATTACTCGATATGGTACCTACGATTTCAAAATTTGACCTTGGGGTCAATAATTTTCGACCTCCAGCGCTAACCATGAAGGTCAAGGCCGATCGCCACCAAAAACTAATCAGCTGAGCGCCTGACCATATACTAGATACCCACCAAGTTTGGAGACGATCCGATCAAAGTTACTCAAAAAATAAGGGTTTCGTTGACCTCCATGATTGACCGCAAAGTGACCTTGACCTTTGACCTTGACCTTCAAAATTTTGTGTGCTGAAGGGTATCTCTATAGGACTCTGATATGCGAAGTTACAGGAGTTTCCAATAATAACTGTGGTCTACAGAGTGATCTAAACGTGAAAACAAAATGATTAACCACAAACAAAAAAACAAAATGAAGGTCAAGGCCGATCGCCACCAAAAACTAATCAGCTGAGCGCCGGACCATATGCTAGATACCCACCAAGTTTGGAGACGATCCGATCAAAGTTACTCAAAAAATAAGGGTTTCGTTGACCTCCATGATTGACCGCAAAGTGACCTTGACCTTTGACCTTGGAAGGTCAAGGCCGATCGCCACCAAAAACTAATCAGCTGAGCGCGGGACCATATACTAGATACCCACCAAGTTTGGAGACGATCCGATCAAAGTTACTCAAAAAATAAGGGTTTCGTCGACCTCCATGATTGACCACAAAGTGACCTTGACCTTTGACCTTGACCTTCAAAATTTTGTGTGCTGAAGGGTATCTCTATAGGACTCTGATATGCGAAGTTACAGGAGTTTCCAATAATAACTGTGGTCTACAGAGTGATCTAAACGTGGAAAAAAAATGATTAACCACAAACAAAAAAACAAAAAAAAAAACAAACAAAAAAACAAACATACAAGCTGACTAATACATCTTGCAAAAACTTCGTTTTGGCAAGATAATAAAACTCACCCACAGGGTGAACCGTATCTTGCCAAAATGTGAACATGAGTGACTTGCTTCAGGTCACACTGAGGTGAACAGAACTGCTATCCACTAGAAGCGACTCTTTGAGGAATGTCTGCCCACGAGATATTCCGATGATAATCGTTCTAGAGAGTGACCTTGAAAAATCCGTTTTTTCGTCATGACGTCATCAAATGACGTCATAGCGTCAAACTAGTTATATGTTTGGAAAGCACTCAACAAGGGCTTCAATTTGAGGTACTACTCGATATGGTAACTGAAACTTGAAAATTTTACCTTTTGGCCAAAATTGAATGACCTTCAAAATGACCTTGAAGGTCAAGGCCGATCGACACCAAAAACTAATCAACTGAGCGCCATACCACACCCTATATACCCACCAAGATTGGAGATCATAAGATCAAAGTTACTCAAAAAATAAGGGTTTCGTAATTTGACCTTGGGGTCAATAATTTTCGACCTCCAGCGCTAACCATGAAGGTCAAGGCCGATCGCCACCAAAAACTAATCAGCTGAGCGCCGGACCATATACTAGATTTCCATGAAGTTTGGAGACGATCCGATCAAAGTTACTCAAAAAATAAGGGTTTCGTTGACCTCCATGATTGACCGCAAAGTGACCTTGACCTTTGACCTTGACCTTCAAAATTTTGTGTGCTGAAGGGTATCTCTATCGGACTCTGATATGCGAAGTTACAGGAGTTTCCAATAATAACTGTGGTCTACAGAGTGATCTAAACGTGAAAAAAAATGAAATTGAATGACCTTCAAAATGACCTTGAAGGTCAAGGCCGATCGACACCAAAAACTAATCAACTGAGCGCCATACCACACCCTATATACCCACCAAGTTTGGATATCATAAGATCAAAGTTACTCAAAAAATAAGGGTTTCGTAATTTGACCTTGGGGTCAATAATTTTCGACCTCCAGCGCTAACCATGAAGGTCAAGGCCGATCGCCACCAAAAACTAATCAGCTGAGCGCCGGACCATATACTAGATTCCCATGAAGTTTGGAGACGATCCGATCAAAGTTACTCAAAAAATAAGGGTTTCGTTGACCTCCATGATTGACCGCAAAGTGACCTTGACCTTTGACCTTGACCTTCAAAATTTTGTGTGCTGAAGGGTATCTCTATAGGACTCTGATATGCGAAGTTACAGGAGTTTCCAATAATAACTGTGGTCTACAGAGTGATCTAAACGTGAAAAAAAATGAAATTGAATGACCTTCAAAATGACCTTGAAGGTCAAGCCGATCGACACCAAAAACTAATCAACTGAGCGCCATACCACACCCTATATACCCACCAAGTTTGGAGATCATAAGATCAAAGTTACTCAAAAAATAAGGGTTTCGTAATTTGACCTTGGGGTCAATAATTTTCGACCTCCAGCGCTAACCATGAAGGTCAATGCCGATCGCCACCAAAAACTAATCAGCTGAGCGCCGGACCATATACTAGATTCCCATGAAGTTTGGAGACGATCCGATCAAAGTTACTCAAAAAATAAGGGTTTCGTCGACATCCATGATTGACCACAAAGTGACCTTGACCTTTGACCTTGACCTTCAAAATTTTGTGTGCTGAAGGGTATCTCTATAGGACTCTGATATGCGAAGTTACAGGAGTTTCCAATAATAACTGTGGTCTACAGAGTGATCTAAACGTGGAAAAAAAATGATTAACCACAAACAAAAAAACAAAAAAACAAAAAAACAAACAAACAAAAAAATGAACATATGTCACCCACAGGGTGAACCGTATCTTGCCATTTGACCTTGACCTTAATAATTTCGTATGGTGAATAGTATGTCTTCATGACCAACGCACATGAAATATTGAAAGATTTTGATGAGAACTGAGGAAATAATTTTTTCATGAAAATTCCGTTTTTTCGTCATGACGTCATCAAATGACGTCATAGCGTCAAACTGTTTACAGATCTGGGAAGCACTCATCAAGGGCATTCATATGAGGTATTACTCGATATGGTACCTACGATTTCAAAATTTGACCTTGGGGTCAATAATTTTCGACCTCCAGCGCTAACCATGAAGGTCAAGGCCGATCGCCACCAAAAACTAATCAGCTGAGCGCCGGACCATATACTAGATATCCACCAAGTTTGGAGACGATCCGATCAAAGTTACTCAAAAAATAAGGGTTTCGTTGACCACCATGATTGACCGCAAAGTGACCTTGACCTTTGACCTTGACCTTCAAAATTTTGTGTGCTGAAGGGTATCTCTATAGGACTCTGATATGCGAAGTTACAGGAGTTTCCAATAATAACTGTGGTCTACAGAGTGATCTAAACGTGAAAAAAAAATGATTAACCACAAACAAAAAAACAAAATGAAGGTCATGGCCGATCGCCACCAAAAACTAATCAGCTGAGCGCCGGACCATATACTAGATACCCACCAAGTTTGGAGACGATCCGATCAAAGTTACTCAAAAAATAAGGGTTTCGTTGACCTCCATGATTGACCGCAAAGTGACCTTGACCTTTGACCTTGGAAGGTCAAGGCCGATCGCCACCAAAAACTAATCAGCTGAGCGCGGGACCATATACTAGATACCCACCAAGTTTGGAGACGATCCGATCAAAGTTACTCAAAAAATAAGGGTTTCGTCGACCTCCATGATTGACCACAAAGTGACCTTGACCTTTGACCTTGACCTTCAAAATTTTGTGTGCTGAAGGGTATCTCTATAGGACTCTGATATGCGAAGTTACAGGAGTTTCCAATAATAACTGTGGTCTACAGAGTGATCTAAACGTGGAAAAAAAATGATTAACCACAAACAAAAAAACAAAAAAAAAAACAAAAAAAAAAACAAACATACAAGCTGACTAATACATCTTGCAAAAACTTCGTTTTGGCAAGATAATAAAAACTCACCCACAGGGTGAACCATATCTTGCCAAAATGTGAACATGAGTGACTTGCTTCAGGTCACACTGAGGTGAACAGAACTGCTATCCACTAGAAGCGACTCTTTGAGGAATGTCTGCCCACGAGATATTCCGATGATAATCGTTCTAGAGAGTGACCTTGAAAAATCCGTTTTTTCGTCATGACGTCATCAAATGACGTCATAGCGTCAAACTAGTTATATGTTTGGAAAGCACTCAACAAGGGCTTCAATTTGAGGTACTACTCGATATGGTAACTGAAACTTGAAAATTTTACCTTTTGGCCAAAATTGAATGACCTTCAAAATGACCTTGAAGGTCAAGGCCGATCGACACCAAAAAGTAATCAACTGAGCGCCATACCACACCCTATATACCCACCAAGTTTGGAGATCATAAGATCAAAGTTACTCAAAAAATAAGGGTTTCGTAATTTGACCTTGGGGTCAATAATTTTCGACCTCCAGCGCTAACCATGAAGGTCAAGGCCGATCGCCACCAAAAACTAATCAGCTGAGCGCCGGACCATATACTAGATTCCCATGAAGTTTGGAGACGATCCGATCAAAGTTACTCAAAAAATAAGGGTTTTGTCGACCTCCATGATTGACCACAAAGTGACCTTGACCTTTGACCTTGACCTTCAAAATTTTGTGTGCTGAAGGGTATCTCTATAGGACTCTGATATGCGAAGTTACAGGAGTTTCCAATGACTCGATATGGTAACTGAAACTTGAAAATTTTACCTTTTGGTCAAAATTGAATGACCTTCAAAATGACCTTGAAGGTCAAGGCCGATCGACACCAAAAACTAATCAACTGAGCGCCATACCACACCCTATATACCCACCAAGTTTGGAGATCACAAGATCAAAGTTACTCAAAAAATAAGGGTTTCGTAATTTGACCTTGGGGTCAATAATTTTCGACCTCCAGCGCTAACCATGAAGGTCAAGGCCGATCGCCACCAAAAACTAATCAGCTGAGCGCCGGACCATATACTAGATTCCCATGAAGTTTGGAGACGATCCGATCAAAGTTACTCAAAAAATAAGGGTTTCGTCGACCTCCATGATTGACCACAAAGTGACCTTGACCTTTGACCTTGACCTTCAAAATTTTGTGTGCTGAAGGGTATCTCTATAGGACTCTGATATGCGAAGTTACAGGAGTTTCCAATAATAACTGTGGTCTACAGAGTGATCTAAACGTGGAAAAAAAATGATTAACCACAAACAAAAAAACAAAAAAACAAAAAAATAAACATATGTCACCCACAGGGTGAACCGTATCTTGCCAAAATGTGAACATGAGTGACTTGCTTCAGGTCACACTGAGGTGAACAGAACTGCTATCCACTAGAAGCGACTCTTTGAGGAATGTCTGCCCACGAGATATTGAAAGATTTTGATGAGAACTGAGGAAATAATTTTTTCATGAAAATTCCGTTTTTTCGTCATGACGTCATCAAATGACGTCATAGCGTCAAACTGTTTACAGATCTGGGAAGCACTCATCAAGGGCATTCATATGAGGTATTACTCGATATGGTACCTACGATTTAAAAATTTGACCTTGGGGTCATTAATTTTCGACCTCCAGCGCTAACCATGAAGGTCAAGGCCGATCGCCACCAAAAACTAATCAGCTGAGCGCCGGACCATATACTAGATTCCCATGAAGTTTGGAGACGATCCGATCAAAGTTACTCAAAAAATAACGATTTCAACATTTGACCTTGGGGTCAATAATTTTCGACCTCCAGCGCTAACCATGAAGGTCAAGGCCGATCGCCACCAAAAACTAATCAGCTGAGCGCCGGACCATATACTAGATTCCCATGAAGTTTGGAGACGATCCGATCAAAGTTACTCAAAAAATAAGGGTTTCGTCGACCTCCATGATTGACCACAAAGTGACCTTGACCTTTGACCTTGACCTTCAAAATTTTGTGTGCTGAAGGGTATCTCTATAGGACTCTGATATGCGAAGTTACAGGAGTTTCCAATAATAACTGTGGTCTACAGAGTGATCTGAAGGTCAAGGTCAAAGGTCAAGGTCGACCTCCAGCGCTAACCATGAAGGTCAAGGCCGATCGCCACCAAAAACTAATCAGCTGAGCGCCGGACCATATACTAGATTCCCATGAAGTTTGGAGACGATCCGATCAAAGTTACTCAAAAAATAACGATTTCAACATTTGACCTTGGGGTCAATAATTTTCGACCTCCAGCGCTAACCATGAAGGTCAAGGCCGATCGCCACCAAAAACTAATCAGCTGAGCGCCGGACCATATACTAGATTCCCATGAAGTTTGGAGACGATCCGATCAAAGTTACTCAAAAAATAAGGGTTTCGTCGACCTCCATGATTGACCACAAAGTGACCTTGACCTTTGACCTTGACCTTCAAAATTTTGTGTGCTGAAGGGTATCTCTATAGGACTCTGATATGCGAAGTTACAGGAGTTTCCAATAATAACTGTGGTCTACAGAGTGATCTAAACGTGGAAAAAAAATGATTAACCACAAACAAAAAACAAAAAAACAAAAAAACAAAAAAACAAACATACAAGCTGACTAATACATCTTGCAAAAACTTCGTTTTGGCAAGATAACAAACATACAAGCTGACTAATACATCTTGCAAAAACTTCGTTTTGGCAAGATAATAAAACTCACCCACAGGGTGAACCGTATCTTGCCAAAATGTGAACATGAGTGACTTGCTTCAGGTCACACTGAGGTGAACAGAACTGCTATCCACTAGAAGCGACTCTTTGAGGAATGTCTGCCCACGAGATATTCCGATGATTAATCGTTCTAGAGAGTGACCTTGAAAAATCAGTTTTTTCGTCATGACATCATCAAATGACGTCATAGCGTCAAACTAGTTATATGTTTGGAAAGCACTCAACAAGGGCTTCAATTTGAGGTACTACTCGATATGGTAACTGAAACTTGAAAATTTTACCTTTTGGCCAAAATTGAATGACCTTCAAAATGACCTTGAAGGTCAAGGCCGATCGACACCAAAAACTAATCAACTGAGCGCCATACCACACCGTATATACCCACCAAGTTTGGAGATCATAAGATCAAAGTTACTCAAAAAATAAGGGTTTCGTAATTTGACCTTGGGGTCAATAATTTTCGACCTCCAGCGCTAACCATGAAGGTCAAGGCCGATCGCCACCAAAAACTAATCAGCTGAGCGCCGGACCACATACTAGATTCCCATGAAGTTTGGAGACGATCCGATCAAAGTTACTCAAAAAATAAGGGTTTCGTCGACCTCCATGATTGACCACAAAGTGACCTTGACCTTTGACCTTGACCTTCAAAATTTTGTGTGCTGAAGGGTATCTCTATAGGATTCTGATATGCGAAGTTACAGGAGTTTCCAATGACTCGATATGGTAACTGAAACTTGAAAATTTTACCTTTTGGTCAAAATTGAATGACCTTCAAAATGACCTTGAAGGTCAAGGCCGATCGCCACCAAAAACTAATCAGCTGAGCGCCGGACCATATACTAGATTCCCATGAAGTTTGGAGACGATCCGATCAAAGTTACTCAAAAAATAAGGGTTTCGTCGACCTCCATGATTGACCACAAAGTGACCTTGACCTTTGACCTTGACCTTCAAAATTTTGTGTGCTGAAGGGTATCTCTATAGGACTCTGATATGCGAAGTTACAGGAGTTTCCAATAATAACTGTGGTCTACAGAGTGATCTAAACGTGGAAAAAAAATGATTAACCACAAACAAAAAAACAAAAAAACAAACATACAAGCTGACTAATACATCTTGCAAAAACTTCGTTTTGGCAAGATAAAAACAAACATACAAGCTGACTAATACATCTTGCAAAAACTTCGTTTTGGCAAGATAACAAACAAACAAAATAAAACTCACCCACAGGGTGAACCGTATCTTGCCAAAATGTGAACATGAGTGACTTGCTTCAGGTCACACTGAGGTGAACAGAACTGCTATCCACTAGAAGCGACTCTTTGAGGAATGTCTGCCCACGAGATATTCCGATGATAATCGTTCTAGAGAGTGACCTTGAAAAATCCGTTTTTTCGTCATGACGTCATCAAATGACGTCATAGCGTCAAACTAGTTATATGTTTGGAAAGCACTCAACAAGGGCTTCAATTTGAGGTACTACTCGATATGGTAACTGAAACTTGAAAATTTTACCTTTTGGCCAAAATTGAATGACCTTCAAAATGACCTTGAAGGTCAAGGCCGATCGACACCAAAAACTAATCAACTGAGCGCCATACCACACCCTATATACCCACCAAGATTGGAGATCATAAGATCAAAGTTACTCAAAAAATAAGGGTTTCGTAATTTGACCTTGGGGTCAATAATTTTCGACCTCCAGCGCTAACCATGAAGGTCAAGGCCGATCGCCACCAAAAACTAATCAGCTGAGCGCCGGACCATATACTAGATTTCCATGAAGTTTGGAGACGATCCGATCAAAGTTACTCAAAAAATAAGGGTTTCGTTGACCTCCATGATTGACCGCAAAGTGACCTTGACCTTTGACCTTGACCTTCAAAATTTTGTGTGCTGAAGGGTATCTCTATCGGACTCTGATATGCGAAGTTACAGGAGTTTCCAATAATAACTGTGGTCTACAGAGTGATCTAAACGTGAAAAAAAATGAAATTGAATGACCTTCAAAATGACCTTGAAGGTCAAGGCCGATCGACACCAAAAACTAATCAACTGAGCGCCATACCACACCCTATATACCCACCAAGTTTGGAGATCATAAGATCAAAGTTACTCAAAAAATAAGGGTTTCGTAATTTGACCTTGGGGTCAATAATTTTCGACCTCCAGCGCTAACCATGAAGGTCAAGGCCGATCGCCACCAAAAACTAATCAGCTGAGCGCCGGACCATATACTAGATTCCCATGAAGTTTGGAGACGATCCGATCAAAGTTACTCAAAAAATAAGGGTTTCGTTGACCTCCATGATTGACCGCAAAGTGACCTTGACCTTTGACCTTGACCTTCAAAATTTTGTGTGCTGAAGGGTATCTCTATAGGACTCTGATATGCGAAGTTACAGGAGTTTCCAATAATAACTGTGGTCTACAGAGTGATCTAAACGTGAAAAAAAATGAAATTGAATGACCTTCAAAATGACCTTGAAGGTCAAGGCCGATCGACACCAAAAACTAATCAACTGAGCGCCATACCACACCCTATATACCCACCAAGTTTGGAGATCACAAGATCAAAGTTACTCAAAAAATAAGGGTTTCGTAATTTGACCTTGGGGTCAATAATTTTCGACCTCCAGCGCTAACCATGAAGGTCAAGGCCGATCGCCACCAAAAACTAATCAGCTGAGCGCCGGACCATATACTAGATTCCCATGAAGTTTGGAGACGATCCGATCAAAGTTACTCAAAAAATAAGGGTTTCGTCGACCTCCATGATTGACCACAAAGTGACCTTGACCTTTGACCTTGACCTTCAAAATTTTGTGTGCTGAAGGGTATCTCTATAGGACTCTGATATGCGAAGTTACAGGAGTTTCCAATAATAACTGTGGTCTACAGAGTGATCTAAACGTGGAAAAAAAATGATTAACCACAAACAAAAAAACAAAAAAACAAAAAAATAAAAACTCACCCACAGGGTGAACCGTATCTTGCCAAAATGTGAACATGAGTGACTTGCTTCAGGTCACACTGAGGTGAACAGAACTGCTATCCACTAGAAGCGACTCTTTGAGGAATGTCTGCCCACGAGATATTCCGTTGATAAATAATCGTTCTAGAGAGTGACCTTGAAAAATCCGTTTTTTCGTCATGACGTCATCAAATGACGTCATAGCGTCAAACTAGTTATATGTTTGGAAAGCACTCAACAAGGGCTTCAATTTGAGGTACTACTCGATATGGTAACTGAAACTTGAAAATTTTACCTTTTGGCCAAAATTGAATGACCTTCAAAATGACCTTGAAGGTCAAGGCCGATCGACACCAAAAACTAATCAACTGAGCGCCATACCACACCCTATATACCCACCAAGTTTGGAGATCATAAGATCAAAGTTACTCAAAAAATAAGGGTTTCGTAATTTGACCTTGGGGTCAATAATTTTCGACCTCCAGCGCTAACCATGAAGGTCAAGGCCGATCGCCACCAAAAACTAATCAGCTGAGCGCCGGACCATATACTAGATTCCCATGAAGTTTGGAGACGATCCGATCAAAGTTACTCAAAAAATAAGGGTTTCGTTGACCTCCATGATTGACCGCAAAGTGACCTTGACCTTTGACCTTGACCTTCAAAATTTTGTGTGCTGAAGGGTATCTCTATAGGACTCTGATATGCGAAGTTACAGGAGTTTCCAATAATAACTGTGGTCTACAGAGTGATCTAAACGTGAAAAAAAATGAAATTGAATGACCTTCAAAATGACCTTGAAGGTCAAGGCCGATCGACACCAAAAACTAATCAACTGAGCGCCATACCACACCCTATATACCCACCAAGTTTGGAGATCACAAGATCAAAGTTACTCAAAAAATAAGGGTTTCGTAATTTGACCTTGGGGTCAATAATTTTCGACCTCCAGCGCTAACCATGAAGGTCAAGGCCGATCGCCACCAAAAACTAATCAGCTGAGCGCCGGACCATATACTAGATTCCCATGAAGTTTGGAGACGATCCGATCAAAGTTACTCAAAAAATAAGGGTTTCGTCGACCTCCATGATTGACCACAAAGTGACCTTGACCTTTGACCTTGACCTTCAAAATTTTGTGTGCTGAAGGGTATCTCTATAGGACTCTGATATGCGAAGTTACAGGAGTTTCCAATAATAACTGTGGTCTACAGAGTGATCTAAACGTGGAAAAAAAATGATTAACCACAAACAAAAAAACAAAAAAACAAAAAAATAAAAACTCACCCACAGGGTGAACCGTATCTTGCCAAAATGTGAACATGAGTGACTTGCTTCAGGTCACACTGAGGTGAACAGAACTGCTATCCACTAGAAGCGACTCTTTGAGGAATGTCTGCCCACGAGATATTCCGTTGATAAATAATCGTTCTAGAGAGTGACCTTGAAAAATCCGTTTTTTCGTCATGACGTCATCAAATGACGTCATAGCGTCAAACTAGTTATATGTTTGGAAAGCACTCAACAAGGGCTTCAATTTGAGGTACTACTCGATATGGTAACTGAAACTTGAAAATTTTACCTTTTGGCCAAAATTGAATGACCTTCAAAATGACCTTGAAGGTCAAGGCCGATCGACACCAAAAACTAATCAACTGAGCGCCATACCACACCCTATATACCCACCAAGTTTGGAGATCATAAGATCAAAGTTACTCAAAAAATAAGGGTTTCGTAATTTGACCTTGGGGTCAATAATTTTCGACCTCCAGCGCTAACCATGAAGGTCAAGGCCGATCGCCACCAAAAACTAATCAGCTGAGCGCCGGACCATATACTAGATTCCCATGAAGTTTGGAGACGATCCGATCAAAGTTACTCAAAAAATAAGGGTTTCGTCGACCTCCATGATTGACCACAAAGTTACCTTGACCTTTGACCTTGACCTTCAAAATTTTGTGTGCTGAAGGGTATCTCTATAGGACTCTGATATGCGAAGTTACAGGAGTTTCCAATGACTCGATATGGTAACTGAAACTTGAAAATTTTACCTTTTGGTCAAAATTGAATGACCTTCAAAATGACCTTGAAGGTCAAGGCCGATGGACACCAAAAACTAATCAACTGAGCGCCATACCACACCCTATATACCCACCAAGTTTGGAGATCATAAGATCAAAGTTACTCAAAAAATAAGGGTTTCGTAATTTGACCTTGGGGTCAATAATTTTCGACCTCCAGCGCTAACCATGAAGGTCAAGGCCGATCGCCACCAAAAACTAATCAGCTGAGCGCCGGACCATATACTAGATTCCCATGAAGTTTGGAGACGATCCGATCAAAGTTACTCAAAAAATAAGGGTTTCATCGACCTCCATGATTGACCACAAAGTGACCTTGACCTTTGACCTTGACCTTCAAAATTTTGTGTGCTGAAGGGTATCTCTATAGGACTCTGATATGCGAAGTTACAGGAGTTTCCAATAATAACTGTGGTCTACAGAGTGATCTAAACGTGGAAAAAAAATGATTAACCACAAACAAAAAAACAAAATAAACATATGTCACCCACAGGGTGAACCGTATCTTGCCAAAATGTGAAAATTCCGTTTTTTCGTCATGACGTCATCAAATGACGTCATAGCGTCAAACTGTTTACAGATCTGGGAAGCACTCATCAAGGGCATTCATATGAGGTATTACTCAATATGGTACCTACGATTTCAAAATTTGACCTTGGGGTCAATAATTTTCGACCTCCAGCGCTAACCATGAAGGTCAAGGCCGATCGCCACCAAAAACTAATCAGCTGAGCGCCGGACCATATACTAGATTCCCATGAAGTTTGGAGACGATCCGATCAAAGTTACTCAAAAAACTACGATTTCAAAATTTGACCTTGGGGTCAATAATTTTCGACCTCCAGCGCTAACCATGAAGGTCAAGGCCGATCGCCACCAAAAACGAATCAGCTGAGCGCCTGACCATATACTAGATACCCACCAAGTTTGGAGACGATCCGATCAAAGTTACTCAAAAAATAAGGGTTTCGTTGACCTCCATGATTGACCGCAAAGTGACCTTGACCTTTGACCTTGACCTTCAAAATTTTGTGTGCTGAAGGGTATCTCTATCGGACTCTGATATGCGAAGTTACAGGAGTTTCCAATAATAACTGTGGTCTACAGAGTGATCTAAACGTGAAAAAAAATGAAATTGAATGACCTTCAAAATGACCTTGAAGGTCAAGGCCGATCGACACCAAAAACTAATCAACTGAGCGCCATACCACACCCTATATACCCACCAAGTTTGGAGATCATAAGATCAAAGTTACTCAAAAAATAAGGGTTTCGTAATTTGACCTTGGGGTCAATAATTTTCGACCTCCAGCGCTAACCATGAAGGTCAAGGCCGATCGCCACCAAAAACTAATCAGCTGAGCGCCGGACCATATACTAGATTCCCATGAAGTTTGGAGACGATCCGATCAAAGTTACTCAAAAAATAAGGGTTTCGTTGACCTCCATGATTGACCGCAAAGTGACCTTGACCTTTGACCTTGACCTTCAAAATTTTGTGTGCTGAAGGGTATCTCTATAGGACTCTGATATGCGAAGTTACAGGAGTTTCCAATAATAACTGTGGTCTACAGAGTGATCTAAACGTGAAAAAAAATGAAATTGAATGACCTTCAAAATGACCTTGAAGGTCAAGGCCGATCGACACCAAAAACTAATCAACTGAGCGCCATACCACACCCTATATACCCACCAAGTTTGGAGATCACAAGATCAAAGTTACTCAAAAAATAAGGGTTTCGTAATTTGACCTTGGGGTCAATAATTTTCGACCTCCAGCGCTAACCATGAAGGTCAAGGCCGATCGCCACCAAAAACTAATCAGCTGAGCGCCGGACCATATACTAGATTCCCATGAAGTTTGGAGACGATCCGATCAAAGTTACTCAAAAAATAAGGGTTTCGTCGACCTCCATGATTGACCACAAAGTGACCTTGACCTTTGACCTTGACCTTCAAAATTTTGTGTGCTGAAGGGTATCTCTATAGGACTCTGATATGCGAAGTTACAGGAGTTTCCAATAATAACTGTGGTCTACAGAGTGATCTAAACGTGGAAAAAAAATGATTAACCACAAACAAAAAAACAAAAAAACAAAAAAATAAAAACTCACCCACAGGGTGAACCGTATCTTGCCAAAATGTGAACATGAGTGACTTGCTTCAGGTCACACTGAGGTGAACAGAACTGCTATCCACTAGAAGCGACTCTTTGAGGAATGTCTGCCCACGAGATATTCCGTTGATAAATAATCGTTCTAGAGAGTGACCTTGAAAAATCCGTTTTTTCGTCATGACGTCATCAAATGACGTCATAGCGTCAAACTAGTTATATGTTTGGAAAGCACTCAACAAGGGCTTCAATTTGAGGTACTACTCGATATGGTAACTGAAACTTGAAAATTTTACCTTTTGGCCAAAATTGAATGACCTTCAAAATGACCTTGAAGGTCAAGGCCGATCGACACCAAAAACTAATCAACTGAGCGCCATACCACACCCTATATACCCACCAAGTTTGGAGATCATAAGATCAAAGTTACTCAAAAAATAAGGGTTTCGTAATTTGACCTTGGGGTCAATAATTTTCGACCTCCAGCGCTAACCATGAAGGTCAAGGCCGATCGCCACCAAAAACTAATCAGCTGAGCGCCGGACCATATACTAGATTCCCATGAAGTTTGGAGACGATCCGATCAAAGTTACTCAAAAAATAAGGGTTTCGTCGACCTCCATGATTGACCACAAAGTTACCTTGACCTTTGACCTTGACCTTCAAAATTTTGTGTGCTGAAGGGTATCTCTATAGGACTCTGATATGCGAAGTTACAGGAGTTTCCAATGACTCGATATGGTAACTGAAACTTGAAAATTTTACCTTTTGGTCAAAATTGAATGACCTTCAAAATGACCTTGAAGGTCAAGGCCGATCGACACCAAAAACTAATCAACTGAGCGCCATACCACACCCTATATACCCACCAAGTTTGGAGATCATAAGATCAAAGTTACTCAAAAAATAAGGGTTTCGTAATTTGACCTTGGGGTCAATAATTTTCGACCTCCAGCGCTAACCATGAAGGTCAAGGCCGATCGCCACCAAAAACTAATCAGCTGAGCGCCGGACCATATACTAGATTCCCATGAAGTTTGGAGACGATCCGATCAAAGTTACTCAAAAAATAAGGGTTTCATCGACCTCCATGATTGACCACAAAGTGACCTTGACCTTTGACCTTGACCTTCAAAATTTTGTGTGCTGAAGGGTATCTCTATAGGACTCTGATATGCGAAGTTACAGGAGTTTCCAATAATAACTGTGGTCTACAGAGTGATCTAAACGTGGAAAAAAAATGATTAACCACAAACAAAAAAACAAAATAAACATATGTCACCCACAGGGTGAACCGTATCTTGCCAAAATGTGAAAATTCCGTTTTTTCGTCATGACGTCATCAAATGACGTCATAGCGTCAAACTGTTTACAGATCTGGGAAGCACTCATCAAGGGCATTCATATGAGGTATTACTCAATATGGTACCTACGATTTCAAAATTTGACCTTGGGGTCAATAATTTTCGACCTCCAGCGCTAACCATGAAGGTCAAGGCCGATCGCCACCAAAAACTAATCAGCTGAGCGCCGGACCATATACTAGATTCCCATGAAGTTTGGAGACGATCCGATCAAAGTTACTCAAAAAACTACGATTTCAAAATTTGACCTTGGGGTCAATAATTTTCGACCTCCAGCGCTAACCATGAAGGTCAAGGCCGATCGCCACCAAAAACGAATCAGCTGAGCGCCTGACCATATACTAGATACCCACCAAGTTTGGAGACGATCCGATCAAAGTTACTCAAAAAATAAGGGTTTCGTTGACCTCCATGATTGACCGCAAAGTGACCTTGACCTTTGACCTTGACCTTCAAAATTTTGTGTGCTGAAGGGTATCTCTATAGGACTCTGATATGCGAAGTTACAGGAGTTTCCAATAATAACTGTGGTCTACAGAGTGATCTAAACGTGAAAAAAAAATGATTAACCACAAACAAAAAAACAAAATGAAGGTCAAGGCCGATCGCCACCAAAAACTAATCAGCTGAGCGCCGGACCATATGCTAGATACCCACCAAGTTTGGAGACGATCCGATCAAAGTTACTCAAAAAATAAGGGTTTCGTTGACCTCCATGATTGACCGCAAAGTGACCTTGACCTTTGACCTTGGAAGGTCAAGGCCGATCGCCACCAAAAACTAATCAGCTGAGCGCGGGACCATATACTAGATACCCACCAAGTTTGGAGACGATCCGATCAAAGTTACTCAAAAAATAAGGGTTTCGTCGACCTCCATGATTGACCACAAAGTGACCTTGACCTTTGACCTTGACCTTCAAAATTTTGTGTGCTGAAGGGTATCTCTATAGGACTCTGATATGCGAAGTTACAGGAGTTTCCAATAATAACTGTGGTCTACAGAGTGATCTAAACGTGGAAAAAAAATGATTAACCACAAACAAAAAAACAAAAAAAAAAACAAACAAAAAAACAAACATACAAGCTGACTAATACATCTTGCAAAAACTTCGTTTTGGCAAGATAAAAATGAACATATGTCACCCACAGGGTGAACCGTATCTTGCCAAAATGTGAACATGAGTGACTTGCTTCAGGTCACACTGACGTGAACAGAACTGCTATCCACTAGAAGCGACTCTTTGAGGAATGTCTGCCCACGAGATATTGAAAGATTTTGATGAGAACTGAGGAAATAATTTTTTCATGAAAATTCCGTTTTTTCGTCATGACGTCATCAAATGACGTCATAGCGTCAAACTGTTTACAGATCTGGGAAGCACTCATCAAGGGCATTCATATGAGGTATTACTCGATATGGTACCTACGATTTCAAAATTTGACCTTGGGGTCAATAATTTTCGACCTCCAGCGCTAACCATGAAGGTCAAGGCCGATCGCCACCAAAAACTAATCAGCTGAGCGCCGGACCATATACTAGATTCCCATGAAGTTTGGAGACGATCCGATCAAAGTTACTCAAAAAATAACGATTTCAACATTTGACCTTGGGGTCAATAATTTTCGACCTCCAGCGCTAACCATGAAGGTCAAGGCCGATCGCCACCAAAAACTAATCAGCTGAGCGCCGGACCATATACTAGATTCCCATGAAGTTTGGAGACGATCCGATCAAAGTTACTCAAAAAATAAGGGTTTCGTCGACCTCCATGATTGACCACAAAGTGACCTTGACCTTTGACCTTGACCTTCAAAATTTTGTGTGCTGAAGGGTATCTCTATAGGACTCTGATATGCGAAGTTACAGGAGTTTCCAATAATAACTGTGGTCTACAGAGTGATCTGAAGGTCAAGGTCAAAGGTCAAGGTCGACCTCCAGCGCTAACCATGAAGGTCAAGGCCGATCGCCACCAAAAACTAATCAGCTGAGCGCCGGACCATATACTAGATTCCCATGAAGTTTGGAGACGATCCGATCAAAGTTACTCAAAAAATAACGATTTCAACATTTGACCTTGGGGTCAATAATTTTCGACCTCCAGCGCTAACCATGAAGGTCAAGGCCGATCGCCACCAAAAACTAATCAGCTGAGCGCCGGACCATATACTAGATTCCCATGAAGTTTGGAGACGATCCGATCAAAGTTACTCAAAAAATAAGGGTTTCGTCGACCTCCATGATTGACCACAAAGTGACCTTGACCTTTGACCTTGACCTTCAAAATTTTGTGTGCTGAAGGGTATCTCTATAGGACTCTGATATGCGAAGTTACAGGAGTTTCCAATAATAACTGTGGTCTACAGAGTGATCTAAACGTGGAAAAAAAATGATTAACCACAAACAAAAAAACAAAAAAACAAAAAAACAAACATACAAGCTGACTAATACATCTTGCAAAAACTTCGTTTTGGCAAGATAACAAACATACAAGCTGACTAATACATCTTGCAAAAACTTCGTTTTGGCAAGATAACAAACATACAAGCTGACTAATACATCTTGCAAAAACTTCGTTTTGGCAAGATAATGAACATATGTCACCCACAGGGTGAACCGTATCTTGCCAAAATGTGAACATGAGTGACTTGCTTCAGGTCACACTGAGGTGAACAGAACTGCTATCCACTAGAAGCGACTCTTTGAGGAATGTCTGCCCACGAGATATTGAAAGATTTTGATGAGAACTGAGGAAATAATTTTTTCATGAAAATTCCGTTTTTTCGTCATGACGTCATCAAATGACGTCATAGCGTCAAACTGTTTACAGATCTGGGAAGCACTCATCAAGGGCATTCATATGAGGTATTACTCGATATGGTACCTACGATTTCAAAATTTGACCTTGGGGTCAATAATTTTCGACCTCCAGCGCTAACCATGAAGGTCAAGGCCGATCGCCACCAAAAACTAATCAGCTGAGCGCCGGACCATATACTAGATTCCCATGAAGTTTGGAGACGATCCGATCAAAGTTACTCAAAAAATAAGGATTTCAACATTTGACCTTGGGGTCAATAATTTTCGACCTCCAGCGCTAACCATGAAGGTCAAGGCCGATCGCCACCAAAAACTAATCAGCTGAGCGCCGGACCATATACTAGATTCCCATGAAGTTTGGAGACGATCCGATCAAAGTTACTCAAAAAATAAGGGTTTCGTCGACCTCCATGATTGACCACAAAGTGACCTTGACCTTTGACCTTGACCTTCAAAATTTTGTGTGCTGAAGGGTATCTCTATAGGAGTCTGATATGCGAAGTTACAGGAGTTTCCAATAATAACTGTGGTCTACAGAGTGATCTAAACGTGAAAAAAAAATGATTAACCACAAACAAAAAAACAAAATGAAGGTCAAGGCCGATCGCCACCAAAAACTAATCAGCTGAGCGCCGGACCATATGCTAGATACCCACCAAGTTTGGAGACGATCCGATCAAAGTTACTCAAAAAATAAGGGTTTCGTTGACCTCCATGATTGACCGCAAAGTGACCTTGACCTTTGACCTTGGAAGGTCAAGGCCGATCGCCACCAAAAACTAATCAGCTGAGCGCGGGACCATATACTAGATACCCACCAAGTTTGGAGACGATCCGATCAAAGTTACTCAAAAAATAAGGGTTTCGTCGACCTCCATGATTGACCACAAAGTGACCTTGACCTTTGACCTTGACCTTCAAAATTTTGTGTGCTGAAGGGTATCTCTATAGGACTCTGATATGCGAAGTTACAGGAGTTTCCAATAATAACTGTGGTCTACAGAGTGATCTAAACGTGGAAAAAAAATGATTAACCACAAACAAAAAAACAAAAAAAAAAACAAACAAAAAAACAAACATACAAGCTGACTAATACATCTTGCAAAAACTTCGTTTTGGCAAGATAAAAATGAACATATGTCACCCACAGGGTGAACCGTATCTTGCCAAAATGTGAACATGAGTGACTTGCTTCAGGTCACACTGACGTGAACAGAACTGCTATCCACTAGAAGCGACTCTTTGAGGAATGTCTGCCCACGAGATATTGAAAGATTTTGATGAGAACTGAGGAAATAATTTTTTCATGAAAATTCCGTTTTTTCGTCATGACGTCATCAAATGACATCATAGCGTCTAACTGTTTACAGATCTGGGAAGCACTCATCAAGGGCATTCATATGAGGTATTACTCGATATGGTACCTACGATTTCAAAATTTGACCTTGGGGTCAATAATTTTCGACCTCCAGCGCTAACCATGAAGGTCAAGGCCGATCGCCACCAAAAACTAATCAGCTGAGCGCCGGACCATATACTAGATTCCCATGAAGTTTGGAGACGATCCGATCAAAGTTACTCAAAAAATAACGATTTCAACATTTGACCTTGGGGTCAATAATTTTCGACCTCCAGCGCTAACCATGAAGGTCAAGGCCGATCGCCACCAAAAACTAATCAGCTGAGCGCCGGACCATATACTAGATTCCCATGAAGTTTGGAGACGACCCGATCAAAGTTACTCAAAAAATAAGGGTTTCGTCGACCTCCATGATTGACCACAAAGTGACCTTGACCTTTGACCTTGACCTTCAAAATTTTGTGTGCTGAAGGGTATCTCTATAGGACTCTGATATGCGAAGTTACAGGAGTTTCCAATAATAACTGTGGTCTACAGAGTGATCTGAAGGTCAAGGTCAAAGGTCAAGGTCGACCTCCAGCGCTAACCATGAAGGTCAAGGCCGATCGCCACCAAAAACTAATCAGCTGAGCGCCGGACCATATACTAGATTCCCATGAAGTTTGGAGACGATCCGATCAAAGTTACTCAAAAAATAACGATTTCAACATTTGACCTTGGGGTCAATAATTTTCGACCTCCAGCGCTAACCATGAAGGTCAAGGCCGATCGCCACCAAAAACTAATCAGCTGAGCGCCGGACCATATACTAGATTCCCATGAAGTTTGGAGACGATCCGATCAAAGTTACTCAAAAAATAAGGGTTTCGTCGACCTCCATGATTGACCACAAAGTGACCTTGACCTTTGACCTTGACCTTCAAAATTTTGTGTGCTGAAGGGTATCTCTATAGGACTCTGATATGCGAAGTTACAGGAGTTTCCAATAATAACTGTGGTCTACAGAGTGATCTAAACGTGGAAAAAAAATGATTAACCACAAACAAAAAAACAAAAAAACAAAAAAACAAACATACAAGCTGACTAATACATCTTGCAAAAACTTCGTTTTGGCAAGATAACAAACATACAAGCTGACTAATACATCTTGCAAAAACTTCGTTTTGGCAAGATAACAAACATACAAGCTGACTAATACATCTTGCAAAAACTTCGTTTTGGCAAGATAATGAACATATGTCACCCACAGGGTGAACCGTATCTTGCCAAAATGTGAACATGAGTGACTTGCTTCAGGTCACACTGAGGTGAACAGAACTGCTATCCACTAGAAGCGACTCTTTGAGGAATGTCTGCCCACGAGATATTGAAAGATTTTGATGAGAACTGAGGAAATAATTTTTTCATGAAAATTCCGTTTTTTCGTCATGACGTCATCAAATGACGTCATAGCGTCAAACTGTTTACAGATCTGGGAAGCACTCATCAAGGGCATTCATATGAGGTATTACTCGATATGGTACCTACGATTTCAAAATTTGACCTTGGGGTCAATAATTTTCGACCTCCAGCGCTAACCATGAAGGTCAAGGCCGATCGCCACCAAAAACTAATCAGCTGAGCGCCGGACCATATACTAGATTCCCATGAAGTTTGGAGACGATCCGATCAAAGTTACTCAAAAAATAAGGATTTCAACATTTGACCTTGGGGTCAATAATTTTCGACCTCCAGCGCTAACCATGAAGGTCAAGGCCGATCGCCACCAAAAACTAATCAGCTGAGCGCCGGACCATATACTAGATTCCCATGAAGTTTGGAGACGATCCGATCAAAGTTACTCAAAAAATAAGGGTTTCGTCGACCTCCATGATTGACCACAAAGTGACCTTGACCTTTGACCTTGACCTTCAAAATTTTGTGTGCTGAAGGGTATCTCTATAGGACTCTGATATGCGAAGTTACAGGAGTTTCCAATAATAACTGTGGTCTACAGAGTGATCTGAAGGTCAAGGTCAAAGGTCAAGGTCGACCTCCAGCGCTAACCATGAAGGTCAAGGCCGATCGCCACCAAAAACTAATCAGCTGAGCGCCGGACCATATACTAGATTCCCATGAAGTTTGGAGACGATCCGATCAAAGTTACTCAAAAAATAACGATTTCAACATTTGACCTTGGGGTCAATAATTTTCGACCTCCAGCGCTAACCATGAAGGTCAAGGCCGATCGCCACCAAAAACTAATCAGCTGAGCGCCGGACCATATACTAGATTCCCATGAAGTTTGGAGACGATCCGATCAAAGTTACTCAAAAAATAAGGGTTTCGTCGACCTCCATGATTGACCACAAAGTGACCTTGACCTTTGACCTTGACCTTCAAAATTTTGTGTGCTGAAGGGTATCTCTATAGGACTCTGATATGCGAAGTTACAGGAGTTTCCAATAATAACTGTGGTCTACAGAGTGATCTAAACGTGAAAAAAAATGAAATTGAATGACCTTCAAAATGACCTTGAAGGTCAAGGCCGATCGACACCAAAAACTAATCAACTGAGCGCCATACCACACCCTATACACCCACCAAGTTTGGAGATCATAAGATCAAAGTTACTCAAAAAATAAGGGTTTCGTAATTTGACCTTGGGGTCAATAATTTTCGACCTCCAGCGCTAACCATGAAGGTCAAGGCCGATCGCCACCAAAAACTAATCAGCTGAGCGCCGGACCATATACTAGATTCCCATGAAGTTTGGAGACGATCCGATCAAAGTTACTCAAAAAATAAGGGTTTCGTCGACCTCCATGATTGACCACAAAGTGACCTTGACCTTTGACCTTGACCTTCAAAATTTTGTGTGCTGAAGGGTATCTCTATAGGACTCTGATATGCGAAGTTACAGGAGTTTCCAATAATAACTGTGGTCTACACAGTGATCTAAACGTGGAAAAAAAATGATTAACCACAAACAAAAAAACAAAAAAACAAAAAAACAAACAAACAAAAAAATAAAAACTCACCCACAGGGTGAACCGTATCTTGCCAAAATGTGAACATGAGTGACTTGCTTCAGGTCACACTGAGGTGAACAGAACTGCTATCCACTAGAAGCAACTCTTTGAGGAATGTCTGCCCACGAGATATTGAAAGATTTTGATGAGAACTGAGGAAATAATTTTTTCATGAAAATTCCGTTTTTTCGTCATGACGTCATCAAATGACGTCATAGCGTCAAACTGTTTACAGATCTGGGAAGCACTCATCAAGGGCATTCATATGAGGTATTACTCGATATGGTACCTACGATTTCAAAATTTGACCTTGGGGTCAATAATTTTCGACCTCCAGCGCTAACCATGAAGGTCAAGGCCGATCGCCACCAAAAACTAATCAGCTGAGCGCCGGACCATATACTAGATTCCCATGAAGTTTGGAGACGATCCGATCAAAGTTACTCAAAAAATAACGATTTCAACATTTGACCTTGGGGTCAATAATTTTCGACCTCCAGCGCTAACCATGAAGGTCAAGGCCGATCGCCACCAAAAACTAATCAGCTGAGCGCCGGACCATATACTAGATTCCCATGAAGTTTGGAGACGATCCGATCAAAGTTACTCAAAAAATAAGGGTTTCGTCGACCTCCATGATTGACCACAAAGTGACCTTGACCTTTGACCTTGACCTTCAAAATTTTGTGTGCTGAAGGGTATCTCTATATGACTCTGATATGCGAAGTTACAGGAGTTTCCAATAATAACTGTGGTCTACAGAGTGATCTGAAGGTCAAGGTCAAAGGTCAAGGTCGACCTCCAGCGCTAACCATGAAGGTCAAGGCCGATCGCCACCAAAAGCTAATCAGCTGAGCGCCGGACCATATACTAGATTCCCATGAAGTTTGGAGACGATCCGATCAAAGTTACTCAAAAAATAACGATTTCAACATTTGACCTTGGGGTCAATAATTTTCGACCTCCAGCGCTAACCATGAAGGTCAAGGCCGATCGCCACCAAAAACTAATCAGCTGAGCGCCGGACCATATACTAGATTCCCATGAAGTTTGGAGACGATCCGATCAAAGTTACTCAAAAAATAAGGGTTTCGTCGACCTCCATGATTGACCACAAAGTGACCTTGACCTTTGACCTTGACCTTCAAAATTTTGTGTGCTGAAGGGTATCTCTATAGGACTCTGATATGCGAAGTTACAGGAGTTTCCAATAATAACTGTGGTCTACAGAGTGATCTAAACGTGAAAAAAAATGAAATTGAATGACCTTCAAAATGACCTTGAAGGTCAAGGCCGATCGACACCAAAAACTAATCAACTGAGCGCCATACCACACCCTATACACCCACCAAGTTTGGAGATCATAAGATCAAAGTTACTCAAAAAATAAGGGTTTCGTAATTTGACCTTGGGGTCAATAATTTTCGACCTCCAGCGCTAACCATGAAGGTCAAGGCCGATCGCCACCAAAAACTAATCAGCTGAGCGCCGGACCATATACTAGATTCCCATGAAGTTTGGAGACGATCCGATCAAAGTTACTCAAAAAATAAGGGTTTCGTCGACCTCCATGATTGACCACAAAGTGACCTTGACCTTTGACCTTGACCTTCAAAATTTTGTGTGCTGAAGGGTATCTCTATAGGACTCTGATATGCGAAGTTACAGGAGTTTCCAATAATAACTGTGGTCTACACAGTGATCTAAACGTGGAAAAAAAATGATTAACCACAAACAAAAAAACAAAAAAACAAAAAAACAAACAAACAAAAAAATAAAAACTCACCCACAGGGTGAACCGTATCTTGCCAAAATGTGAACATGAGTGACTTGCTTCAGGTCACACTGAGGTGAACAGAACTGCTATCCACTAGAAGCAACTCTTTGAGGAATGTCTGCCCACGAGATATTGAAAGATTTTGATGAGAACTGAGGAAATAATTTTTTCATGAAAATTCCGTTTTTTCGTCATGACGTCATCAAATGACGTCATAGCGTCAAACTGTTTACAGATCTGGGAAGCACTCATCAAGGGCATTCATATGAGGTATTACTCGATATGGTACCTACGATTTCAAAATTTGACCTTGGGGTCAATAATTTTCGACCTCCAGCGCTAACCATGAAGGTCAAGGCCGATCGCCACCAAAAACTAATCAGCTGAGCGCCGGACCATATACTAGATTCCCATGAAGTTTGGAGACGATCCGATCAAAGTTACTCAAAAAATAACGATTTCAACATTTGACCTTGGGGTCAATAATTTTCGACCTCCAGCGCTAACCATGAAGGTCAAGGCCGATCGCCACCAAAAACTAATCAGCTGAGCGCCGGACCATATACTAGATTCCCATGAAGTTTGGAGACGATCCGATCAAAGTTACTCAAAAAATAAGGGTTTCGTCGACCTCCATGATTGACCACAAAGTGACCTTGACCTTTGACCTTGACCTTCAAAATTTTGTGTGCTGAAGGGTATCTCTATATGACTCTGATATGCGAAGTTACAGGAGTTTCCAATAATAACTGTGGTCTACAGAGTGATCTGAAGGTCAAGGTCAAAGGTCAAGGTCGACCTCCAGCGCTAACCATGAAGGTCAAGGCCGATCGCCACCAAAAGCTAATCAGCTGAGCGCCGGACCATATACTAGATTCCCATGAAGTTTGGAGACGATCCGATCAAAGTTACTCAAAAAATAACGATTTCAACATTTGACCTTGGGGTCAATAATTTTCGACCTCCAGCGCTAACCATGAAGGTCAAGGCCGATCGCCACCAAAAACTAATCAGCTGAGCGCCGGACCATATACTAGATTCCCATGAAGTTTGGAGACGATCCGATCAAAGTTACTCAAAAAATAAGGGTTTCGTCGACCTCCATGATTGACCACAAAGTGACCTTGACCTTTGACCTTGACCTTCAAAATTTTGTGTGCTGAAGGGTATCTCTATAGGACTCTGATATGCGAAGTTACAGGAGTTTCCAATAATAACTGTGGTCTACAGAGTGATCTAAACGTGGAAAAAAAATGATTAACCACAAACAAAAAAACAAAAAAACAAAAAAATGAACATATGTCACCCACAGGGTGAACCGTATCTTGCCATTTGACCTTGACCTTAATAATTTCGTATGGTGAATAGTATGTCTTCATGACCAACGCACATGAAATATTGAAAGATTTTGATGAGAACTGAGGAAATAATTTTTTCATGAAAATTCCGTTTTTTCGTCATGACGTCATCAAATGACGTCATAGCGTCAAACTGTTTACAGATCTGGGAAGCACTCATCAAGGGCATTCATATGAGGTATTACTCGATATGGTACCTACGATTTCAAAATTTGACCTTGGGGTCAATAATTTTCGACCTCCAGCGCTAACCATGAAGGTCAAGGCCGATCGCCACCAAAAACTAATCAGCTGAGCGCCTGACCATATACTAGATACCCACCAAGTTTGGAGACGATCCGATCAAAGTTACTCAAAAAATAAGGGTTTCGTTGACCTCCATGATTGACCGCAAAGTGACCTTGACCTTTGACCTTGACCTTCAAAATTTTGTGTGCTGAAGGGTATCTCTATAGGACTCTGATATGCGAAGTTACAGGAGTTTCCAATAATAACTGTGGTCTACAGAGTGATCTAAACGTGAAAAAAAAATGATTAACCACAAACAAAAAAACAAAATGAAGGTCAAGGCCGATCGCCACCAAAAACTAATCAGCTGAGTGCCGGACCATATGCTAGATACCCACCAAGTTTGGAGACGATCCGATCAAAGTTACTCAAAAAATAAGGGTTTCGTTGACCTCCATGATTGACCGCAAAGTGACCTTGACCTTTGACCTTGGAAGGTCAAGGCCGATCGCCACCAAAAACTAATCAGCTGAGCGCGGGACCATATACTAGATACCCACCAAGTTTGGAGACGATCCGATCAAAGTTACTCAAAAAATAAGGGTTTCGTCGACCTCCATGATTGACCACAAAGTGACCTTGACCTTTGACCTTGACCTTCAAAATTTTGTGTGCTGAAGGGTATCTCTATAGGACTCTGATATGCGAAGTTACAGGAGTTTCCAATAATAACTGTGGTCTACAGAGTGATCTAAACGTGGAAAAAAAATGATTAACCACAAACAAAAAAACAAAAAAAAAAACAAACAAAAAAACAAACATACAAGCTGACTAATACATCTTGCAAAAACTTCGTTTTGGCAAGATAATAAAACTCACCCACAGGGTGAACCGTATCTTGCCAAAATGTGAACATGAGTGACTTGCTTCAGGTCACACTGAGGTGAACAGAACTGCTATCCACTAGAAGCGACTCTTTGAGGAATGTCTGCCCACGAGATATTCCGATGATAATCGTTCTAGAGAGTGACCTTGAAAAATCCGTTTTTTCGTCATGACGTCATCAAATGACGTCATAGCGTCAAACTAGTTATATGTTTGGAAAGCACTCAACAAGGGCTTCAATTTGAGGTACTACTCGATATGGTAACTGAAACTTGAAAATTTTACCTTTTGGCCAAAATTGAATGACCTTCAAAATGACCTTGAAGGTCAAGGCCGATCGACACCAAAAACTAATCAACTGAGCGCCATACCACACCCTATATACCCACCAAGATTGGAGATCATAAGATCAAAGTTACTCAAAAAATAAGGGTTTCGTAATTTGACCTTGGGGTCAATAATTTTCGACCTCCAGCGCTAACCATGAAGGTCAAGGCCGATCGCCACCAAAAACTAATCAGCTGAGCGCCGGACCATATACTAGATTTCCATGAAGTTTGGAGATGATCCGATCAAAGTTACTCAAAAAATAAGGGTTTCGTTGACCTCCATGATTGACCGCAAAGTGACCTTGACCTTTGACCTTGACCTTCAAAATTTTGTGTGCTGAAGGGTATCTCTATCGGACTCTGATATGCGAAGTTACAGGAGTTTCCAATAATAACTGTGGTCTACAGAGTGATCTAAACGTGAAAAAAAATGAAATTGAATGACCTTCAAAATGACCTTGAAGGTCAAGGCCGATCGACACCAAAAACTAATCAACTGAGCGCCATACCACACCCTATATACCCACCAAGTTTGGATATCATAAGATCAAAGTTACTCAAAAAATAAGGGTTTCGTAATTTGACCTTGGGGTCAATAATTTTCGACCTCCAGCGCTAACCATGAAGGTCAAGGCCGATCGCCACCAAAAACTAATCAGCTGAGCGCCGGACCATATACTAGATTCCCATGAAGTTTGGAGACGATCCGATCAAAGTTACTCAAAAAATAACGATTTCAACATTTGACCTTGGGGTCAATAATTTTCGACCTCCAGCGCTAACCATGAAGGTCAAGGCCGATCGCCACCAAAAACTAATCAGCTGAGCGCCGGACCATATACTAGATTCCCATGAAGTTTGGAGACGATCCGATCAAAGTTACTCAAAAAATAAGGGTTTCGTCGACCTCCATGATTGACCACAAAGTGACCTTGACCTTTGACCTTGACCTTCAAAATTTTGTGTGCTGAAGGGTATCTCTATAGGACTCTGATATGCGAAGTTACAGGAGTTTCCAATAATAACTGTGGTCTACAGAGTGATCTAAACGTGAAAAAAAATGAAATTGAATGACCTTCAAAATGACCTTGAAGGTCAAGGCCGATCGACACCAAAAACTAATCAACTGAGCGCCATACCACACCCTATACACCCACCAAGTTTGGAGATCATAAGATCAAAGTTACTCAAAAAATAAGGGTTTCGTAATTTGACCTTGGGGTCAATAATTTTCGACCTCCAGCGCTAACCATGAAGGTCAAGGCCGATCGCCACCAAAAACTAATCAGCTGAGCGCCGGACCATATACTAGATTCCCATGAAGTTTGGAGACGATCCGATCAAAGTTACTCAAAAAATAAGGGTTTCGTCGACCTCCATGATTGACCACAAAGTGACCTTGACCTTTGACCTTGACCTTCAAAATTTTGTGTGCTGAAGGGTATCTCTATAGGACTCTGATATGCGAAGTTACAGGAGTTTCCAATAATAACTGTGGTCTACACAGTGATCTAAACGTGGAAAAAAAATGATTAACCACAAACAAAAAAACAAAAAAACAAAAAAACAAACAAACAAAAAAATAAAAACTCACCCACAGGGTGAACCGTATCTTGCCAAAATGTGAACATGAGTGACTTGCTTCAGGTCACACTGAGGTGAACAGAACTGCTATCCACTAGAAGCAACTCTTTGAGGAATGTCTGCCCACGAGATATTGAAAGATTTTGATGAGAACTGAGGAAATAATTTTTTCATGAAAATTCCGTTTTTTCGTCATGACGTCATCAAATGACGTCATAGCGTCAAACTGTTTACAGATCTGGGAAGCACTCATCAAGGGCATTCATATGAGGTATTACTCGATATGGTACCTACGATTTCAAAATTTGACCTTGGGGTCAATAATTTTCGACCTCCAGCGCTAACCATGAAGGTCAAGGCCGATCGCCACCAAAAACTAATCAGCTGAGCGCCGGACCATATACTAGATTCCCATGAAGTTTGGAGACGATCCGATCAAAGTTACTCAAAAAATAACGATTTCAACATTTGACCTTGGGGTCAATAATTTTCGACCTCCAGCGCTAACCATGAAGGTCAAGGCCGATCGCCACCAAAAACTAATCAGCTGAGCGCCGGACCATATACTAGATTCCCATGAAGTTTGGAGACGATCCGATCAAAGTTACTCAAAAAATAAGGGTTTCGTCGACCTCCATGATTGACCACAAAGTGACCTTGACCTTTGACCTTGACCTTCAAAATTTTGTGTGCTGAAGGGTATCTCTATATGACTCTGATATGCGAAGTTACAGGAGTTTCCAATAATAACTGTGGTCTACAGAGTGATCTGAAGGTCAAGGTCAAAGGTCAAGGTCGACCTCCAGCGCTAACCATGAAGGTCAAGGCCGATCGCCACCAAAAGCTAATCAGCTGAGCGCCGGACCATATACTAGATTCCCATGAAGTTTGGAGACGATCCGATCAAAGTTACTCAAAAAATAACGATTTCAACATTTGACCTTGGGGTCAATAATTTTCGACCTCCAGCGCTAACCATGAAGGTCAAGGCCGATCGCCACCAAAAACTAATCAGCTGAGCGCCGGACCATATACTAGATTCCCATGAAGTTTGGAGACGATCCGATCAAAGTTACTCAAAAAATAAGGGTTTCGTCGACCTCCATGATTGACCACAAAGTGACCTTGACCTTTGACCTTGACCTTCAAAATTTTGTGTGCTGAAGGGTATCTCTATAGGACTCTGATATGCGAAGTTACAGGAGTTTCCAATAATAACTGTGGTCTACAGAGTGATCTGAAGGTCAAGGTCAAAGGTCAAGGACGACCTCCAGCGCTAACCATGAAGGTCAAGGCCGATCGCCACCAAAAACTAATCAGCTGAGCGCCGGACCATGTACTAGATTCCCATGAAGTTTGGAGACGATCCGATCAAAGTTACTCAAAAAATAACGATTTCAACATTTGACCTTGGGGTCAATAATTTTCGACCTCCAGCGCTAACCATGAAGGTCAAGGCCGATCGCCACCAAAAACTAATCAGCTGAGCGCCGGACCATATACTAGATTCCGATGAAGTTTGGAGACGATCCGATCAAAGTTACTCAAAAAATAAGGGTTTCGTCGACCTCCATGATTGACCACAAAGTGACCTTGACCTTTGACCTTGACCTTCAAAATTTTGTGTGCTGAAGGGTATCTCTATAGGACTCTGATATGCGAAGTTACAGGAGTTTCCAATAATAACTGTGGTCTACAGAGTGATCTAAACGTGGAAAAAAAATGATTAACCACAAACAAAAAAACAAAAAAACAAAAAAATGAACATATGTCACCCACAGGGTGAACCGTATCTTGCCATTTGACCTTGACCTTAATAATTTCGTATGGTGAATAGTATGTCTTCATGACCAACGCACATGAAATATTGAAAGATTTTGATGAGAACTGAGGAAATAATTTTTTCATGAAAATTCCGTTTTTTCGTCATGACGTCATCAAATGACGTCATAGCGTCAAACTGTTTACAGATCTGGGAAGCACTCATCAAGGGCATTCATATGAGGTATTACTCGATATGGTACCTACGATTTCAAAATTTGACCTTGGGGTCAATAATTTTCGACCTCCAGCGCTAACCATGAAGGTCAAGGCCGATCGCCACCAAAAACTAATCAGCTGAGCGCCTGACCATATACTAGATACCCACCAAGTTTGGAGACGATCCGATCAAAGTTACTCAAAAAATAAGGGTTTCGTTGACCTCCATGATTGACCGCAAAGTGACCTTGACCTTTGACCTTGACCTTCAAAATTTTGTGTGCTGAAGGGTATCTCTATAGGACTCTGATATGCGAAGTTACAGGAGTTTCCAATAATAACTGTGGTCTACAGAGTGATCTAAACGTGAAAAAAAAATGATTAACCACAAACAAAAAAACAAAATGAAGGTCAAGGCCGATCGCCACCAAAAACTAATCAGCTGAGCGCCGGACCATATGCTAGATACCCACCAAGTTTGGAGACGATCCGATCAAAGTTACTCAAAAAATAAGGGTTTCGTTGACCTCCATGATTGACCGCAAAGTGACCTTGACCTTTGACCTTGGAAGGTCAAGGCCGATCGCCACCAAAAACTAATCAGCTGAGCGCGGGACCATATACTAGATACCCACCAAGTTTGGAGACGATCCGATCAAAGTTACTCAAAAAATAAGGGTTTCGTCGACCTCCATGATTGACCACAAAGTGACCTTGACCTTTGACCTTGACCTTCAAAATTTTGTGTGCTGAAGGGTATCTCTATAGGACTCTGATATGCGAAGTTACAGGAGTTTCCAATAATAACTGTGGTCTACAGAGTGATCTAAACGTGGAAAAAAAATGATTAACCACAAACAAAAAAACAAAAAAAAAAACAAACAAAAAAACAAACATACAAGCTGACTAATACATCTTGCAAAAACTTCGTTTTGGCAAGATAATAAAACTCACCCACAGGGTGAACCGTATCTTGCCAAAATGTGAACATGAGTGACTTGCTTCAGGTCACACTGAGGTGAACAGAACTGCTATCCACTAGAAGCGACTCTTTGAGGAATGTCTGCCCACGAGATATTCCGATGATAATCGTTCTAGAGAGTGACCTTGAAAAATCCGTTTTTTCGTCATGACGTCATCAAATGACGTCATAGCGTCAAACTAGTTATATGTTTGGAAAGCACTCAACAAGGGCTTCAATTTGAGGTACTACTCGATATGGTAACTGAAACTTGAAAATTTTACCTTTTGGCCAAAATTGAATGACCTTCAAAATGACCTTGAAGGTCAAGGCCGATCGACACCAAAAACTAATCAACTGAGCGCCATACCACACCCTATATACCCACCAAGATTGGAGATCATAAGATCAAAGTTACTCAAAAAATAAGGGTTTCGTAATTTGACCTTGGGGTCAATAATTTTCGACCTCCAGCGCTAACCATGAAGGTCAAGGCCGATCGCCACCAAAAACTAATCAGCTGAGCGCCGGACCATATACTAGATTTCCATGAAGTTTGGAGACGATCCGATCAAAGTTACTCAAAAAATAAGGGTTTCGTTGACCTCCATGATTGACCGCAAAGTGACCTTGACCTTTGACCTTGACCTTCAAAATTTTGTGTGCTGAAGGGTATCTCTATCGGACTCTGATATGCGAAGTTACAGGAGTTTCCAATAATAACTGTGGTCTACAGAGTGATCTAAACGTGAAAAAAAATGAAATTGAATGACCTTCAAAATGACCTTGAAGGTCAAGGCCGATCGACACCAAAAACTAATCAACTGAGCGCCATACCACACCCTATATACCCACCAAGTTTGGATATCATAAGATCAAAGTTACTCAAAAAATAAGGGTTTCGTAATTTGACCTTGGGGTCAATAATTTTCGACCTCCAGCGCTAACCATGAAGGTCAAGGCCGATCGCCACCAAAAACTAATCAGCTGAGCGCCGGACCATATACTAGATTCCCATGAAGTTTGGAGACGATCCGATCAAAGTTACTCAAAAAATAAGGGTTTCGTTGACCTCCATGATTGACCGCAAAGTGACCTTGACCTTTGACCTTGACCTTCAAAATTTTGTGTGCTGAAGGGTATCTCTATAGGACTCTGATATGCGAAGTTACAGGAGTTTCCAATAATAACTGTGGTCTACAGAGTGATCTAAACGTGAAAAAAAATGAAATCGAATGACCTTCAAAATGACCTTGAAGGTCAAGCCGATCGACACCAAAAACTAATCAACTGAGCGCCATACCACACCCTATATACCCACCAAGTTTGGAGATCATAAGATCAAAGTTACTCAAAAAATAAGGGTTTCGTAATTTGACCTTGGGGTCAATAATTTTCGACCTCCAGCGCTAACCATGAAGGTCAATGCCGATCGCCACCAAAAACTAATCAGCTGAGCGCCGGACCATATACTAGATTCCCATGAAGTTTGGAGACGATCCGATCAAAGTTACTCAAAAAATAAGGGTTTCGTCGACATCCATGATTGACCACAAAGTGACCTTGACCTTTGACCTTGACCTTCAAAATTTTGTGTGCTGAAGGGTATCTCTATAGGACTCTGATATGCGAAGTTACAGGAGTTTCCAATAATAACTGTGGTCTACAGAGTGATCTAAACGTGGAAAAAAAATGATTAACCACAAACAAAAAAACAAAAAAACAAAAAAACAAACAAACAAAAAAATGACCATATGTCACCCACAGGGTGAACCGTATCTTGCCATTTGACCTTGACCTTAATAATTTCGTATGGTGAATAGTATGTCTTCATGACCAACGCACATGAAATATTGAAAGATTTTGATGAGAACTGAGGAAATAATTTTTTCATGAAAATTCCGTTTTTTCGTCATGACGTCATCAAATGACGTCATAGCGTCAAACTGTTTACAGATCTGGGAAGCACTCATCAAGGGCATTCATATGAGGTATTACTCGATATGGTACCTACGATTTCAAAATTTGACCTTGGGGTCAATAATTTTCGACCTCCAGCGCTAACCATGAAGGTCAAGGCCGATCGCCACCAAAAACTAATCAGCTGAGCGCCGGACCATATACTAGATATCCACCAAGTTTGGAGACGATCCGATCAAAGTTACTCAAAAAATAAGGGTTTCGTTGACCACCATGATTGACCGCAAAGTGACCTTGACCTTTGACCTTGACCTTCAAAATTTTGTGTGCTGAAGGGTATCTCTATAGGACTCTGATATGCGAAGTTACAGGAGTTTCCAATAATAACTGTGGTCTACAGAGTGATCTAAACGTGAAAAAAAAATGATTAACCACAAACAAAAAAACAAAATGAAGGTCATGGCCGATCGCCACCAAAAACTAATCAGCTGAGCGCCGGACCATATACTAGATACCCACCAAGTTTGGAGACGATCCGATCAAAGTTACTCAAAAAATAAGGGTTTCGTTGACCTCCATGATTGACCGCAAAGTGACCTTGACCTTTGACCTTGGAAGGTCAAGGCCGATCGCCACCAAAAACTAATCAGCTGAGCGCGGGACCATATACTAGATACCCACCAAGTTTGGAGACGATCCGATCAAAGTTACTCAAAAAATAAGGGTTTCGTCGACCTCCATGATTGACCACAAAGTGACCTTGACCTTTGACCTTGACCTTCAAAATTTTGTGTGCTGAAGGGTATCTCTATAGGACTCTGATATGCGAAGTTACAGGAGTTTCCAATAATAACTGTGGTCTACAGAGTGATCTAAACGTGGAAAAAAAATGATTAACCACAAACAAAAAAACAAAAAAAAAACAAAAAAAAAAAACAAACATACAAGCTGACTAATACATCTTGCAAAAACTTCGTTTTGGCAAGATAATAAAACTCACCCACAGGGTGAACCGTATCTTGCCAAAATGTGAACATGAGTGACTTGCTTCAGGTCACACTGAGGTGAACAGAACTGCTATCCACTAGAAGCGACTCTTTGAGGAATGTCTGCCCACGAGATATTCCGATGATAATCGTTCTAGAGAGTGACCTTGAAAAATCAGTTTTTTCGTCATGGCGTCATCAAATGACGTCATAGCGTCAAACTAGTTATATGTTTGGAAAGCACTCAACAAGGGCTTCAATTTGAGGTACTACTCGATATGGTAACTGAAACTTGAAAATTTTACCTTTTGGCCAAAATTGAATGACCTTCAAAATGACCTTGAAGGTCAAGGCCGATCGACACCAAAAACTAATCAACTGAGCGCCATACCACACCCTATATACCCACCAAGATTGGAGATCATAAGATCAAAGTTACTCAAAAAATAAGGGTTTCGTAATTTGACCTTGGGGTCAATAATTTTCGACCTCCAGCGCTAACCATGAAGGTCAAGGCCGATCGCCACCAAAAACTAATCAGCTGAGCGCCGGACCATATACTAGATTTCCATGAAGTTTGGAGACGATCCGATCAAAGTTACTCAAAAAATAAGGGTTTCGTTGACCTCCATGATTGACCGCAAAGTGACCTTGACCTTTGACCTTGACCTTCAAAATTTTGTGTGCTGAAGGGTATCTCTATCGGACTCTGATATGCGAAGTTACAGGAGTTTCCAATAATAACTGTGGTCTACAGAGTGATCTAAACGTGAAAAAAAATGAAATTGAATGACCTTCAAAATGACCTTGAAGGTCAAGGCCGATCGACACCAAAAACTAATCAACTGAGCGCCATACCACACCCTATATACCCACCAAGTTTGGATATCATAAGATCAAAGTTACTCAAAAAATAAGGGTTTCGTAATTTGACCTTGGGGTCAATAATTTTCGACCTCCAGCGCTAACCATGAAGGTCAAGGCCGATCGCCACCAAAAACTAATCAGCTGAGCGCCGGACCATATACTAGATTCCCATGAAGTTTGGAGACGATCCGATCAAAGTTACTCAAAAAATAAGGGTTTCGTTGACCTCCATGATTGACCGCAAAGTGACCTTGACCTTTGACCTTGACCTTCAAAATTTTGTGTGCTGAAGGGTATCTCTATAGGACTCTGATATGCGAAGTTACAGGAGTTTCCAATAATAACTGTGGTCTACAGAGTGATCTAAACGTGAAAAAAAATGAAATTGAATGACCTTCAAAATGACCTTGAAGGTCAAGCCGATCGACACCAAAAACTAATTAACTGAGCGCCATACCACACCCTATATACCCACCAAGTTTGGAGATCATAAGATCAAAGTTACTCAAAAAATAAGGGTTTCGTAATTTGACCTTGGGGTCAATAATTTTCGACCTCCAGCGCTAACCATGAAGGTCAATGCCGATCGCCACCAAAAACTAATCAGCTGAGCGCCGGACCATATACTAGATTCCCATGAAGTTTGGAGACGATCCGATCAAAGTTACTCAAAAAATAAGGGTTTCGTCGACATCCATGATTGACCACAAAGTGACCTTGACCTTTGACCTTGACCTTCAAAATTTTGTGTGCTGAAGGGTATCTCTATAGGACTCTGATATGCGAAGTTACAGGAGTTTCCAATAATAACTGTGGTCTACAGAGTGATCTAAACGTGGAAAAAAAATGATTAACCACAAACAAAAAAACAAAAAAACAAAAAAACAAACAAACAAAAAAATGACCATATGTCACCCACAGGGTGAACCGTATCTTGCCATTTGACCTTGACCTTAATAATTTCGTATGGTGAATAGTATGTCTTCATGACCAACGCACATGAAATATTGAAAGATTTTGATGAGAACTGAGGAAATAATTTTTTCATGAAAATTCCGTTTTTTCGTCATGACGTCATCAAATGACGTCATAGCGTCAAACTGTTTACAGATCTGGGAAGCACTCATCAAGGGCATTCATATGAGGTATTACTCGATATGGTACCTACGATTTCAAAATTTGACCTTGGGGTCAATAATTTTCGACCTCCAGCGCTAACCATGAAGGTCAAGGCCGATCGCCACCAAAAACTAATCAGCTGAGCGCCGGACCATATACTAGATATCCACCAAGTTTGGAGACGATCCGATCAAAGTTACTCAAAAAATAAGGGTTTCGTTGACCACCATGATTGACCGCAAAGTGACCTTGACCTTTGACCTTGACCTTCAAAATTTTGTGTGCTGAAGGGTATCTCTATAGGACTCTGATATGCGAAGTTACAGGAGTTTCCAATAATAACTGTGGTCTACAGAGTGATCTAAACGTGAAAAAAAAATGATTAACCACAAACAAAAAAACAAAATGAAGGTCATGGCCGATCGCCACCAAAAACTAATCAGCTGAGCGCCGGACCATATACTAGATACCCACCAAGTTTGGAGACGATCCGATCAAAGTTACTCAAAAAATAAGGGTTTCGTTGACCTCCATGATTGACCGCAAAGTGACCTTGACCTTTGACCTTGGAAGGTCAAGGCCGATCGCCACCAAAAACTAATCAGCTGAGCGCGGGACCATATACTAGATACCCACCAAGTTTGGAGACGATCCGATCAAAGTTACTCAAAAAATAAGGGTTTCGTCGACCTCCATGATTGACCACAAAGTGACCTTGACCTTTGACCTTGACCTTCAAAATTTTGTGTGCTGAAGGGTATCTCTATAGGACTCTGATATGCGAAGTTACAGGAGTTTCCAATAATAACTGTGGTCTACAGAGTGATCTAAACGTGGAAAAAAAATGATTAACCACAAACAAAAAAACAAAAAAAAAAACAAACAAAAAAACAAACATACAAGCTGACTAATACATCTTGCAAAAACTTCGTTTTGGCAAGATAATAAAAACTCACCCACAGGGTGAACCATATCTTGCCAAAATGTGAACATGAGTGACTTGCTTCAGGTCACACTGAGGTGAACAGAACTGCTATCCACTAGAAGCGACTCTTTGAGGAATGTCTGCCCACGAGATATTCCGATGATAATCGTTCTAGAGAGTGACCTTGAAAAATCCGTTTTTTCGTCATGACGTCATCAAATGACGTCATAGCGTCAAACTAGTTATATGTTTGGAAAGCACTCAACAAGGGCTTCAATTTGAGGTACTACTCGATATGGTAACTGAAACTTGAAAATTTTACCTTTTGGCCAAAATTGAATGACCTTCAAAATGACCTTGAAGGTCAAGGCCGATCGACACCAAAAAGTAATCAACTGAGCGCCATACCACACCCTATATACCCACCAAGTTTGGAGATCATAAGATCAAAGTTACTCAAAAAATAAGGGTTTCGTAATTTGACCTTGGGGTCAATAATTTTCGACCTCCAGCGCTAACCATGAAGGTCAAGGCCGATCGCCACCAAAAACTAATCAGCTGAGCGCCGGACCATATACTAGATTCCCATGAAGTTTGGAGACGATCCGATCAAAGTTACTCAAAAAATAAGGGTTTCGTCGACCTCCATGATTGACCACAAAGTGACCTTGACCTTTGACCTTGACCTTCAAAATTTTGTGTGCTGAAGGGTATCTCTATAGGACTCTGATATGCGAAGTTACAGGAGTTTCCAATGACTCGATATGGTAACTGAAACTTGAAAATTTTACCTTTTGGTCAAAATTGAATGACCTTCAAAATGACCTTGAAGGTCAAGGCCGATCGACACCAAAAACTAATCAACTGAGCGCCATACCACACCCTATATACCCACCAAGTTTGGAGATCACAAGATCAAAGTTACTCAAAAAATAAGGGTTTCGTAATTTGACCTTGGGGTCAATAATTTTCGACCTCCAGCGCTAACCATGAAGGTCAAGGCCGATCGCCACCAAAAACTAATCAGCTGAGCGCCGGACCATATACTAGATTCCCATGAAGTTTGGAGACGATCCGATCAAAGTTACTCAAAAAATAAGGGTTTCGTCGACCTCCATGATTGACCACAAAGTGACCTTGACCTTTGACCTTGACCTTCAACATTTTGTGTGCTGAAGGGTATCTCTATAGGACTCTGATATGCGAAGTTACAGGAGTTTCCAATAATAACTGTGGTCTACAGAGTGATCTAAACGTGGAAAAAAAATGATTAACCACAAACAAAAAAACAAAAAAACAAAAAATAAATAAAACATCACCCACAGGGTGAACCGTATCTTGCCAGGGTTTCGTTGACCTCCATGATTGACCGCAAAGTGACCTTGACCTTTGACCTTGACCTTAATAATTTCGTATGGTGAATAGTATGTCTTCATGACCAACGCACATGAAATATTGAAAGATTTTGATGAGAACTGAGGAAATAATTTTTTCATGAAAATTCCGTTTTTTCGTCATGACGTCATCAAATGACGTCATAGCGTCAAACTGTTTACAGATCTGGGAAGCACTCATCAAGGGCATTCATATGAGGTATTACTCGATATGGTACCTACGATTTCAACATTTGACCTTGGGGTCAATAATTTTCGACCTCCAGCGCTAACCATGAAGGTCAAGGCCGATCGCCACCAAAAACTAATCAGCTGAGCGCCGGACCATATACTAGATTCCCATGAAGTTTGGAGACGATCCGATCAAAGTTACTCAAAAAATAAGGGTTTCAACATTTGACCTTGGGGTCAATAATTTTCGACCTCCAGCGCTAACCATGAAGGTCAAGGCCGATCGCCACCAAAAACTAATCAGCTGAGCGCCGGACCATATACTAGATTCCCATGAAGTTTGGAGACGATCCGATCAAAGTTACTCAAAAAATAAGGGTTTCGTCGACCTCCATGATTGACCACAAAGTGACCTTGACCTTTGACCTTGACCTTCAAAATTTTGTGTGCTGAAGGGTATCTCTATAGGACTCTGATATGCGAAGTTACATGCGAAGATATGCGAAGATATGGTACCTACGATTTCAACATTTGACCTTGGGGTCAATAATTTTCGACCTCCAGCACTAACCATGAAGGTCAAGGCCGATCGCCACCAAAAACTAATCAGCTGAGCGCCGGACCATATACTAGATTCCCATGAAGTTTGGAGACGATCCGATCAAAGTTACTCAAAAAATAAGGGTTTCAACATTTGACCTTGGGGTCAATAATTTTCGACCTCCAGCGCTAACCATGAAGGTCAAGGCCGATCGCCACCAAAAACTAATCAGCTGAGCGCTGGACCATATACTAGATTCCCATGAAGTTTGGAGACGATCCGATCAAAGTTACTCAAAAAATAAGGGTTTCGTCGACCTCCATGATTGACCACAAAGTGACCTTGACCTTTGACCTTGACCTTCAAAATTTTGTGTGCTGAAGGGTATCTCTATAGGACTCTGATATGCGAAGTTACATGCGAAGATATGCGAAGATATGGTACCTACGATTTCAACATTTGACCTTGGGGTCAATAATTTTCGACCTCCAGCGCTAACCATGAAGGTCAAGGCCGATCGCCACCAAAAACTAATCAGCTGAGCGCCGGACCATATACTAGATTCCCATGAAGTTTGGAGACGATCCGATCAAAGTTACTCAAAAAATAAGGGTTTCAACATTTGACCTTGGGGTCAATAATTTTCGACCTCCAGCGCTAACCATGAAGGTCAAGGCCGATCGCCACCAAAAACTAATCAGCTGAGCGCCGGACCATATACTAGATTCCCATGAAGTTTGGAGACGATCCGATCAAAGTTACTCAAAAAATAAGGGTTTCGTCCACCTCCATGATTGACCACAAAGTGACCTTGACCTTTGACCTTGACCTTCAAAATTTTGTGTGCTGAAGGGTATCTCTATAGGACTCTGATATGCGAAGTTACAGGAGTTTCCAATAATAACTGTGGTCTACAGAGTGATCTAAACGTGGAAAAAAAATGATTAACCACAAACAAAAAAACAAAAAAAAAAACAAACAAAAAAACAAACATACAAGCTGACTAATACATCTTGCAAAAACTTCGTTTTGGCAAGATAATAAACATATGTCACCCACAGGGTGAACCGTATCTTGCCAAAATGTGAACATGAGTGACTTGCTTCAGGTCACACTGAGGTGAACAGAACTGCTATCCACTAGAAGCGACTCTTTGAGGAATGTCTGCCCACGAGATATTGAAAGATTTTGATGAGAACTGAGGAAATAATTTTTTCATGAAAATTCCGTTTTTTCGTCATGACGTCATCAAATGACGTCATAGCGTCAAACTGTTTACAGATCTGGGAAGCACTCATCAAGGGCATTCATATGAGGTATTACTCGATATGGTACCTACGATTTAAAAATTTGACCTTGGGGTCATTAATTTTCGACCTCCAGCGCTAACCATGAAGGTCAAGGCCGATCGCCACCAAAAACTAATCAGCTGAGCGCCGGACCATATACTAGATTCCCATGAAGTTTGGAGACGATCCGATCAAAGTTACTCAAAAAATAACGATTTCAACATTTGACCTTGGGGTCAATAATTTTCGACCTCCAGCGCTAACCATGAAGGTCAAGGCCGATCGCCACCAAAAACTAATCAGCTGAGCGCCGGACCATATACTAGATTCCCATGAAGTTTGGAGACGATCCGATCAAAGTTACTCAAAAAATAAGGGTTTCGTCGACCTCCATGATTGACCACAAAGTGACCTTGACCTTTGACCTTGACCTTCAAAATTTTGTGTGCTGAAGGGTATCTCTATAGGACTCTGATATGCGAAGTTACAGGAGTTTCCAATAATAACTGTGGTCTACAGAGTGATCTGAAGGTCAAGGTCAAAGGTCAAGGTCGACCTCCAGCGCTAACCATGAAGGTCAAGGCCGATCGCCACCAAAAACTAAACAGCTGAGCGCCGGACCATATACTAGATTCCCATGAAGTTTGGAGACGATCCGATCAAAGTTACTCAAAAAATAACGATTTCAACATTTGACCTTGGGGTCAATAATTTTCGACCTCCAGCGCTAACCATGAAGGTCAAGGCCGATCGCCACCAAAAACTAATCAGCTGAGCGCCGGACCATATACTAGATTCCCATGAAGTTTGGAGACGATCCGATCAAAGTTACTCAAAAAATAAGGGTTTCGTCGACCTCCATGATTGACCACAAAGTGACCTTGACCTTTGACCTTGACCTTCAAAATTTTGTGTGCTGAAGGGTATCTCTATAGGACTCTGATATGCGAAGTTACAGGAGTTTCCAATAATAACTGTGGTCTACAGAGTGATCTAAACGTGGAAAAAAAATGATTAACCACAAACAAAAAAACAAAAAAACAAAAAAACAAAAAAACAAACATACAAGCTGACTAATACATCTTGCAAAAACTTCGTTTTGGCAAGATAACAAACATACAAGCTGACTAATACATCTTGCAAAAACTTCGTTTTGGCAAGATAATAAAACTCACCCACAGGGTGAACCGTATCTTGCCAAAATGTGAACATGAGTGACTTGCTTCAGGTCACACTGAGGTGAACAGAACTGCTATCCACTAGAAGCGACTCTTTGAGGAATGTCTGCCCACGAGATATTCCGATGATTAATCGTTCTAGAGAGTGACCTTGAAAAATCAGTTTTTTCGTCATGACATCATCAAATGACGTCATAGCGTCAAACTAGTTATATGTTTGGAAAGCACTCAACAAGGGCTTCAATTTGAGGTACTACTCGATATGGTAACTGAAACTTGAAAATTTTACCTTTTGGCCAAAATTGAATGACCTTCAAAATGACCTTGAAGGTCAAGGCCGATCGACACCAAAAACTAATCAACTGAGCGCCATACCACACCCTATATACCCACCAAGTTTGGAGATCATAAGATCAAAGTTACTCAAAAAATAAGGGTTTCGTAATTTGACCTTGGGGTCAATAATTTTCGACCTCCAGCGCTAACCATGAAGGTCAAGGCCGATCGCCACCAAAAACTAATCAGCTGAGCGCCGGACCACATACTAGATTCCCATGAAGTTTGGAGACGATCCGATCAAAGTTACTCAAAAAATAAGGGTTTCGTCGACCTCCATGATTGACCACAAAGTGACCTTGACCTTTGACCTTGACCTTCAAAATTTTGTGTGCTGAAGGGTATCTCTATAGGATTCTGATATGCGAAGTTACAGGAGTTTCCAATGACTCGATATGGTAACTGAAACTTGAAAATTTTACCTTTTGGTCAAAATTGAATGACCTTCAAAATGACCTTGAAGGTCAAGGCCGATCGCCACCAAAAACTAATCAGCTGAGCGCCGGACCATATACTAGATTCCCATGAAGTTTGGAGACGATCCGATCAAAGTTACTCAAAAAATAAGGGTTTCGTCGACCTCCATGATTGACCACAAAGTGACCTTGACCTTTGACCTTGACCTTCAAAATTTTGTGTGCTGAAGGGTATCTCTATAGGACTCTGATATGCGAAGTTACAGGAGTTTCCAATAATAACTGTGGTCTACAGAGTGATCTAAACGTGGAAAAAAAATGATTAACCACAAACAAAAAAACAAAAAAACAAACATACAAGCTGACTAATACATCTTGCAAAAACTTCGTTTTGGCAAGATAAAAACAAACATACAAGCTGACTAATACATCTTGCAAAAACTTCGTTTTGGCAAGATAACAAACAAACAAAATAAAACTCACCCACAGGGTGAACCGTATCTTGCCAAAATGTGAACATGAGTGACTTGCTTCAGGTCACACTGAGGTGAACAGAACTGCTATCCACTAGAAGCGACTCTTTGAGGAATGTCTGCCCACGAGATATTCCGATGATAATCGTTCTAGAGAGTGACCTTGAAAAATCCGTTTTTTCGTCATGACGTCATCAAATGACGTCATAGCGTCAAACTAGTTATATGTTTGGAAAGCACTCAACAAGGGCTTCAATTTGAGGTACTACTCGATATGGTAACTGAAACTTGAAAATTTTACCTTTTGGCCAAAATTGAATGACCTTCAAAATGACCTTGAAGGTCAAGGCCGATCGACACCAAAAACTAATCAACTGAGCGCCATACCACACCCTATATACCCACCAAGATTGGAGATCATAAGATCAAAGTTACTCAAAAAATAAGGGTTTCGTAATTTGACCTTGGGGTCAATAATTTTCGACCTCCAGCGCTAACCATGAAGGTCAAGGCCGATCGCCACCAAAAACTAATCAGCTGAGCGCCGGACCATATACTAGATTTCCATGAAGTTTGGAGACGATCCGATCAAAGTTACTCAAAAAATAAGGGTTTCGTTGACCTCCATGATTGACCGCAAAGTGACCTTGACCTTTGACCTTGACCTTCAAAATTTTGTGTGCTGAAGGGTATCTCTATCGGACTCTGATATGCGAAGTTACAGGAGTTTCCAATAATAACTGTGGTCTACAGAGTGATCTAAACGTGAAAAAAAATGAAATTGAATGACCTTCAAAATGACCTTGAAGGTCAAGGCCGATCGACACCAAAAACTAATCAACTGAGCGCCATACCACACCCTATATACCCACCAAGTTTGGAGATCATAAGATCAAAGTTACTCAAAAAATAAGGGTTTCGTAATTTGACCTTGGGGTCAATAATTTTCGACCTCCAGCGCTAACCATGAAGGTCAAGGCCGATCGCCACCAAAAACTAATCAGCTGAGCGCCGGACCATATACTAGATTCCCATGAAGTTTGGAGACGATTCGATCAAAGTTACTCAAAAAATAAGGGTTTCGTTGACCTCCATGATTGACCGCAAAGTGACCTTGACCTTTGACCTTGACCTTCAAAATTTTGTGTGCTGAAGGGTATCTCTATAGGACTCTGATATGCGAAGTTACAGGAGTTTCCAATAATAACTGTGGTCTACAGAGTGATCTAAACGTGAAAAAAAATGAAATTGAATGACCTTCAAAATGACCTTGAAGGTCAAGGCCGATCGACACCAAAAACTAATCAACTGAGCGCCATACCACACCCTATATACCCACCAAGTTTGGAGATCACAAGATCAAAGTTACTCAAAAAATAAGGGTTTCGTAATTTGACCTTGGGGTCAATAATTTTCGACCTCCAGCGCTAACCATGAAGGTCAAGGCCGATCGCCACCAAAAACTAATCAGCTGAGCGCCGGACCATATACTAGATTCCCATGAAGTTTGGAGACGATCCGATCAAAGTTACTCAAAAAATAAGGGTTTCGTCGACCTCCATGATTGACCACAAAGTGACCTTGACCTTTGACCTTGACCTTCAAAATTTTGTGTGCTGAAGGGTATCTCTATAGGACTCTGATATGCGAAGTTACAGGAGTTTCCAATAATAACTGTGGTCTACAGAGTGATCTAAACGTGGAAAAAAAATGATTAACCACAAACAAAAAAACAAAAAAATAAAAAAATAAAAACTCACCCACAGGGTGAACCGTATCTTGCCAAAATGTGAACATGAGTGACTTGCTTCAGGTCACACTGAGGTGAACAGAACTGCTATCCACTAGAAGCGACTCTTTGAGGAATGTCTGCCCACGAGATATTCCGTTGATAAATAATCGTTCTAGAGAGTGACCTTGAAAAATCCGTTTTTTCGTCATGACGTCATCAAATGACGTCATAGCGTCAAACTAGTTATATGTTTGGAAAGCACTCAACAAGGGCTTCAATTTGAGGTACTACTCGATATGGTAACTGAAACTTGAAAATTTTACCTTTTGGCCAAAATTGAATGACCTTCAAAATGACCTTGAAGGTCAAGGCCGATCGACACCAAAAACTAATCAACTGAGCGCCATACCACACCCTATATACCCACCAAGTTTGGAGATCATAAGATCAAAGTTACTCAAAAAATAAGGGTTTCGTAATTTGACCTTGGGGTCAATAATTTTCGACCTCCAGCGCTAACCATGAAGGTCAAGGCCGATCGCCACCAAAAACTAATCAGCTGAGCGCCGGACCATATACTAGATTCCCATGAAGTTTGGAGACGATCCGATCAAAGTTACTCAAAAAATAAGGGTTTCGTCGACCTCCATGATTGACCACAAAGTTACCTTGACCTTTGACCTTGACCTTCAAAATTTTGTGTGCTGAAGGGTATCTCTATAGGACTCTGATATGCGAAGTTACAGGAGTTTCCAATGACTCGATATGGTAACTGAAACTTGAAAATTTTACCTTTTGGTCAAAATTGAATGACCTTCAAAATGACCTTGAAGGTCAAGGCCGATCGACACCAAAAACTAATCAACTGAGCGCCATACCACACCCTATATACCCACCAAGTTTGGAGATCATAAGATCAAAGTTACTCAAAAAATAAGGGTTTCGTAATTTGACCTTGGGGTCAATAATTTTCGACCTCCAGCGCTAACCATGAAGGTCAAGGCCGATCGCCACCAAAAACTAATCAGCTGAGCGCCGGACCATATACTAGATTCCCATGAAGTTTGGAGACGATCCGATCAAAGTTACTCAAAAAATAAGGGTTTCATCGACCTCCATGATTGACCACAAAGTGACCTTGACCTTTGACCTTGACCTTCAAAATTTTGTGTGCTGAAGGGTATCTCTATAGGACTCTGATATGCGAAGTTACAGGAGTTTCCAATAATAACTGTGGTCTACAGAGTGATCTAAACGTGGAAAAAAAATGATTAACCACAAACAAAAAAACAAAATAAACATATGTCACCCACAGGGTGAACCGTATCTTGCCAAAATGTGAAAATTCCGTTTTTTCGTCATGACGTCATCAAATGACGTCATAGCGTCAAACTGTTTACAGATCTGGGAAGCACTCATCAAGGGCATTCATATGAGGTATTACTCAATATGGTACCTACGATTTCAAAATTTGACCTTGGGGTCAATAATTTTCGACCTCCAGCGCTAACCATGAAGGTCAAGGCCGATCGCCACCAAAAACTAATCAGCTGAGCGCCGGACCATATACTAGATTCCCATGAAGTTTGGAGACGATCCGATCAAAGTTACTCAAAAAACTACGATTTCAAAATTTGACCTTGGGGTCAATAATTTTCGACCTCCAGCGCTAACCATGAAGGTCAAGGCCGATCGCCACCAAAAACTAATCAGCTGAGCGCCTGACCATATACTAGATACCCACCAAGTTTGGAGACGATCCGATCAAAGTTACTCAAAAAATAAGGGTTTCGTTGACCTCCATGATTGACCGCAAAGTGACCTTGACCTTTGACCTTGACCTTCAAAATTTTGTGTGCTGAAGGGTATCTCTATAGGACTCTGATATGCGAAGTTACAGGAGTTTCCAATAATAACTGTGGTCTACAGAGTGATCTAAACGTGAAAAAAAAATGATTAACCACAAACAAAAAAACAAAATGAAGGTCAAGGCCGATCGCCACCAAAAACTAATCAGCTGAGCGCCGGACCATATGCTAGATACCCACCAAGTTTGGAGACGATCCGATCAAAGTTACTCAAAAAATAAGGGTTTCGTTGACCTCCATGATTGACCGCAAAGTGACCTTGACCTTTGACCTTGGAAGGTCAAGGCCGATCGCCACCAAAAACTAATCAGCTGAGCGCGGGACCATATACTAGATACCCACCAAGTTTGGAGACGATCCGATCAAAGTTACTCAAAAAATAAGGGTTTCGTCGACCTCCATGATTGACCACAAAGTGACCTTGACCTTTGACCTTGACCTTCAAAATTTTGTGTGCTGAAGGGTATCTCTATAGGACTCTGATATGCGAAGTTACAGGAGTTTCCAATAATAACTGTGGTCTACAGAGTGATCTAAACGTGGAAAAAAAATGATTAACCACAAACAAAAAAACAAAAAAAAAAACAAACAAAAAAACAAACATACAAGCTGACTAATACATCTTGCAAAAACTTCGTTTTGGCAAGATAATAAAAACTCACCCACAGGGTGAACCGTATCTTGCCAAAATGTGAACATGAGTGACTTGCTTCAGGTCACACTGAGGTGAACAGAACTGCTATCCACTAGAAGCGACTCTTTGAGGAATGTCTGCCCACGAGATATTCCGTTGATAAATAATCGTTCTAGAGAGTGACCTTGAAAAATCCGTTTTTTCGTCATGACGTCATCAAATGACGTCATAGCGTCAAACTAGTTATATGTTTGGAAAGCACTCAACAAGGGCTTCAATTTGAGGTACTACTCGATATGGTAACTGAAACTTGAAAATTTTACCTTTTGGCCAAAATTGAATGACCTTCAAAATGACCTTGAAGGTCAAGGCCGATCGACACCAAAAACTAATCAACTGAGCGCCATACCACACCCTATATACCCACCAAGTTTGGAGATCATAAGATCAAAGTTACTCAAAAAATAAGGGTTTCGTAATTTGACCTTGGGGTCAATAATTTTCGACCTCCAGCGCTAACCATGAAGGTCAAGGCCGATCGCCACCAAAAACTAATCAGCTGAGCGCCGGACCATATACTAGATTCCCATGAAGTTTGGAGACGATCCGATCAAAGTTACTCAAAAAATAAGGGTTTCGTCGACCTCCATGATTGACCACAAAGTTACCTTGACCTTTGACCTTGACCTTCAAAATTTTGTGTGCTGAAGGGTATCTCTATAGGACTCTGATATGCGAAGTTACAGGAGTTTCCAATGACTCGATATGGTAACTGAAACTTGAAAATTTTACCTTTTGGTCAAAATTGAATGACCTTCAAAATGACCTTGAAGGTCAAGGCCGATCGACACCAAAAACTAATCAACTGAGCGCCATACCACACCCTATATACCCACCAAGTTTGGAGATCATAAGATCAAAGTTACTCAAAAAATAAGGGTTTCGTAATTTGACCTTGGGGTCAATAATTTTCGACCTCCAGCGCTAACCATGAAGGTCAAGGCCGATCGCCACCAAAAACTAATCAGCTGAGCGCCGGACCATATACTAGATTCCCATGAAGTTTGGAGACGATCCGATCAAAGTTACTCAAAAAATAAGGGTTTCATCGACCTCCATGATTGACCACAAAGTGACCTTGACCTTTGACCTTGACCTTCAAAATTTTGTGTGCTGAAGGGTATCTCTATAGGACTCTGATATGCGAAGTTACAGGAGTTTCCAATAATAACTGTGGTCTACAGAGTGATCTAAACGTGGAAAAAAAATGATTAACCACAAACAAAAAAACAAAATAAACATATGTCACCCACAGGGTGAACCGTATCTTGCCAAAATGTGAAAATTCCGTTTTTTCGTCATGACGTCATCAAATGACGTCATAGCGTCAAACTGTTTACAGATCTGGGAAGCACTCATCAAGGGCATTCATATGAGGTATTACTCAATATGGTACCTACGATTTCAAAATTTGACCTTGGGGTCAATAATTTTCGACCTCCAGCGCTAACCATGAAGGTCAAGGCCGATCGCCACCAAAAAGTAATCAGCTGAGCGCCGGACCATATACTAGATTCCCATGAAGTTTGGAGACGATCCGATCAAAGTTACTCAAAAAACTACGATTTCAAAATTTGACCTTGGGGTCAATAATTTTCGACCTCCAGCGCTAACCATGAAGGTCAAGGCCGATCGCCACCAAAAACTAATCAGCTGAGCGCCTGACCATATACTAGATACCCACCAAGTTTGGAGACGATCCGATCAAAGTTACTCAAAAAATAAGGGTTTCGTTGACCTCCATGATTGACCGCAAAGTGACCTTGACCTTTGACCTTGACCTTCAAAATTTTGTGTGCTGAAGGGTATCTCTATAGGACTCTGATATGCGAAGTTACAGGAGTTTCCAATAATAACTGTGGTCTACAGAGTGATCTAAACGTGAAAAAAAAATGATTAACCACAAACAAAAAAACAAAATGAAGGTCAAGGCCGATCGCCACCAAAAACTAATCAGCTGAGCGCCGGACCATATGCTAGATACCCACCAAGTTTGGAGACGATCCGATCAAAGTTACTCAAAAAATAAGGGTTTCGTTGACCTCCATGATTGACCGCAAAGTGACCTTGACCTTTGACCTTGGAAGGTCAAGGCCGATCGCCACCAAAAACTAATCAGCTGAGCGCGGGACCATATACTAGATACCCACCAAGTTTGGAGACGATCCGATCAAAGTTACTCAAAAAATAAGGGTTTCGTCGACCTCCATGATTGACCACAAAGTGACCTTGACCTTTGACCTTGACCTTCAAAATTTTGTGTGCTGAAGGGTATCTCTATAGGACTCTGATATGCGAAGTTACAGGAGTTTCCAATAATAACTGTGGTCTACAGAGTGATCTAAACGTGGAAAAAAAATGATTAACCACAAACAAAAAAACAAAAAAAAAAACAAACAAAAAAACAAACATACAAGCTGACTAATACATCTTGCAAAAACTTCGTTTTGGCAAGATAACAAACATACAAGCTGACTAATACATCTTGCAAAAACTTCGTTTTGGCAAGATAACAAACATACAAGCTGACTAATACATCTTGCAAAAACTTCGTTTTGGCAAGATAATAAAACTCACCCACAGGGTGAACCGTATCTTGCCAAAATGTGAACATGAGTGACTTGCTTCAGGTCACACTGAGGTGAACAGAACTGCTATCCACTAGAAGCGACTCTTTGAGGAATGTCTGCCCACGAGATATTCCGATGATTAATCGTTCTAGAGAGTGACCTTGAAAAATCAGTTTTTTCGTCATGACGTCATCAAATGACGTCATAGCGTCAAACTAGTTATATGTTTGGAAAGCACTCAACAAGGGCTTCAATTTGAGGTACGACTCGATATGGTAACTGAAACTTGAAAATTTTACCTTTTGGCCAAAATTGAATGACCTTCAAAATGACCTTGAAGGTCAAGGCCGATCGACACCAAAAACTAATCAACTGAGCGCCATACCACACCCTATATACCCACCAAGTTTGGAGATCATAAGATCAAAGTTACTCAAAAAATAAGGGTTTCGTAATTTGACCTTGGGGTCAATAATTTTCGACCTCCAGCGCTAACCATGAAGGTCAAGGCCGATCGCCACCAAAAACTAATCAGCTGAGCGCCGGACCACATACTAGATTCCCATGAAGTTTGGAGACGATCCGATCAAAGTTACTCAAAAAATAAGGGTTTCGTCGACCTCCATGATTGACCACAAAGTGACCTTGACCTTTGACCTTGACCTTCAAAATTTTGTGTGCTGAAGGGTATCTCTATAGGATTCTGATATGCGAAGTTACAGGAGTTTCCAATGACTCGATATGGTAACTGAAACTTGAAAATTTTACCTTTTGGTCAAAATTGAATGACCTTCAAAATGACCTTGAAGGTCAAGGCCGATCGACACCAAAAACTAATCAACTGAGCGCCATACCACACCCTATATACCCACCAAGTTTGGAGATCATAAGATCAAAGTTACTCAAAAAATAAGGGTTTCGTAATTTGACCTTGGGGTCAATAATTTTCGACCTCCAGCGCTAACCATGAAGGTCAAGGCCGATCGCCACCAAAAACTAATCAGCTGAGCGCCGGACCATATACTAGATTCCCATGAAGTTTGGAGACGATCCGATCAAAGTTACTCAAAAAATAAGGGTTTCGTCGACCTCCATGATTGACCACAAAGTGACCTTGACCTTTGACCTTGACCTTCAAAATTTTGTGTGCTGAAGGGTATCTCTATAGGACTCTGATATGCGAAGTTACAGGAGTTTCCAATAATAACTGTGGTCTACAGAGTGATCTAAACGTGGAAAAAAAATGATTAACCACAAACAAAAAAACAAAAAAACAAACATACAAGCTGACTAATACATCTTGCAAAAACTTCGTTTTGGCAAGATAAAAACAAACATACAAGCTGACTAATACATCTTGCAAAAACTTCGTTTTGGCAAGATAACAAACAAACAAAAAAATAAACATATGTCACCCACAGGGTGAACCGTATCTTGCCAAAATGTGAAAATTCCGTTTTTTCGTCATGACGTCATCAAATGACGTCATAGCGTCAAACTGTTTACAGATCTGGGAAGCACTCATCAAGGGCATTCATATGAGGTATTACTCAATATGGTACCTACGATTTCAAAATTTGACCTTGGGGTCAATAATTTTCGACCTCCAGCGCTAACCATGAAGGTCAAGGCCGATCGCCACCAAAAACTAATCAGCTGAGCGCCGGACCATATACTAGATTCCCATGAAGTTTGGAGACGATCCGATCAAAGTTACTCAAAAAACTACGATTTCAAAATTTGACCTTGGGGTCAATAATTTTCGACCTCCAGCGCTAACCATGAAGGTCAAGGCCGATCGCCACCAAAAACTAATCAGCTGAGCGCCTGACCATATACTAGATACCCACCAAGTTTGGAGACGATCCGATCAAAGTTACTCAAAAAATAAGGGTTTCGTTGACCTCCATGATTGACCGCAAAGTGACCTTGACCTTTGACCTTGACCTTCAAAATTTTGTGTGCTGAAGGGTATCTCTATAGGACTCTGATATGCGAAGTTACAGGAGTTTCCAATAATAACTGTGGTCTACAGAGTGATCTAAACGTGAAAAAAAAATGATTAACCACAAACAAAAAAACAAAATGAAGGTCAAGGCCGATCGCCACCAAAAACTAATCAGCTGAGCGCCGGACCATATGCTAGATACCCACCAAGTTTGGAGACGATCCGATCAAAGTTACTCAAAAAATAAGGGTTTCGTTGACCTCCATGATTGACCGCAAAGTGACCTTGACCTTTGACCTTGGAAGGTCAAGGCCGATCGCCACCAAAAACTAATCAGCTGAGCGCGGGACCATATACTAGATACCCACCAAGTTTGGAGACGATCCGATCAAAGTTACTCAAAAAATAAGGGTTTCGTCGACCTCCATGATTGACCACAAAGTGACCTTGACCTTTGACCTTGACCTTCAAAATTTTGTGTGCTGAAGGGTATCTCTATAGGACTCTGATATGCGAAGTTACAGGAGTTTCCAATAATAACTGTGGTCTACAGAGTGATCTAAACGTGGAAAAAAAATGATTAACCACAAACAAAAAAACAAAACAAAAAACAAACAAAAAAACAAACATACAAGCTGACTAATACATCTTGCAAAAACTTCGTTTTGGCAAGATAACAAACATACAAGCTGACTAATACATCTTGCAAAAACTTCGTTTTGGCAAGATAAAAACAAACATACAAGCTGACTAATACATCTTGCAAAAACTTCGTTTTGGCAAGATAATAAAACTCACCCACAGGGTGAACCGTATCTTGCCAAAATGTGAACATGAGTGACTTGCTTCAGGTCACACTGAGGTGAACAGAACTGCTATCCACTAGAAGCGACTCTTTGAGGAATGTCTGCCCACGAGATATTCCGATGATAATTAATCGTTCTAGAGAGTGACCTTGAAAAATCCGTTTTTTCGTCATGACGTCATCAAATGACGTCATAGCGTCAAACTAGTTATATGTTTGGAAAGCACTCAACAAGGGCTTCAATTTGAGGTACTACTCGATATGGTAACTGAAACTTGAAAATTTTACCTTTTGGCCAAAATTGAATGACCTTCAAAATGACCTTGAAGGTCAAGGCCGATCGACACTAAAAACTAATCAACTGAGCGCCATACCACACCCTATATACCCACCAAGTTTGGAGATCATAAGATCAAAGTTACTCAAAAAATAAGGGTTTCGTAATTTGACCTTGGGGTCAATAATTTTCGACCTCCAGCGCTAACCATGAAGGTCAAGGCCGATCGCCACCAAAAACTAATCAGCTGAGCGCCGGACCATATACTAGATTCCCATGAAGTTTGGAGACGATCCGATCAAAGTTACTCAAAAAATAAGGGTTTCGTCGACCTCCATGATTGACCACAAAGTGACCTTGACCTTTGACCTTGACCTTCAAAATTTTGTGTGCTGAAGGGTATCTCTATAGGACTCTGATATGCGAAGTTACAGGAGTTTCCAATGACTCGATATGGTAACTGAAACTTGAAAATTTTACCTTTTGGTCAAAATTGAATGACCTTCAAAATGACCTTGAAGGTCAAGGCCGATCGACACCAAAAACTAATCAACTGAGCGCCATACCACACCCTATATACCCACCAAGTTTGGAGATCATAAGATCAAAGTTACTCAAAAAATAAGGGTTTCGTAATTTGACCTTGGGGTCAATAATTTTCGACCTCCAGCGATAACCATGAAGGTCAAGGCCGATCGCCACCAAAAACTAATCAGCTGAGCGCCGGACCATATACTAGATTCCCATGAAGTTTGGAGACGATCCGATCAAAGTTACTCAAAAAATAAGGGTTTCGTCGACCTCCATGATTGACCACAAAGTGACCTTGACCTTTGACCTTGACCTTCAAAAGTTTGTGTGCTGAAGGGTATCTCTATAGGACTCTGATATGCGAAGTTACAGGAGTTTCCAATAATAACTGTGGTCTACATAGTGATCTAAACGTGGAAAAAAAATGATTAACCACAAACAAAAAAACAAATAAAACATCACCCACAGGGTGAACCGTATCTTGCCAGGGTTTCGTTGACCTCCATGATTGACCGCAAAGTGACCTTGACCTTTGACCTTGACCTTAATAATTTCGTATGGTGAATAGTATGTCTTCATGACCAACGCACATGAAATATTGAAAGATTTTGATGAGAACTGAGGAAATAATTTTTTCATGAAAATTCCGTTTTTTCGTCATGACGTCATCAAATGACGTCATAGCGTCAAACTATTTACAGATCTGGGAAGCACTCATCAAGGGCATTCATATGAGGTATTACTCGATATGGTAACTGAAACTTGAAAATTTTACCTTTTGGTCAAAATTGAATGACCTTCAAAATGACCTTGAAGGTCAAGGCCGATCGACACCAAAAACTAATCAACTGAGCGCCATACCACACGCTATATACCCACCAAGTTTGGAGATCATAAGATCAAAGTTACTCAAAAAATAAGGGTTTCGTAATTTGACCTTGGGGTCAATAATTTTCGACCTCCAGCGCTAACCATGAAGGTCAAGGCCGATCGCCACCAAAAACTAATCAGCTGAGCGCCGGACCATATACTAGATTCCCATGAAGTTTGGAGACGATCCGATGAAAGTTACTCAAAAAATAAGGGTTTCGTCGACCTCCATGATTGACCACAAAGTGACCTTGACCTTTGACCTTGACCTTCAAAATTTTGTGTGCTGAAGGGTATCTCTATAGGACTCTGATATGAGTAGTGTAATAATGTTGCTTCTGGGACACCTCCGTTTAACATGGGAAATCCCTATCTAATGTCATTTACCCCCTTGTCTTTTTCAAAAATCATAAACACCTCTATTTCTCCCACCCTCATCTTTATGAACCTTTTGTCTGTAGTACCTATCCTTAATGTTGTTCATTAGACCACTCAAACACTACAAATATTTGTTTTCTCTTATAGACCTATCATCCTTCTTCTACATATCATCTGGCAGATTAATCTTTGACCCATTCACTTCCATATTAATTCTTTCCCTCCCTCATTGACCCTAAACACCTATATTTCTCTCACCCTGTTCTTTACAAACCTTCTAACCTTTTGACATGCTATCCTTATTCATTAGACCACTTAAACACCTGTGATCCTTCTGACCTTATGGACCTTTTAACCTTTTACTCTTAATATCATCTGGTGAATATAACCCACTCAAACAACGACCCTACAAATATTTGTTTATGCGTGGGAAATAATTTAATTCTCTTGCCACTCTCTTCACCATCTAATATATTAACAAAAAATATGTTTGAGTTTGGTTCTTTATTAAGATATTTTAACTGAGCTAAGATAAAATGGTAAACCTCCCTCAATGTTCTTATTTGAGCGCCTCCAGTGCCACACACTTTTTGGTAGGCTCTGCCCACCTTTTGTTAAGCTCCGTCCACTTTTTGGAAAAACCCCGCCCACTTTTTGGTAAGCCACGCCCACCTTTTACTAAGCCCCGCCCACTTTTTGTTAAGCCACGCCCACTTTTTGCTATACCCCGCCCACTTTTGCTAAGCTCCGCCCACTTTTGCTAAGTCCCACCCACTTTATAAACTCTTCAGCATTGTATCATTTCCAGGTAATACATAACATCATTTTCAGGGAATTTCCATCACATCATTTCCAGTTAAGACACGCCCAGGGAATTTCCACAGGAAATGACACACACCCAGCCCTTCTTATAAAAGGCACCGACCACACAGGCTTTTTCAAACACGCTTTCTGCTTCACTTGAGAATGGACTCCTATGCCGAAATGGAATGGGATAACTTTGCTATTCCTTGGAGTCCTACTACCTGTGTAGCGCTCAACCTTCAGATTGATGAACTGGACTCGAACCTCTTGTCGATGGAGGAAATTGTATCTGAGCTACGAAATGAAAATTCTACTTTTAACACAACTTGGGATAAAGTTATTTTTTTGTTTGAAGATCTTTTGAACAACCAAGACCCACAGAACGAGTTCTACCTTGATGACCCAGCCAAAGAGTTATACCTTGGAGATCCACAAAATCCTGAAAAAGAGTTCTACCATGATGATACTTATTGTGAGTTATCAAAACAAAACCCACTGAACGAGTTCTACCTTGATGACCCAGCCAAAGAGTTATACCTTGGAGACTCACTAAATTTGGGAAAAACAAATTATGAGGTCTGCCTAGATGGTTCTAACTGTGGAGCCTACCTTGGAGACTCACTAAATTTGGGAAAAACAAATTATGAGGTTTGCCTAGATGGTTCTAACTGTGGAGCCTACCTTGGAGACTCACTGAATTTGGGAAAAACAAATTATGAGGTCTGCCTAGATGGTTCTAACTGTGGAGCCTACCTTGGAGACTCACTAAATTTGGGAAAAACAAATTATGAGGTTTGCCTAGATGGTTCTAACTGTGGAGCCTACCTTGGAGACTCACTAAATTTGGGAAAAACAAATTATGAGGTTTGCCTAGATGGTTCTAACTGTGGAGCCTACCTTGGAGACTCACTAAATTTGGGAAAGACAAATTATGAGGTTTGCCTAGATGGTTCTAACTGTGGAGCCTACCTTGGAGACTCACTAAATTTGGGAAAAACAAATTATGAGGTCTGCCTAGATGGTTCTAACTGTGGAGCCTACCTTGGAGACTCACTAAATTTGGGAAAAACAAATTATGAGGTTTGCCTAGATGGTTCTAACTGTGGAGCCTACCTTGGAGACTCACTGAATTTGGGAAAAACAAATTATGAGGTCTGCCTAGATGGTTCTAACTGTGGAGCCTACCTTGGAGACTCACTAAATTTCATAAAATTAGGAAAAGAGTTTTACCTTGGAGACTTTGAAAACTGGTTTCGTTTTGGAGACTCTGAATGGGGGTTTTGTTTTGATAACTCGGAATGTGATACCTATCTTGGAGACTCAACAGGATTGTGGTTATACCTTGGGAACTTGGAAAGTTGGTTTTATTTTGGAGACTCTACCTGTGGGGTACATCTTGGAGACTCTTTGCATTCTAAAGCAATGAACAATGTTCTTTGTTTAATGACGCTTGATTTAAGCAATATCAAGAAAGTTCGAGGAAGAAAATGCTGGAAAATTCTTTCTTCCCATTTCTACTTCTTCAAACTTGAAAGCCTTGAAAGACAGAATTGGAGGAAGAGGAAAAAAAATAAAAATGAAATACGTATTTAAAAAAAGAAGAAAAAAAAAGAAATACGTATTTTTAAAAAAGAAGGAAAAAAAAGATTATGTTAGGGTTAGGGTGGGATTTTGAATGTGAGGGTTAGGGATTAGGTTGGGTTAGGGATGGAGTTGGGTTAGGGATGGGGTTGGGTTAGGGTTGGGATTTTGAATGTGAGGGTTAGGGTTGGGATTGGGTTAGGGATGGGGTTGGGTTAGGGTTGGGATTTTGAATGTGAGGGTTAGGGTTGGGGTTGGGTTAGGGATGGGGTTGGGTTAGGGATGGGGTTGGGTTAGGGATGGGGTTGGGTTAGGGATGGGGTTGGGTTGGGGATGGGGTTGGGTTAGGGATGGGGTTGGGTTAGGGATGGGGTTGGGTTAGGGATGGGGTTGGGTTGGGGATGGGGTTGGGTTAGGGATGGGGTTGGGTTAGGGATGGGTTGGGTTAGGGATGGGTTTGGGTTAGGGATGGGGTTGGGTTAGGGTTTGTATATTATTATGACTCACTCACACATACACACACACAAAAGTTAAGCCCCAACTGAAAAGTTGAGGGATTCTGTGTTTGGGGTTCACAGATTTAAAAACGTATCCCCATTATACACATACAAAAGTTAAGCCCCAACTGAAAAGTTGAGGGATTCTGTGTTTGGGGTTCACAGGTTTAAAAACGTATCCCCATTATACACACACAAAAGTTAAGCCCCAACTGAAAAGTTGAGGGATTCTGTGTTTGGGGTTCACAGGTTTAAAAACGTATCCCCATTGTACACACAAACAAAAGTTAAGCCCCAACTGAAAAGTTGAGGGATTCTGTGTTTGTGGTTCACAGATTTAAAAACGTATCCCCATTACATTTTTTTTATTTATTTATTATTTTCAAGGGTATTATCTGCTTACTTGTGTTTTTTGTAATTCTTGCGAGTAAAATGAACCCAAGATTTCTTCTCCATTTAAATCATTTAATTTGTAAGTCCAAGGGTTTGTAGCCATTACATCAACGATTTTAAATAATTCACGAGTCCATTTTTGTGTATAACCTTTCTCAAAATGGCTTTTCCATTTGTATATCCTTACCATATCACCAACTTTGAACTTGGGCTTTCTCAAATTAATCTCCTTTTCATATTCTAATTTTGTAAATGTTTCTGATGGTTTTGATTTTGTTGATGAATGAACTGTATTGTTGTAATCATCTACAATATCCTGAATTAAATACACCCATTTTTGAGAACCGAGTTCTGTGAATTTTTTATATAATTTCTCTTTCAAAGTACGATTAAAACGCTCAATAACAACTGCCTTTCCTTCATTAAAGGTGCTGTATAATTTAATACCCTTCCCCTTAAGAAATTTCATGAATATTTTGTTATAGAACTCTGTTCCCTCATCAGTCCATAACTTCTTTGGTTTCCTTTTATCCCGATCAAATATTAGCTTAAAGGCTAACATTAAAGTATCACCCCTTTTATTTTTTAAAGGGACAACCCAGGCAAATCTACTCCTCAAATCAATAACGGTTAAAGCATACCTGTATCCCCTGTCATTATTCAATTCAATTAAATCAGCGGACCATATGTGGTCGGTGTATTTAGAATAAACCTTCCTTCTTTTAAACTTTGTGATTATAGGTTTGTGTAATTCTTCAGCCAAAAGCTCCTCAGTCTTGATGACATCATTAGAGCCTAATAGTTTTTTGAGGAATAACCAAGACCAAGTTTCAATTTAGCATTTATCAAATTTCTCACAATAAACCTATCAACTTTCTCTCTCAACGTTGGATTTTGTATCAAAGACAAATTATACAACATTTCGCTGTCGGCTTTATGTTTTTCAGTCAACGTAGTGGTTTTCCCATAAGCAATATCATGCTTCATACACACTTCGTCAACCCTATTTGTAGGTTTAGACCAAGGTTTAGGATTGTCAGCCTCATCTAATCTTTTATCCAAGTTTGTTCCTGGACCACAGAAAGAATACCCTGGAAGGTGTAATTCCCCTGGAATTCCAGTTGTTGTAAATTTACTTCCTGACAGAAACTTTTGTATGTCTCCTCCTCTTTTAGGAGAGATGAATTGGCACTTTTTAGAGCCACATACTTGACATATTCCTTTTTGATAAACTCTATTATTTTTAGCTTTAACATAAGAGATATTTTTAGATTTAGTTTTCTTTTTACATTTGAGACAATAACTCATATTTATTTATCAGAAAAATTCCGACAGAGTATCAAAACCTTTTTGGTTTTCAACATATACATTTCAATCTTTATTTTTAAAACATAAAGAATCCTAAGGAATGCCTTCACTCTCTCCTCCATTTATTTACAAATAAAAACTAACTAAAGTCAATGACACCAACATCATCAATCACATAATCTTTTCCTTCTTCTTCTTCTTCTTCTTCACCACTTTCTCGTTTAAATCTCCTCCCTGAAATTGAAGACATTGACGTTCTTATTTTTGAAACTATTATCTTCATAAGAGTTGTTAATTCTTTAATTTCCTCTTCGGTGCGTTGAGATTGATTTATTTGCTTTAATACACTCAATCTTTTATGAATCTCACTGATTTCCATCTCCCTCTCCTCCTCCTCCATTTTCTCCCTCTCCTCCTTCTCCTTTTTCTCCCTTTTCTCCCTTTCCTCCTTCTCCCTTTTCTCCCTTTCCTCCTTCTCCTTTTTCTCCCTCTCCTCCTTCTCCTCCTTTTTCTCCCTCTCCTCCTTCTCCTCCCTCTCCCTTTCCTCCTTCTCCTTTTTCTCTCTTTCCTCCTTCTCTTCTTCAACTCCTTCCTCATCCCTTGCTACCCTTGAGTTTGAACCCCAAAGAATATTATACATATACTCATCTGGATTTTGAGATATTCTTGTATCTATAATTATTTTTCTCATAATAGGATACCAATAAGATTTGTTGACGATTTCTAAAAGAGTTTTATATTTCATAACTTTGAGAAGTTCATTTTTATTTAATATTTTAAACAAGTCTCTATTTGTGGGTTTAACAATATCAGTATAAGGCCAGTTTTTTATGACAAAATTCCCATGTATATGCTCCAAATCATAAGGTATGTAATACCGAGCACCCTTTTCTTGTAGGTATCCTTGAATACAAAAATTATAATTCTCTTGTAGTCTTCTTCCTGCCATTTATGTATCAGAAATATATGTGAGATTAATATTATGACAGGTAATACCACCCCATCTTCCCACTACCAAATCGGTTTGTATTCCTCGGCTTTCTATCCTTATCTCATTACCTTCCTTCTTTGTCATGCGAACCATCGCTATACTATCATATATTTTTCTTTTCTTAAAATCACGTATTTGTTGTTTACTAATTGTACTTCCACATAAATCCTTATCCTCACCAAGTGGATAATATTCTTCTTTACGAGACTGATTTAAATCATGTAGGTCTTCTATGTTTATTGAAAAAGACCAATTATACCCTAAATCAGGCATATCATACCCCCATTTATTAATTCGCATATTAACTAAATGTCCTTCTTTATAAAATTCAATTGTAAGCAGGTAGTTAAATTCAATGAGGAAAGGTGTATGGTCAGTATAACCAGGTGTTGTGGTTGTAAATTTTACTTCTTTCACAAAACGTGCTGTTTTCTTTAAAAATATATATTGTGATAAATCACTTAATCTAATTAAGTCATTCGCATCTGTAGGGTTTGGATAATTGATTAATTTATAAGTATTCTTCATATTAATATTTTTACTTACACTATATTTTTGTCGTTCAGCCTGTGCCTTTGTATAATAATTTGATAAATCAATATCCTGAGAGGATTTTCCAAAGATAGAACCATCTTTTCCAACATAAGTCATTTATATTAGATTAAAAATGATATCATAAAAATTTTCATTATTGTTGAGTTGAAATAATACATATAAACATAATTGGCCACAACATTTAGAATTAATTTCTTGAACTTGGAATGTTTGATAAACACCATTCTGTAAGAATTGTATTACTTCAACAGGTGGTGGCATACCATAACTATCAAAATAATATTTATCCTGACTATTATGAATACAAACCCAATGAGAACCATTCTGTGTGTCTAAATTCATAATAATATTCTTTGTATTCTTATTTATATGTATTAATTCATCTCTCATACAAATAACCACATTATCAATTTTTAGTGTTTTACAATACTTAGCTAGTTCTATATTTGACGTTGTATTCTTTCCAAATTGTTTAAACCATTTATCCATTTATTTATGAGAAAGATACAATCCATTACCCCGTTTAGTTAGTTTAACACCCGCTTGAGCGATAGAGGAAAGCATATCTCCAACCAACAATCTAGCTTTATCAGGTAGACTTTCAAGTTTTTGAGCAAAATCTACAATTACACCACTTCCACTAATTTGTTTCTCCAACTCCTTGTTATGTCTTTCCAATTCTTTTTGAGCTTTTAGTTGTGCCTTCCTTTCGTTAGCAGTTTTTACCGCTGCTGAAATACCACCAGTCAATGCTCCCGCCGCACTTAAACCAGCAAATAAAGGAATTAGAAACGGGAGAAATCCTCCTCTTGACTCATCTATTGAATATTTCTTTAACATAGGTTTCGTCATTTTAATTTTAAGTGATCCAACATCATTTAGTGTTTTTACTTGTGTGTGTGTGAGTAAAACATCAATTCTTACAGCTCCTTTTCTTTGAATTGTATTAACATTAATAATACAAGGCTTTTGATTTTGAATACAAGATGTTAATTTATTAAGATTGATTTGATTAACATATACCCCAACCATTTATTTATGAGAAAAAACCTATGTGATATTAATCATAACACCATTATCTGTATTAATCTGTAATTCTGTTTCCTCCAAAAGCAAACAATATGCATTAACCTCTTCACTCTCCCCTCTTTCAATGTATAGAGAAGTATCCACTCGATTAGACTTTATAGTTTCCTTTTGAGAACTCAGGTCAATTGTGTAGATTGTATAAAGTTTTTGAAACGCAACCATATCCAAAATAGGATCATTATTACCATTACTTTCACACACCTTTTGGTAGGACTTGTAGGCTTCCGCATAATCATTTTTTTCCCAATCAATTTCCAATCTATCTCGCGGATAAAATGTGCCATCAAGAGAAACCCGAAGTTGTTTCACCTTAGCATTATCACTCAGCGCATTATTCTTATTAGTACCGTCCTCTCCATCTGGTTTTTTAAAAATGAGCCAGAGGTATCGTGGCTTTCCTTGAAGAACACCCAAATTCCAAGTGTAGGTAGTGTGTTCCAGTTTAACGTGTTGACATCTTCTTTTAAGGTATGATACATTTAGCGGTTTCTTTGAGTTAAGTCTTCTATTTAACATCTCTTCCGTTTTAAGATTAGGAGTATATTCACTGATATACCAACACAAATCATTAATAACAAATTTATTGTTGTCTCCAAAAGCATTTTCATCCCCAAAAAGCAACCTATTTACATTATCATTCCTTTGTAGTTGAAATCTAATTTTAAGACCATACAAAACTTTATCATAATCGCAAAATCCAAATATACCTTTAAGAGGTACTGCTACGGTAAAACTATTCACTGCTTTTGTTTCATCATTATACATTGACTTCCTTTGACTATAACCAGGGTCTGCGTTTGTACCCGTTGACATATCAGGAATAAAACCTTCAACAGCTCCCTTACCCATTCTATCACTAAACGAATATAGTGTAAATTTCATCATTTCAGATGTAGCAGAGACATAATCAACCGCTTCAACCTCTTGTGTTCCAATATACAGGCGGACACTGTCAAACATTTTCCAGAAGAAATCATTTACGAGTGTAGCATTAGTATTATTCGCAGCCTTAGTGAATTTAAATTTACACAGCAAGAAACTATCAGCTATATTCAAGTAAGTTTGTTGATTATTTATTTCAAAACTTTTTGTTCCGTTTGAATTCCAGTCTGTTCCTGTTATAGCATTTACCTTAAAATAGTCTTCCTTTTTAGTGGAGTTTGAAATGATAATCGTATCATCCAAATCATAGATACTATCAATCGCTTCCATACTTGTATTTATATAGCATTAAAATTGTTGAAACCCTGACCCAAGTATTTTAATGATTTTTTGTCGTTCTTGTGAAGATAGTTGAGTTTTACCTTTTTTTATTTCTTTGATTGCTTGTAATTTATGAGACTCCTTTTGAGCATCTTTTATACTCTTTATAGCACCCGCAACGGAGCCCACGGCAGAAGCAGTTGAACCAATTAGGTCTTTATGTTTAAGGATGGTTGAACCAATACCCATTAGAGTATCAATTATCCCATCTCCTTTATTTCGAAATTGATGACCTACACCTCGTTGTCTCTTAGGTTTATAGTATCCTCTACCCACATACCTTGTATAGTCTGGTGAAAGGAACATGCCCTCCCCTGTAATTATTTTATATTTTCCCAACTCGTGTTTTCTCACAATAACCATTATTTATTTATTGAAAAACTTCACGTAGGTGAATTCTGATGGATATAATTTCATCATTAAAGGATATCATACGATTATCTTGGTCGGTTATCCTAAAATTTACTCTGTATATGGTTTTTCCTGACACAGGTAAATAGACAAGATTTTTTGGTTCCATATTAAATTTATAACCAATCGGGGTTGAGTATGCACTGAATGAAAATATTGTATTTGTTCTTATTCCATCGTTATAAGCACCATCAATCAAATCACAATGAATTAATACTGAATTTATACCGGAGGATATTTGGATAACATTATCACTGTAAAACGTCCCGTTATTTTCAATCTTTTTTGAAGAGAAACCCAATAGCTCTCTAAACGAATTTTCAATCGTGAAATCAACTTTATAATTATTTTTAAGTTTAATAGTTGATTTTGAAGTGTGTTTTTGAATATCTATTACAATATTTTTTGGTTCATCACCTTTTTCTTTCATAAGGCGAGAGACTTCTGAAGATATTTGAGAAATCTCGTAAGCTCCAGGTGAAACAGTTATAGTTTTATATCCACTTCCTGGATTATAACTAAACTTGCTGTTTTTCTCTGTGATATTAAACAAGGTATTATAAGTTTCCATCGACAATAAAGATGCCTCATATGAGGTAAGGGGGTCAAGTTGTAGTGGGTAAGGGAATGAAGCTGTGTAATCGCTCGTTGTGAAATTAAAACTAAGAATTGTGCTTCTCATCTTATTTAATATCTAATAAAATATCTTTGTATTGACATTTATTAATTATTTTCATATTCATCAACTGATCTAAAATGGCTGAGGATTCATTAAAACAATTGTTGTTTCCAGCCTTCTTACTACCTAACAACAATAATAGCCTATTAACTAATTGTGATGGGTCATTTGGAAGAAAACTAACACCTGAACCAAGTTTACTTAAAGCATCAATAATATGTTTCTCCTTCTCATTCTTCTTACTTTTACCAGCAACAGAAACTCCATAATCAAGTGCATTTAACAACTCAATATATACCCTATCTTCCTCTCTTTCCATATCAAGTGGTTCCTCAAAATATTTTGAACCGCTGAATCCGGGGTTTGTTAGAAGAAACATTAATCTTGGAGTTAATTTAACATTTGGTTGAGTAGAACTCAAGAACATCAATTCATCATTAAATATCAATACCTTTTCTTCCACAAGATGAAACACTGCTGGTTCTTCTGTTGGAATGAGACCTGCTCTGGTTTTTGAACCCGCCGAATATTCATTGTTTTGAAGAGCTTCCACAACATAATTAGGGGGTTGATTTACCTGCTCAAGTTTCCGAAATAATCCCTCGTCATCATATTCTAATTCACCAAGTTCTTGTTTTGTTATCTGACTAAAATCTTTGAGCATTTGAAGTTTTTTCGGAGTAAATTCTACCGTGGGAACTGTAGGTGAGTGTTGAGTTTTCAAAAGTGGTTTAAAGAATTTCTCTTGTTTTCTTTCAAAGGCTTCTTCACCAGTTAGTTTCTGTCTCCGTTTCTTCTTTATCTCTTCCTGTTGTTTAACAACTTTTGAAACTAATTGTTGATGTTCCTTAAACTTTCTTTCTCTTTCTTCGGTATTCATTTTCTGTATTTATTTATTGAAAAATATCATTTAGTATCTCATCTTGTTTCACAACAATATATTTATATTTTCCAATCGTGTGTTTCATATAATTTTCAAATTCTTTTTTACTACATAACGTAGAGCAATTATCTCTCCAAAAATTATTTACATCTATTGAATTTAACTTAAATAAAATAAAAGTATTGGCATTGTTTCTTATTGAGCGTCGAGGGAGTTGAAAATATGATTGACTAAGATATATACAATTACAAGAAGAATGTCTCCCTCTTGTATAGTAGCTATCCATTACTGTTTGGTTTCTCTCATTAACACAATCATCAAAGATGACGAGGTTCTTTTTTGATTTATCTAAATCTTGAGGTGAAGGTATATCATCCGTATTATCACTGAGAATACAAGTTATGGGTTTCGATTTTGATTTCTGTGTATCACAAAATAATTGTATTATATCTTCAATATTATAATCATTCAGTTTGTTTTGAAGTTTAAATAAACCGATAATGTCTTCCTTTTTAAGACCTGCATTAAAACCCTGTGAGAGTAGTTGATACTCGGGTTGAAAACTTGACTTTGTAAAAATTATTAAATTATCATAATCTAAAAAATTAGGACCAAGGAGCATCTTTAAAAGTAAACAGGTTTTCCCACATCCGCTTGAACCAACTATTAGACATCTCAATGAATTTGGAATGTTTTTATGGTTATTAAACTTTATCTTATTTTCCCAAATGGGTAAAAAATCATTCATTTATATATTTGGAAAACAAGTCATCTAACTTTTTTTGAGCTATTTTAGAAACTCTATATTTTATCCTGAGTTCGGGTTTAATTTCAAAATAATTCATTATTTTATTTATATAGTATCTTGTATTAACATTTCCATTAAAATTATTTTGAATAATAAATATCATTAAACCCTTATACATTTCCTCAATACAAAGAGTCTCTTTCCTTGTAAGAAATGGTGTATTATCACCATAATGCTTAACATTCATCTCTCTTATTAATCTTGTAAAGTAATTCATTTTTGGTTCTAATTTAAAAGAGTTATATGTTTTTTTATATTTCTTATTATCATTAATTAGAATATAATCACAGAATAAACATTGTTTATATGAACCCTCATTATTAAGCCCTATTCTATCACAAGCTGGACAATTCTCTAATTTATCATATGGAGAGTCTGGAAATTCTAAATATCCTTCAGAACTTATCATATTTATATAGTAAATTTTTACTTAAACTAAACGCAAGTTTATTCATTAATAAATACAATGTTTCAAAGCACAAAAGACAAATTTCAATCAATCTCTACTTCGGTGGAAGATATAGAAAAATATGTCAAAGATGTTAAATTGAACAAAGATAAATATGGAAATTTTTGGGTAAAACCAGTTATGGAAAATAACATGAGCCCCTCTATTTCATTTAAAGGAAGAGCTCTAACTATACCTGGAAAGACATCCATTAAAGTAAATCTAACAAAAGTTTCTCCTCTACTCCTGGCAATTTATTCAAAGCTTGAAAAAGTGATTGACCACGATACTTTGAAAAAGAATGATAAGACCATTAATAATTCTAGAGGAGACATTTGTATTTTCTTTAATAATCCAAAGGGTGTAGATCTAAGTAAAATGAATGATGTTAATATTTCTGGTGAAATGTCATTTCGTTCTATGATAGTTAGAGATTATTTAAAGATAACTTTTGATATTAAAAATGTAGAGATTGAATCCGTTAATGAAAGAAAGTATATTGGTATAGATGGAAAGGTTTTTTCTGCTAATTAAATATGAGTCATTACAGCAGTGAAGATTTTACTATTTCATTGAACTCGGACGATAGTGATGATAGTATTTCATTGAACTCGGACGATGGTGATGATAGTATTTCATTGAACACAGATGATAGTTATGATACTAATAGTTTGTGCTCAAATGATAGTTATGAGAGTAGCTTTATTGATGACTCTGAGTATGATTCTGAGTATTCATGTGATAGTTATGACTTAGATGATTCTGAGTGAAAAAGTGTTTTAGTTTAAGCACAGCGATATATATAAAACGGAGCTGTAAAGCTCAAAAGTGTTTTATTTTAAGCACAGTGATATATATAAAACACCACGTTTTCTCACGCTATAAATATGGTTTATTGTGATACTTGCGAGAAGGAAGTAAAATATTATAAACAACATATTCTCACCGCAAAACATACATACAACATTTTAAACAAACTTTCCCCTCTTCCACCTGAAACAAAACACTGTTCTACATGTAATAAAAATATCCTCAAGAAAGGCTTCAAAATACATCTTAAAACAAATCTACATTTATCAAATTTTATCACAACTAAAAACTCTGATGGAGCATTCAAAGGACATATTAAAATAAGAGTCTTTAACTTCAAACCTCCTGAACCAGAGTCTATAGTTGATGCTGTAGAAATAGTTAAACCTGCTGTTCAAACGTTGATTGAAAAAACACTAAAGGAAATGAAACCACTTAAATTTTATATGGGAGTAAAATTAGAAATGACAAAGGATGAAGGAGTTATAGATGCACCATACATGAGAACTGAGCCACACTTTATATCTTCATATCAAGATTTTAAAACATCAGGAGTCTATGATGAACTTATTAAACAAGAGCAAGATGTGGATAATTCAATCGTAGGAAGTGGATTCAATATAGGAAAAATTATTTACATAGACATTCATATTCTTAAATCAGATCCTCTAAAAGCTTCTTCTTACATTGATTTACCCAGTGTTATCAAAAATAGAAAAGCAGTTATCAATATCAAAAATAAAGACAATAAATGTTTTCTCTGGTCTATTTTAGCACACTTACATCCTCCACATTTTCATGATGAAAGAGTATCTCATTATAAAAAATATGAGAATACATTAAATACGAAAGATCTAAAGTTTCCGATGACTTTAAATGATATTCCTAAATTTGAAAAGATGAATAATTTATCAGTTAATGTTTATGGTCTAACAGAAACAAACAACATTCAGGTTTTAAAGCTTTCTGACAATTGTAAACAAACTCATATTAATCTTCTATATTTTAATTCAGACGAAAATTCACATTATACATACATCAAAGATATTGCTAAATTAATAAAACCACAAGTCTGTAAGAGAACAAATAAAATATATATTTGTTTGCGTTGTCTTAACTTCTTCAATTCACAAGAAAGATTAGATAAACATTCAAATTATTGTGGCGAACATAAATCAACGGTAATCAATATGCCTAAAGAAGGCTCAAAGATCACATTCAAAGATGAAAATAAAAAGATCAAACATCCATTTGTTATATATGCTGATTTTGAAAGTATTTTAGAAAAAATTGATACTGCTTCTCCAGATCCAAAAGAATCATACACAAATAAATATCAAAAACATACTCCTTGTGGTTTTTGTTATTATATCAAATCATCCGTTGGTGATAAATATAACAAGTTAGAGATGTATAGAGGCTCAAATACCCCAGAGGAGTTTGTGAAACGACTAGAAAAAGACTGTGTTCGATTAACCAAGATAATGAGAGAAACCAATAAACCAATGTCCTTAACAAGTAAAGAAAAAAGGGAATTTATAAAAAACAATGTCTGTCATATTTGTGAGGAGAAAATTGGTAAAGGTCTAAAGGTTAGAGACCATTGTCATCTCACTGGTAAATATAGAGGTCTGGCTCATCAAAGTTGTAATATTAATTATCAACTCCCCTCTTTCATTCCTGTCTTTCTTCATAACAACGCTCATTATGATACACATCTATTTATCAAGGAACTCTCAAAGACTTCTGGAAGTATCTCAGCAATTCCAAACACGGATCAGAAATACATTTCATTCACAAAAACAATTCACACATCTCCTATTACTCATATCAGATTTCTTGATACATTTAAATTCATGGCAAGTCCATTGGTTAACTTGGTTCAAAATCTAAAAGAGTTTCCATGTCTTTCAGAGTATTTTTTAGATAAAGATTTTCTAACACAAAAGGGAATTTACCCCTATGACTATATGGACTCATTTGAGAGATTCAATGAAACACAACTTCCTTCAAAAGAAAATTTCTATAACAAATTAAACAACAGTAATATATCTGATAAAGATTATGTACACGCACAAAATGTTTGGGAAAAATATAACATCAGGAATCTTGGCGAGTATCACGATTTGTATCTCAAAACTGATGTGCTTTTATTGGCCGATGTATTTGAAGCCTTTAGATCTGTTTGTCGCACTGGATATGGATTGGATCCTGCTCACTACTACACAGCACCTGGATTGGCCTGGAGTGCGATGTTGAAAATGACAAAACAAGATTTGGATTTGATAACCGATGTTGATATGCTTTTGATGATTGAAAAGGCAAAAAGAGGTGGAATTTCACAAGTCTGCTCGAGTAGATACGCAAAAGCAAATAACAAATATCTTCCAAATTATGATCCAACGAAAGAGAGTTCTTACTTGATGTACTATGACGCAAACAACCTGTATGGCTGGGCAATGTCTCAGGCTCTTCCTTATGGAAAACTTAGATGGGTAAAGGAAAAAGACTACAAAAACGTTTTACAAGATGTATGTATCTCTACACAAAAAGAATTGGATGAAGAAAAAGTTGGTTATTATTTTGAAATTGATTTAAAATATCCAGAGGAACTCCATAACCTACACAAAGATCTCCCATTTGCTTGTGAGAAAGAAAGTCCAAAGAAAGAATGGTTGAGTGATTATCAACGATCGTTTGATATAGGTGAATCAACAGAAAAATTACTTACTACATTATATAACAAGAAAAATTATGTTCTACACCAAAGAAATTTGCGACAATATTTATCAAAAGGTCTAAGAGTAGAGAAGATCCATAGGGTTCTAAAGTTCAATCAAAGTCATTGGTTAAAGGGGTACATTGATTTTAATACACAAAGAAGAACAGAGTCAAAAACAGATTTTGAGAAAGACTTTTATAAATTGATGAATAATGCGGTCTTTGGTAAGACTATGGAGAATGTGAGGAAAAGACAAAATATCAGATTATCAACATCTTGGGAACAAGCATCAAAATTAATTAATAGACCGAGTTTTACTCGAGCTGAGGTCTTTACTGAGAACTTTTGTGCGATCCATTTGATTAAAGAGAGTATTGAAATGAACAAACCTATTTATATTGGGACAACAATTCTTGATTTATCAAAGTCATTAATGTATGATTACTTTTATAATAACTTGAGGAAGAAATATCAAAATGATGTTAATCTACTTTATATGGATACAGATAGTTTTATTTTGAAAATTAATACCAACGATGTTTATTCAGACATGAAAAGAGACATTAATATCTATGACACGAGTAATTACAGTCCAGAGAGTGAGTTGTTCTCTTCTAAAAATAAAAAGGTGATTGGAAAGTTCAAGGATGAATTAGGAGGAAATGTCATGAGTGAATTTGTGGGATTGAGGTCTAAGGCTTATGCTTATAAATACATTGTGAATAACGTTGAAAAAACTGATAAGAAATTAAAAGGTGTAAAGAAAAATGTCATTAAAGAAACAATAAACTTTAAGGATTATTATAACTGTTTAACAACAAAGAAAGAAGAGTTTAGAAAGATTAATGGAATAAGAAGTTATAAACATCAATTATATTCAGAAGAGGTGAATAAGAAAGCATTGGGGGCTTTTGATGATAAGAGGTTTATTTTAGAAAATGGAATTGATAGTCTCCCTTATGGTTATATAAGTATATAAGTGATAAGATATATATAAGTGATAAGATATATATAAGTGATAAGATATATATAAGTGATAAGATATACATAAGTGATAAGATATATATAAGTGATAAGTTAAAAAGGGGGGGTTGGGGATTTTAACGGGCTACCGCCGCCTTTTTTACTATTATATAAATGATAGAACCAAGTATCAACCAGACTAAAGAGTGGAGGTGTAATCAACCTTGGTATATAAATGGAAAACATAATGAATGTGAAAAATATCAAATAGGTATAATTGAAAAGGCAACTGGTAAAAAAATTCACAAAACAAATAAGAGAATTAATTTAAATACCGGTGAATTGGGTAAAAAAGATGGAAATATTTTTGAGTGGACGGAAAACTTTGATGGTTGTCAGGAAAATATATACTTTAATTTAAAAATGGTATGTGGCACTGGAGGTGCTCAAACAAGAACATTGAGGGAGGTTTACCATTTTATCTTAGCTCAGTTAAAATATCTTAATAAAGAACCAAACTCAATCATCTTTTTTGTTAATATATTAGATGGTGAAGAGAGTGGCAAGAGAATTAAATTATTTCCCACGCATAAACAAATATTTGTAGGGTCGTTGTTTGAGTGGGTTATATTCACCAGATGATATTAAGAGTAAAAGGTTAAAAGGTCCATAAGGTCAGAAGGATCACAGGTGTTTAAGTGGTCTAATGAATAAGGATAGCATGTCAAAAGGTTAGAAGGTTTGTAAAGAACAGGGTGAGAGAAATATAGGTGTTTAGGGTCAATGAGGGAGGGAAAGAATTAATATGGAAGTGAATGGGTCAAAGATTAATCTGCCAGATGATATGTAGAAGAAGGATGATAGGTCTATAAGAGAAAACAAATATTTGTAGTGTTTGAGTGGTCTAATGAACAACATTAAGGATAGGTACTACAGACAAAAGGTTCATAAAGATGAGGGTGGGAGAAATAGAGGTGTTTATGATTTTTGAAAAAGACAAGGGGGTAAATGACATTAGATAGGGATTTCCCATGTTAAACGGAGGTGTCCCAGAAGCAACATTATTACACTACTGATATGCGAAGTTACATGCGAACATATGCGAAGATATGGTACCTACGATTTCAACATTTGACCTTGGGGTCAATAATTTTCGACCTCCAGCGCTAACCATGAAGGTCAAGGCCGATCGCCACCAAAAACTAATCAGCTGAGCGCCGGACCATATACTAGATTCCCATGAAGTTTGGAGACGATCCGATCAAAGTTACTCAAAAAATAAGGGTTTCAACATTTGACCTTGGGGTCAATAATTTTCGACCTCCAGCGCTAACCATGAAGGTCAAGGCCGATCGCCACCAAAAACTAATCAGCTGAGCGCCGGACCATATACTAGATTCCCATGAAGTTTGGAGACGATCCGATCAAAGTTACTCAAAAAATAAGGGTTTCGTCGACCTCCATGATTGACCACAAAGTGACCTTGACCTTTGACCTTGACCTTCAAAATTTTGTGTGCTGAAGGGTATCTCTATAGGACTCTGATATGCGAAGTTACAGGAGTTTCCAATAATAACTGTGGTCTACAGAGTGATCTAAACGTGAAAAAAAATGATTAACCACAAACAAAAAAACAAAAAAATAAACATATGTCACCCACAGGGTGAACCGTATCTTGCCAAAATGTGAAAATTCCGTTTTTTCGTCATGACGTCATCAAATGACGTCATAGCGTCAAACTGTTTACAGATCTGGGAAGCACTCATCAAGGGCATTCATATGAGGTATTACTCAATATGGTACCTACGATTTCAAAATTTGACCTTGGGGTCAATAATTTTCGACCTCCAGCGCTAACCATGAAGGTCAAGGCCGATCGCCACCAAAAACTAATCAGCTGAGCGCCGGACCATATACTAGATTCCCATGAAGTTTGGAGACGATCCGATCAAAGTTACTCAAAAAACTACGATTTCAAAATTTGACCTTGGGGTCAATAATTTTCGACCTCCAGCGCTAACCATGAAGGTCAAGGCCGATCGCCACCAAAAACTAATCAGCTGAGCGCCTGACCATATACTAGATACCCACCAAGTTTGGAGACGATCCGATCAAAGTTACTCAAAAAATAAGGGTTTCGTTGACCTCCATGATTGACCGCAAAGTGACCTTGACCTTTGACCTTGACCTTCAAAATTTTGTGTGCTGAAGGGTATCTCTATAGGACTCTGATATGCGAAGTTACAGGAGTTTCCAATAATAACTGTGGTCTACAGAGTGATCTAAACGTGAAAAAAAAATGATTAACCACAAACAAAAAAACAAAATGAAGGTCAAGGCCGATCGCCACCAAAAACTAATCAGCTGAGCGCCGGACCATATGCTAGATACCCACCAAGTTTGGAGACGATCCGATCAAAGTTACTCAAAAAATAAGGGTTTCGTTGACCTCCATGATTGACCGCAAAGTGACCTTGACCTTTGACCTTGGAAGGTCAAGGCCGATCGCCACCAAAAACTAATCAGCTGAGCGCGGGACCATATACTAGATACCCACCAAGTTTGGAGACGATCCGATCAAAGTTACTCAAAAAATAAGGGTTTCGTCGACCTCCATGATTGACCACAAAGTGACCTTGACCTTTGACCTTGACCTTCAAAATTTTGTGTGCTGAAGGGTATCTCTATAGGACTCTGATATGCGAAGTTACAGGAGTTTCCAATAATAACTGTGGTCTACAGAGTGATCTAAACGTGGAAAAAAAATGATTAACCACAAACAAAAAAACAAAAAAAAAAACAAACAAAAAAACAAACATACAAGCTGACTAATACATCTTGCAAAAACTTCGTTTTGGCAAGATAACAAACAAAAAAACAAACAAAAAAACAAACATACAAGCTGACTAATACATCTTGCAAAAACTTCGTTTTGGCAAGATAAAAACAAACATACAAGCTGACTAATACATCTTGCAAAAACTTCGTTTTGGCAAGATAAAAACAAACATACAAGCTGACTAATACATCTTGCAAAAACTTCGTTTTGGCAAGATAATAAAACTCACCCACAGGGTGAACCGTATCTTGCCAAAATGTGAACATGAGTGACTTGCTTCAGGTCACACTGAGGTGAACAGAACTGCTATCCACTAGAAGCGACTCTTTGAGGAATGTCTGCCCACGAGATATTCCGATGATAATTAATCGTTCTAGAGAGTGACCTTGAAAAATCCGTTTTTTCGTCATGACGTCATCAAATGACGTCATAGCGTCAAACTAGTTATATGTTTGGAAAGCACTCAACAAGGGCTTCAATTTGAGGTACTACTCGATATGGTAACTGAAACTTGAAAATTTTACCTTTTGGCCAAAATTGAATGACCTTCAAAATGACCTTGAAGGTCAAGGCCGATCGACACCAAAAACTAATCAACTGAGCGCCATACCACACCCTATATACCCACCAAGTTTGGAGATCATAAGATCAAAGTTACTCAAAAAATAAGGGTTTCGTAATTTGACCTTGGGGTCAATAATTTTCGACCTCCAGCGCTAACCATGAAGGTCAAGACCGATCGCCACCAAAAACTAATCAGCTGAGCGCCGGACCATATACTAGATTCCCATGAAGTTTGGAGACGATCCGATCAAAGTTACTCAAAAAATAAGGGTTTCGTCGACCTCCATGATTGACCACAAAGTGACCTTGACCTTTGACCTTGACCTTCAAAATTTTGTGTGCTGAAGGGTATCTCTATAGGACTCTGATATGCGAAGTTACAGGAGTTTCCAATGACTCGATATGGTAACTGAAACTTGAAAATTTTACCTTTTGGTCAAAATTGAATGACCTTCAAAATGACCTTGAAGGTCAAGGCCGATCGACACCAAAAACTAATCAACTGAGCGCCATACCACACCCTATATACCCACCAAGTTTGGAGATCAGAAGATCAAAGTTACTCAAAAAATAAGGGTTTCGTAATTTGACCTTGGGGTCAATAATTTTCGACCTCCAGCGCTAACCATGAAGGTCAAGGCCGATCGCCACCAAAAACTAATCAGCTGAGCGCCGGACCATATACTAGATTCCCATGAAGTTTGGAGACGATCCGATCAAAGTTACTCAAAAAATAAGGGTTTCGTCGACCTCCATGATTGACCACAAAGTGACCTTGACCTTTGACCTTGACCTTCAAAATTTTGTGTGCTGAAGGGTATCTCTATAGGACTCTGATATGCGAAGTTACAGGAGTTTCCAATAATAACTGTGGTCTACAGAGTGATCTAAACGTGGAAAAAAAATGATTAACCACAAACAAAAAAACAAAAAAACAAAAAAACAAACAAACAAAAAAATAAAACTCACCCACAGGGTGAACCGTATCTTGCCAAAATGTGAACATGAGTGACTTGCTTCAGGTCACACTGAGGTGAACAGAACTGCTATCCACTAGAAGCGACTCTTTGAGGAATGTCTGCCCACGAGATATTCCGATGATAATCGTTCTAGAGTGACCTTGAAAAATCAGTTTTTTCGTCATGACGTCATCAAATGACGTCATAGCGTCAAACTAGTTATATGTTTGGAAAGCACTCAGCAAGGGCTTCAATTTGAGGTACTACTCGATATGGTAACTGAAACTTGAAAATTTTACCTTTTGGCCAAAATTGAATGACCTTCAAAATGACCTTGAAGGTCAAGGCCGATCGACACCAAAAACTAATCAACTGAGCGCCATACCACACCCTATATACCCACCAAGTTTGGAGATCATAAGATCAAAGTTACTCAAAAAATAAGGGTTTCGTAATTTGACCTTGGGGTCAATAATTTTCGACCTCCAGCGCTAACCATGAAGGTCAAGGCCGATCGCCACCAAAAACTAATCAGCTGAGCGCCGGACCATATACTAGATTCCCATGAAGTTTGGAGACGATCCGATCAAAGTTACTCAAAAAATAAGGGTTTCGTCGACCTCCATGATTGACCACAAAGTGACCTTGACCTTTGACCTTGACCTTCAAAATTCTGTGTGCTGAAGGGTATCTCTATAGGACTCTGATATGCGAAGTTACAGGAGTTTCCAATGACTCGATATGGTAACTGAAACTTGAAAATTTTACCTTTTGGTCAAAATTGAATGACCTTCAAAATGACCTTGAAGGTCAAGGCCGATCGACACCAAAAACTAATCAACTGAGCGCCATACCACACCCTATATACCCACCAAGTTTGGAGATCATAAGATCAAAGTTACTCAAAAAATAAGGGTTTCGTAATTTGACCTTGGGGTCAATAATTTTCGACCTCCAGCGATAACCATGAAGGTCAAGGCCGATCGCCACCAAAAACTAATCAGCTGAGCGTCGGACCATATACTAGATTCCCATGAAGTTTGGAGACGATCCGATCAAAGTTACTCAAAAAATAAGGGTTTCGTCGACCTCCATGATTGACCACAAAGTGACCTTGACCTTTGACCTTGACCTTCAAAAGTTTGTGTGCTGAAGGGTATCTCTATAGGACTCTGATATGCGAAGTTACAGGAGTTTCCAATAATAACTGTGGTCTACATAGTGATCTAAACGTGGAAAAAAAATGATTAACCACAAACAAAAAAACAAAAAAACAAAAAAACAAACAAACAAAAAAATAATAACTCACCCACACGGTGAACCGTATCTTGCCAAAATGTGAACATGAGTGACTTGCTTCAGGTCACACTGAGGTGAACAGAACTGCTATCCACTAGAAGCGACTCTTTGAGGAATGTCTGCCCACGAGATATTGAAAGATTTTGATGAGAACTGAGGAAATAATTTTTTCATGAAAATTCCGTTTTTTCGTCATGACGTCATCAAATGACGTCATAGCGTCAAACTGTTTACAGATCTGGGAAGCACTCATCAAGGGCATTCATATGAGGTATTACTCGATATGGTACCTACGATTTAAAAATTTGACCTTGGGGTCAATAATTTTCGACCTCCAGCGCTAACCATGAAGGTCAAGGCCGATCGCCACCAAAAACTAATCAGCTGAGCGCCGGACCATATACTAGATTCCCATGAAGTTTGGAGACGATCCGATCAAAGTTACTCAAAAAATAACGATTTCAACATTTGACCTTGGGGTCAATAATTTTCGACCTCCAGCGCTAACCATGAAGGTCAAGGCCGATCGCCACCAAAAACTAATCAGCTGAGCGCCGGACCATATACTAGATTCCCATGAAGTTTGGAGACGATCCGATCAAAGTTACTCAAAAAATAAGGGTTTCGTCGACCTCCATGATTGACCACAAAGTGACCTTGACCTTTGACCTTGACCTTCAAAATTTTGTGTGCTGAAGGGTATCTCTATAGGACTCTGATATGCGAAGTTACAGGAGTTTCCAATAATAACTGTGGTCTACAGAGTGATCTAAACGTGGAAAAAAAATGATTAACCACAAACAAAAAAACAAAAAAACAAAAAAACAAACATACAAGCTGACTAATACATCTTGCAAAAACTTCGTTTTGGCAAGATAACAAACATACAAGCTGACTAATACATCTTGCAAAAACTTCGTTTTGGCAAGATAATAAAGACAATAAATGTTTTCTCTGGTCTATTCTAGCACACTTACATCCTCCACATTTTCATGATGAAAGAGTATCTCATTATAAAAAATATGAGAAGACATTAAATACGAAAGATCTAAAGTTTCCGATGACTTTAAATGATATTCCTAAATTTGAAAAGTTGAATAATTTATCAGTTAATGTTTATGGTCTAACAGAAACAAACAACATTCAGGTTTTAAAGCTTTCTGACAATTGTAAACAAACTCATATTAATCTTCTATATTTTAATTCAGACGAAAATTCACATTATACATACATCAAAGATATTACAAAATTAATAAAACCACAAGTATGTAAAAGAACAAATAAAATATATATTTGTATGCGTTGTCTTAACTTCTTCCATACACAAGAAAGATTAGATAAACATTCAAATTATTGTGGTGAACATAAATCAACGGTAATCAACATGCCTAAAAAAGGCTCAAAGATCACATTCAAAGATGAAAAGAAAACAATAAAACATCCATTTGTTATATATGCTGATTTTGAAAGTATTTTAGAAAAAATTGATACTGCTTCTCCAGATCCAAAAGAATCATACACAAATAAATATCAAAAACATACTCCTTGTGGTTTTTGTTATTATATCAAATCATCCGCTGGTGATGAATATAATAAGTTAGAGGTGTATAGAGGCTCAAATACCCCAGAGGAGTTTGTGAAACGACTAGAAAAAGACTGTGTCCGATTAACCAAGATAATGAGAGAAACCAATAAACCAATGTCCTTAACAAGTAAAGAAAAAAGAGAATTTAGACAGCCAAAGGTTGCCTGTCATATTTGTGAGAAGAAAATTGGTAAAGGTCTAAAGGTTAGAGACCATTGTCATCTCACTGGTAAATATAGAGGCCCGGCTCATCAAAGTTGTAATATTAATTATCAACTCCTCTCTTTCATTCCTGTCTTTCTTCATAACAACGCTCATTATGATACACATCTATTTATCAAGGAACTCTCAAAGACTTCTGGAAGTATCTCAGCAATTCCAAACACGGATAAGAAATACATTTCATTCACAAAAACAATTCACACATCTTCTATTACTCATATCAGATTTCTTGATACATTTAAATTCATGGCAACTCCATTGGCTAACTTGGCTCAAAATCTAAAAGAGTTTCCATGCCTTTCAGAGTATTTTTTAGATAAATATTTTCTTAACACAAAAGGGAATTTACCCCTATGACTATATGGACTCATTTGAGAGATTCAATGAAACACAACTTCCTTCAAAAGAAAATTTCTAGAACAAATTAAACAAGTCATATATCTGATAAAGATTATGTACACGCACAAAATGTTTGGGAAAAATATAACATCAAGAATCTTGGCGAGTATCACGATTTGTATCTCAAAACTGATGTGCTTTTATTGGCCGATGTATTTGAAGCCTTTAGTTCTGTTTGTCGCACCGGATATGGATTGGTCCTGCTCACTACTACACAGCACCTGGATTGGCCTGGAGTGCGATGTTGAAAATGACAAAACAAGCTTTGGATTTGATAACCGGTGTTGATATGCTTTTGATGATTGAAAAGGCAAAGAGAGGAGGAATTTCACAAGTCTGTTCAAAGAGATATGCTAAAGCAAATAACAAGTACATTCCAAATTATGATCCATTGGTAGAGAGCTCCTACTTGATGTATTATGATGTGAACAACCTGTATGGCTGGGCAATGTCTCAGGCTCTTCCTTATGGAAAACTTAGATGGGTAAAGGAAAAAGATTACAAAAAGGTTTTACAAGATGTATGTATCTCTACACAAAAAGAATTGGATGATTCAAAGGTTGGTTATTATTTTGAGGTCGATTTGAAATATCCAGAGGAACTTCATAACCTCCACAAAGATCTCCCATTTGCTTGTGAAAACGAAAGTCCAAAGAAGGAGTGGTTAAGTGATTATCAACAATCATTTAATATAGGTGAAACAACAGAAAAAATACTTACTACATTATATAACAAGAAAAATTATGTTCTACACCAAAGAAATTTGCGACAATATTTATCAAAAGGTCTAAGAGTAGAAAAGATCCATAGGGTTCTAAAGTTCAATCAAAGGCATTGGTTAAAGGGGTACATTGATTTTAATACACAAAGAAGAACAGAGTGAAAAACAGATTTTGAGAAAGACTTTTATAAATTGATGAATAATGTGGTCTTTGGTAAGACCATGGAAAATGTGAGAAAAAGACAAAATATCAGACTATCAACATCTTGGAAACAAGCATCAAAATTAATTAATAGACCGAGTTTTACTAGAGCTGAGGTCTTTACTGAGAACTTTTGTGCGATCCATCTATCTATAATTCCAGTAATCTCTGTGTGGATGTCTGTGTGTGTGTGTGTGTGTGTGTGTGTGTGTGTGTGTGTGTGTGTGTGTGTGTGTGTGTGTGTGTGTGTGTGTATGCGACCGCTCTTTCTCGACAACTACCGGTCCGATATACTTGAAACTTGCCAGGTATATTGCTGGGGACCCGAGGATGTGCCTTTTCAAGGTTTGAAATTAATCGGACAAGTGGTTCCCAAGGTATGGTCACCGTACTCGCAAGCCGTTCGCTTTGGCTTTGCGAATGGACCAAACCATTTCATGTAAATAGAGGGGGGGGGGGGGGTTCTGTGGTCGTTACTGGCTTTGCGAATGGACCAAACCATTTCATGTAAATAGAGGGGGGGGGGGGTTCTGTCGTCGTTACTGCCACGTGGTTTCAAAGTTGTTTTTTTGTTGTTGTTGTTTGCACGCATGTTTTTTTGCACGCACGTACGGGCAAGCACGTACGTACGGGCACGTCCTAGTTTGATTAAAGAGAGTATTGAAATGGAAAAACCTATTTATATTGGAACATCAATTCTTGATTTATCAAAGTCATTAAATCATGATTACTTTTATAATAACTTGAGGAAGAAATATCAAAATGATGTTGATCTACTTTATATGGATACAGATAGTTTTATTTTGCAAATTAATACTGATGATGTTTATTCAGACATGAAAAAGGACATTAATATCTATGACACTAGTAATTACAGTCCAGAGAGTGAGTTGTTCTCTTCTAAAAATAAAAAGGTGATTGGAAAGTTTAAGGATGAATTAGGAGGAAATGTCGTGAGTGAATTTGTGGGATTGAGGTCTAAGGCTTATGCTTATAAATACATTGTGAATAACGTTGAAAAGACTGATAAGAAGTTAAAAGGTGTAAAGAAAAATGTTATTAAAGAAACAATAAACTTTAAGGATTATTACAACTGTTTAACAACAAAGAAAGAAGAGTTTAGAAAGATTAATGGAATAAGAAGTTATAAACATAAATTATATTCAGAAGAGGTGAATAAGAAAGCATTGGGGGCTTTTGATGATAAGAGGTTTATTTTAGAAAATGGAATTGATAGTCTCCCTTATGGTTATATAAGTATATAAGTGATAAGTTTTAAAAAGGGGGGGGGGGGGTTATGGATTTTAATGGGCTACCGCCGCCTTTTTACTATTATATAAATGATAGAACCAAGTACCAACCAGACTAAAGAGTGGAGGTGTAATCAACCTTGGTATATAAATAGTAAACATAACGAATGTGGAAAATATCAAATAGGTATAATTGAAAAGACAACTGGTAAAAAAGTTCACAAAACAAATGAGAATTAATTTAAATACTGGTGAGTTGGGTAAAAAAGATGGAAATATTTTTGAGTGGATGGAAAACTTTGATGGTTGTCAGGAAAATATATACTTTAATTTTAAAATGGTGTGTGGCACAGGAGGCGCTCAAACAAGGACATTGAGGGAGGTTTATCATTTTATTTTATCTCAGTTAAAATATCTTGATAAAGAACCAAACTCAAACATATACTTTGTTAATATTGTTACAGACGTGGCTTGGATGTTATTTACCGAGCGGTTTTATGGTATGACCACGTCTGCACAAGTTACCCGATTGTGCCCGAACGTTGACTAGTCGCGCGATGCTGGCTCAATAAGAAAAAGAAGACACCCGGCTGGATTACAATAACACAATACGACACCAGGGGTTCAGTTCTCAAGACCTCCGGAGGAGGTTATATTAAGGCGGAAGGTTAGATTACAACTACAAGAGGGACAGCATAGAAAGACAAGCACTTAGACACACTCTTATATTAACCCCAACAGACGACAGATAAACGGGACAAAAGGCTGACTCACACGGGGATTGATGGCAAGGAAAGGCAGGCAGTCGATGGCTCAAGGTGCACTCTTGGCTCAAGGCAGAATCGACTCGGTCCGGTCCAGAGATGCAGGGAGGTCACAGCGCTCGGAAGGCGACGTTCTTTCTCCAAGCTGAGGCGCATCTCACGTCACATCCGGCGCGGGGCCACGTATATCCGGCGGGGAGTGACACGCCCTCGGCTCGTTAGCTCCGCCCCAGATGGAATCGGCACGTTGCTTCTCATTGGGTGCGTGGGGGGGTTACTGGCTCCGCCCCTGACGAGGAGCTGACAGCCAGCCCCTTCGGGGTAACGCCGTGGAGCGCATGGTCATGGCGGGTAACCGAGCCGGTGTGAGGACGCACACTCCCCGCCCCTCTGTTGTTGTAGTCGTAGTTGTAGTTGTAATTGTTGTTGTAGTTGTTGTTATTGTTGTTGTTTGGGGAAGAAGATGGGAGGAGGTATGGGAAAGGTCCTAAACTCACTACTGATGCCATATAATCACATTCTGGTGCAACGAAGAGTCATAATTAATGGAAACGAGGCCTTAACTGACATAGATTAAGAATAACTAGGAAGATGTCCGAAAGTTGTCTACGTGTGGTGCGGTGGACCTGGGCACGACATTTAATGGGGGAATAAGGGGAAGGTCGGCTCTACTGATTGTTGTTTACATGCAATGGGACTAGGGAATGGGGGATTGGGGAAAGTTGGGGAGTATTGGAGAAAATAGGGGAATATTTACAAGCGGATATGGAGGCCAAATTCCATATTCGCAACATTGCACCCTTCTCTACCCTCGGGGCGTCCCGACCCGATAAATTTTTACCTACTTTAGTGTGGCACGCAATGTAGTTCCCTCTACTATTAACTCTACCCTGAGTGCGACAGTTTTACAGATATTCACAAATGAGTAAATATGTCCCCCTGCGACGTTGCACCCTTCTCCTCTCAGAAACACACCCACAGGATAACCGAATCCGGAAAGAATTCTCAAACTAAACATACAGCCGGTAGGGAGCATTATTTACAAGACTACGCTGCTATTTACACTACGATCCAGGACCTGTTTTTGGAGGAACACATGCAGATGTTATGCATAGAGAGAGCGCGCTTGCCAACATCGATACACCAACCCACGAGTGCTCTGTGGCCGACGGCCTTTAATAACGTGCAGAGCACCCTTCCCGAGCATCAAAAGCACCACCCCACCACCAATCGGTGCAGTCACCATTGTTCATTGGAATAAAAATAAATTCGACAACCCCTAACCCTGCAGGTGTCTCTTGCTCTTCTTGTGGTGCACTTGGTGGTGTTAACTATTAGTGGTTCACCTGTATGGCATAGGTGCCACGTTGATCCATAGGTCCATCCCCGGGTGGTGCTTGGCCGCAAACGAACTGCGGTCCATTGTGGGTGGCCACAAACATTGCGGTCCATATGGTGTATCGATCCCGGCAGCAAACAGCGAAAGTGCAGGCCCACAACTGCGCAGCCAGCACCTCTCTCTCCTCTCTCTCTACCCCAAAGCCAGATCCTCGGAGGTGGGAGACAAAAGAAGAAACAAGTGAGTAAGGTGGTAAGGGCGCAAAAGTGCACGCAATGTAAGGTGATGCACACTGGGGGCACATGGGAACCAGGTGAGACAGGTACGTTCCTATCGTACGCCCCCCCCACCAGGTAACCTACATGGCCCCTCCCTTACCCCTTACTGCATCCACAAAACACAACACTACCCATAAACATCTACTTTACAAATCAACAACCATCCCTACTGTCTTCCCCGTTCCTCCCATAAACCAAATTCGTCTTCTCTCCCTCCTAACCAATCAAAATTTGCCATTTTCAACTCAACATCAAAATTTGCCATTACCAATTCAACATCAGTCCCTCCTAGGGAGGGAGAGATGGAATCACCCCAATGTCTCATCCACGTCGTGATGCGTCTCACAAATCCACACAGCAATCTCATTTCCTGCAACAAACAAAGAAAACACAGGTGTGGAGTCATCATCATCACCACAGGTAAGTGGCTGCGTATGGTGCGACAGGTTCATCAATCCTAACTATCTCCTAAATGACTTTAACAACTTTACACTACCCGGGGTCTTTCTCCGGCCAAACCATTGGCCCTCTTACACTATGGGTTCTAAAAACCAATTCCCATTGGTCAAACTGTGGTGCTCTTCAATTTGGGGTCTCACTCCCCCGATTCATCTCCCGGTGCCCTCGCACAATTTCTGGGCTGTGGCGTGTACCTCTCCCAGCGGGTCTACCCACCTGCACACCTCCACCACTGCAGTTGCCTCCGAGCTTACCTGCTCCTTACCCTAACCTAACTACCTGGGGAAGGCCCTCTCGCACTCTCCCCACTCGGTGCCCTCTCTGGCACTGGGCTACCCGGGTCCGTCCTCCGGATCCTCGGGCCCCATCCACAACTCTACCGGCTCCCAGAGCCCACCTGCGGCCTCACCTGGCCGACATCCTCACAGTGGTGGAGTGCCCAACCAACTACACACACTAACAGGCTACACGCCCAGCCATTTCCACAACACTAATGCACCCATCCACAACACCATTCTGCAACCGCACCACAGATGCCAATATCTAACCACAATTTACCTATACCCTCTACCTAACACTTACACTACCCGCCCCGGGTACTCGTGAAAGGGGTCCACTCTTCCCCCATCCACACCTTCGCACCATGCACACCACTCCGTACCACTTACTCCAACTCTCTCCACACACCTGTACTTGCACACCTGTGCTCTCACACTTGGTGCCACCTGCACCCTTCTCTCCCCAAGCGCATTCGCGCTGATCCACACACTCACGACTCATACACTGCTCCACACACCTGTCCAATTGCACACCTGTGCAATCACACCTGTTCCATCCTCACACACACGGCATCATCTCAGCTAACTACTCCCTTCTGAAACTTGCGCTTCCCAGTCGTCCCTTTAAACTATTGCGCTCCCACGTCATTATCATCCATACTAATCTACCTGCGTCCCCACTACAGGTATCAGTCACTAACTAATCTTAACGTTACCTAATGTCATCTTCTAGATCCCTACACACAATATCCTAACCCACCCGGGCTAGTTTTCACTGCCATGCACCCCATAAGCTATTGCTCCTTTGCCCCCCCACATGGGAAGGGTGGCAAGGATGCCATCCCACCACATCGGGGGCCTCTCACTACCAATTTTGCACATCAAATTTCAACAAATCAAAAATTTGCCAATCATCTGCCAATCACTGTACCATTACCAATCATCACTCTGCCAATCCTTGGCCAATCATCAAATTTCGCCTTTTTCTAATTTCGGGGCCAAAACACTAACCTCATCACCCAGTCTACTCACTAATACCTCTCGGTGCGCCAATCCCTGTCCAAAGCCCGGCTTCGTAAAGCCAAACAATGAATGCTGGTTGTTTTGTGCCTGCGGCTGGATGCGTCCGGCACTCGGTGCAGGGACGGGGGCTTACCCGGGCCGAGATCCCACGCATCACCTCGGCGTGGAGCCATCCAATGTCCCGATCTCGACCTGCCGGCATGCCTCAACAAAACGTGGTCGCCATGACGACTCTTTCTATCGGGCCGCCCGCTCCGCCTAGGGGAGCACGGACGTTCAAAGCGAGGCCCAGCACGGATCGCGCACGGCGGTCCTTTCGAACCCGCCGTGGCTCGGATCCCCGCTGGTTCTCGCGGCACGCGAAACCCGGCACGCACCGAGGGCCCGCTTCGGCTAAAAGTCGACCTAACCTTTAACCCGGTCACCGTCGATGCTTCACCTGCTTGCTTACACCCCGCAGCCCGTTCCTTGCTCACACATCCAGCTGTGCCCATGCTCCTCGTACCCTTCCTTACACACCCAGGTACCCTCATTCCACTCACAGCCTTGGTCACACACCTGACCACCGAACACTTTGGCACACATTCGTTGCTCGCACACCTCACCAATACACCGCTTCGCGCCCCCTCCTCTGTCACCTCCTCTGTGACAATCACAGGTGTGCCCTCATTCGCACACCCAACCACGTGCCTCACCACCAACTCCAGCGTGCATTCCCACTCACGCTCTACCATTCCAGGTGTGCATCCTTCCATCCCAGGTGTACATCCTCACTCACCTGTCACAACTAACTCACGCTCCATGTCACTCTCACTACTTTCACCTCCATTCCTGACAGCGCACTCACCCTTACTCTTGACAGCACACTCTTTCCCCATGCACCTGTCCGTCACACACCTTTCTCGCGCACACTCTCCCGTTACACCCTCTGTAACACTCACCACAGGTGGACACTCTTCCTTACTTCTGACAGCGCACTCTTTCCTCATGCACCTGTCCGTCACACACCTTTCTCGCGCACACTCTCCCGTTACACCCTCTGTAACACTCACCACAGGTGGACACTCTTCCTTACTTCTGACAGCGCACTCTTTCCTCATGCACCTGTCCGTCACACACCTTTCTCGCGCACACTCTCCCGTCACACCCTCTGTAACACTCACCACACCACGCTTCCATGTGCTCCCTCGCACACGCGCTACGACCGACTCACTCTCGCCAGCACCCTCACTCCTTGGCACGCACTTTTTCCTCACACACCCCAGAGTCGGACTTTCTCGCACACCTCCTCTTTCGCACACCAGACCTGTCGCACACTTCACCAGTGGCCTCTCACGAACACCCGGGTCCATCTCGAACCCCAAGCTTATTAAATCACCTGGCGCATCATACGCACGACCATATTGGTCACCACTTACACCGGGTCCTCTTTCTCTTCGCTTCTCCTCCATCACCTGCGAATCCCTCATCCGGTTAATGAGCACATCATCACGATCCGAACACAGACTCTGGACCAATTCTTTTACCTCCTCTTTTATCTCTTTCTTATCCTCTCTCCGTCGCTTTTTAATTTCGCTCACCCCCTCTTCCACTTCTTCTAATTTCTGCTTCACCTCCTTCATCTCCTCGTGCGCCCCTTTAAGTTCTTCCTCTAACTCCACTTTATTTTTTTCTATGTGCTCCCGCACCTCCCGCTCTTTAACCTCCATCACCTCTACCACTTTGTTCATTTTTTTCGTCAAGTCCTCATGTACCGTCTGACACTCTTTTTTAATTACCCCTACGTCCTTTTTCATCTCCTTCTGCGTCGATTTTAACCCCTCTATTACCGCTGTGTTCTTCTTTACCTGTTCCCCCAACTCCTTTTGTCCCACTGTCAGTTGTTCTACTCCCAGCGTCAACTCCTCTATACCCCCTTGCAATTTTACAGTCCCCTTTCTCACCTCCTTCTCCATGCGCTCCTTACAGTGCCTCACCTCCTCGCGCACTCCTCCGACCTCCTCACTCACTCCTCTTCTGATCTCCTCTCCCATCACTTGCATCTCCTGCCCAGATGCCACCCTCATCTGCTCCATTTCCTCCCTGTGAGCATCCAGTTTGGTTTCTACCCCCATTCTGACCCCCTCTATCTGCTGCTCCATTTGTTTAACTTCCCTTTCCGCTTGGTCCCTCATGTCCCTCAATTTGCCTTCCATACTGTTTTCTAACCCCTCTAACCCATTTTTCACTCCCTCTATCTGATTCTCCTGGGCAGCCATTCTATTTTCTACCCCCATTAACCCATTTTTCACTTCTTTTATCCCGTTGTCTAACCCCTCAAAATTATTGTCTAACTTCCCAAATTTCTTGTCTAACTCCTCAAAATTATTGTCTAACCCCTCACTGGTACCCCTCGCTTCATCCCTCATTACCCCCATTTGGTTTCCCATTACCCCCATTTGGCCCTCTAATCGCTCACTATTAACCCTCATTTGCTCACTCTGAGCATCCATCCGGTTCCCCATTTGTTCCCTATCAGCCCTCATTCCCATCATTATTCTGCTTTCCATTTCTTCATTATTCTTGTCCATAAGGGCCTTCATTTGCATAAAAAACAAGTTCAAATCCACCGGGGGCGCTGCCACGGTCGCTGGCGCGGTGATGAGCGAGGCGCCATTTTGCGCGCCCGCTTCTTCGTGCGTGACGGCGCTATTTTGCGAACCTGCCGCCCTCACTGCTTCGCTCTCCTCCTGTCCCTCATTTTGGTCCTGGATCGACCCTACCTCTCTCTCCTCTACCGGACCCCAGCTGTCTTGATCCGCCATAGCGCGACTTTCAAAATTCGGTTTTTATTTTTTATTTTCGTAAAACAAATTCAAATTTCGCCGTTATAATTTCGCGCGGGAAACGCGCTCCAAATCGATTCTAACTGTTACAAATTTGGGCCTAATAAATTTAGTCCCGGGTTCGAATTCCACTCCTCGACACCAATTGTTACCGTACTAACACAATTGGTGTCCAAAATTTGGGCTAAATAAATTTAGTCCCAGGTTCGAATCCCACCTCCTGACTACCAATTGTTACAGACGTGGCTTGGATGTTATTTACCGAGCGGTTTTATGGTATGACCACGTCTGCACAAGTTACCCGATTGTGCCCGAACGTTGACTAGTCGCGCGATGCTGGCTCAATAAGAAAAAGAAGACACCCGGCTGGATTACAATAACACAATACGACACCAGGGGTTCAGTTCTCAAGACCTCCGGAGGAGGTTATATTAAGGCGGAAGGTTAGATTACAACTACAAGAGGGACAGCATAGAAAGACAAGCACTTAGACACACTCTTATATTAACCCCAACAGACGACAGATAAACGGGACAAAAGGCTGACTCACACGGGGATTGATGGCAAGGAAAGGCAGGCAGTCGATGGCTCAAGGTGCACTCTTGGCTCAAGGCAGAATCGACTCGGTCCGGTCCAGAGATGCAGGGAGGTCACAGCGCTCGGAAGGCGACGTTCTTTCTCCAAGCTGAGGCGCATCTCACGTCACATCCGGCGCGGGGCCACGTATATCCGGCGGGGAGTGACACGCCCTCGGCTCGTTAGCTCCGCCCCAGATGGAATCGGCACGTTGCTTCTCATTGGGTGCGTGGGGGGGTTACTGGCTCCGCCCCTGACGAGGAGCTGACAGCCAGCCCCTTCGGGGTAACGCCGTGGAGCGCATGGTCATGGCGGGTAACCGAGCCGGTGTGAGGACGCACACTCCCCGCCCCTCTGTTGTTGTAGTCGTAGTTGTAGTTGTAATTGTTGTTGTAGTTGTTGTTATTGTTGTTGTTTGGGGAAGAAGATGGGAGGAGGTATGGGAAAGGTCCTAAACTCACTACTGATGCCATATAATCACATTCTGGTGCAACGAAGAGTCATAATTAATGGAAACGAGGCCTTAACTGACATAGATTAAGAATAACTAGGAAGATGTCCGAAAGTTGTCTACGTGTGGTGCGGTGGACCTGGGCACGACATTTAATGGGGGAATAAGGGGAAGGTCGGCTCTACTGATTGTTGTTTACATGCAATGGGACTAGGGAATGGGGGATTGGGGAAAGTTGGGGAGTATTGGAGAAAATAGGGGAATATTTACAAGCGGATATGGAGGCCAAATTCCATATTCGCAACAATATATTAGATGGTGAAGAGAGTGGAAAGAGAATTAAATTATTTCCCACACATAAACAAATATTTGTGGGATCAATGTTTGAGTGGTCTACTTGGGATCATTCATAGTAAGAGTACCATAAGACCAAGGGGGAATCATTGTTTGAGTGTCAAAAGGCTAAAAGGTTCGTAAAGAGGTGAGAAGAAAATTAACATGTAAGTGAATGGGTTGATGTTTGAGTGGGTCAAAGATAATCTGCCAAATGATATGTAGAAGAAGGATTATAGGTCTATAAGGGAAAACAAATACTTGTAGTGTTTGAGTGGTCTAATGAACAGCATTAAGGAGAGGTACTATAGACAAAAGGTTCATAAAGATTAGGGTGGGAGAAATAGAGGTGTTCATGGGCAATGAGGTTAAGAGGAAAATTAACATGTAAGTCAATGGAAAAATGAGAGTGTCCCAGAAGCAACATATATACACTACTCTGCATCAGTTATCCCACTGCTCAGCGACACATCACAACAGCCGTAGGCTATAAGCCAGACCCCCCAAATTGCCCGGATGGTACCATACAGATGGAGTAAGGCTCATTGTGATTTTTAGCAAGATATATGTCCCTAGATATGAAAAAAAAGTGATAGCAGTGTATAACTCTCGGCCATCTCTGTGTTATCACCCGAAATATTATTATACGCCTGCTTCGCTTCGCCAAAAAATGTGATATTTGCTAAAATTGGAATAAATATGTTTTTAAGGACCACAGAGTGCCGAGATCGAGATCGAGATCGTATTTGTTCGAGAGATCATGATAAACCTAGAGTGTGGAGCAAGTTTGCATGCATTGTGAAATATAATGTAGCTGATGTTACAAACCTACTTTAGGATACTAGCTAATACCAAAAATTACACTGAGATACCAAAAGTAGTAGACGAATAAACCTAAAATGTTCAAAAGCTATGTTTCGTTCCAAAATATCAAAATTAGGGGGTATGGTTGAACATATTTTGAACTTTGCCAAAATATGTGCCCCAAACAACCACCATATTACAAAGTAATGATATATTCCAATGCAGTGGTTCCTTGCAAAGATTTTGAGGGGTCAAATGTTACTCTGGGAGTTTTCATTTTTGAAATATTGACAAAAATGTTCAATGTGAATTCTGAACTCGAAACGATTTCGACCACTTTTTCACTAAATTTAACATATTTTTTGTCATTATATCAATATTTTGATAAATAACCCCCACAAATGTTCTATATTTCTATTACTATATTAGTTGGCATCCAGTATGCAAATTATTGGCACTCTGTGGTCCTTAAAAACATATTTATTCCAATTTTAGCAAATATCACATTTTTTGGCGAAGCGAAGCAGGCATATAATAATATTTTGGGTGATAACACAGAGATGGCCGAGAGTTATACACTGCTATCACTTTTTTTCATATCTAGGGACATATATCTTGCTAAAAATCACAATGACCCTTACTCCATCTGTATGGTACCGACCAACCCCCTTGGCTCATAGCCTACCGCCAATGATGTTTCTGAACGAGAAGAAAGGGAAGGGTTGTTCATTCCAACAAACATCACACCAGGACACTTTACCCACTACGCATTGGATAATTTAAACTTCCATTCAGAGACACAAGATGGTGGTAGTTTTGATGCTACAACAAATATAATTTATCAGTACACATTTGAGGGAGAAGGAAGTGGGGAGGTAGTGGGGGCAGTGCCCCTTAAGAAAACCAGGAAACTGACTATCAGTGAACCAGACAAATTTGTTCCAGTAAGTAGTAAACTGACACTGAAGGACAGAAGACAGGCTAAGTCATTACGTGATATTGAACTTCCTCATGATGACAAGGGGGAAGCCTGCTTTCTAGCTGACAAGAACATCTTTTGGTTCCTACTGAGGATGTATCCAACACAGTTGATGACGGGTGAAAACGACAAGGACACTGATAGCCTGACATGGAGCAGCTTCTTTGAATACAGTTCTGGGCAACGTACAGAGAAAACAAAGATTGGTTATGGACCATTGCTTCCACAAAACCCAACCAACGCAGATGTAGTCCAGACCTCATTGGACTACTTTGTCTCCTTGAGTCTTAAGATGGGTCAGGCTAAGACGGTGGTGACTTGTGACCAGGCGATATATGACATAGTAAAGGGGTTGTTTAGGAAGGAATCGGAAAAGTACAAAGATGTTATTGTTCGACTTGGAGGATTCCATATTGCCCAGAACTTCTTGGGATCTATTGGATTTTTCATAATGGACAGTGGCATAGAGGACATTCTGGTTTCCAGTGATATCTGTGGTCGAGGTACAGCCAATAAAGTCATGGCAGGAAAAGATTATTATAAGATGGTCCGTTATCATTCATGGTTGAGTGAGGCATTGTTCATGCTGAAGTGGGAGGCATTTGAGAAATGGCTGTTGTTCGAGAAGACTGAGGAGACACTTTCTTTGCTTTCGTCTCTGCTTGAAAATCTTAGAAATGCCTTTGACAGGAAAGAGAAGGACGAATTTTCTGCACTCATGAAGGAAGTCATGAAATGCCTAGTCACTGGAGTCGCTCTGGGGAGATTTTGAGAAGGGATTAGGAGTGACAGCCCATCTTTGGAGCATGTACATAGACATGGTGCTTATCCTAAGGCGTTACATCCATGCTGAGAGAGCTGGGCTGTGGCAACAGCACTTACAAGAGGTGCAGAATATGCTACCCTATACCATTGCTTCCGGCCATAGTAAGTACATGTCCTGCCTTCCGATCTATCTCAGTGAGATGCAAAAGCTTCCAGAAACAGCACCAGAGGTGCACGAGGAGTTTGCAGCTGGCAAATTCACAGTTCACCAGACTGCAGGAGACTTTAATGGTGTGTGGACAGACCTTGCCCTTGAACAGACCTACAATAGGGAAGGCAAAACAAGCCTCTAAGGGTATAACACAGTCTGAATCAGCACGAGAAAAGTACATCAAGGCTCTACCGTTCATGACCTCTGTCTCTGAAAGTGTAAAGCAGATGGCACACATGGCCTCGCCGCAATCTGACCACCACGAGAAGCTGAGGAAAGACGACATGGAAGCTGTGTTGCAGATCAAACGGACCGTGGAAGAGAAGATGCAAAACCCATTCGATCCTTCACTTGCGACAGATAAACTAATGAACATATCCACAGGTCAGATTATTGCAGCAACTACCCTGGTAGATGCCAAACGTCTAGGCTTGGAGGCAATGGATGCTGCCACGACGACGAATGCAGACAAGATTGTCCAACCGAAGATAGAAACATTCGCCATGCATCTGAAGAAAAGCAAGAAAAAGATGGACACTGTGAAAGAAGTCATCAGAGAGGAGGGTGCAGTGACAAGGGCACTGTTTCGCACAGGACCTGAGTGATGAGGCACGGACTGAGGCATTTAGTTATGAATGGCTTGAGTACCCTCCCTCGTTGTTTGAGCCAGAGAAGAATGGATTTTCCATGCGCAAAGGTTGCAAATCCAACTATCTATCCACTCTACAGGCAGAGGTTGCCGAGTCATGGGAACCGTTAAAAGAGTTGCCTCCTTCTGCATCTGATGCAGTTTATGTAGTCGATGCAATGGCATTCATCCAGCGGTTCAACACACTTGGTTCGAGTACATTTGACCAACTTCAGGAAAGGTACAGGAACAAACTCTTGAACATGAAACCCAGACATTGCACTGAAGTGCATTTCGTGGGCGATCAATATGATTTTGGGTTAAAGAGTCTAAAAGGGGATGAACGCCAGAGACGGGAGTCAAATACCAACTTGCCAGAGTTTGTTCCAGCGGACATCATGAAAATCCCTGATTGGAACACATTCCTTTCAAACCCTTGTAACAAGACCAATCTGCTGCCGTATCTTGCTTCACGTTGGTCCCAGGAGTCATCCTGGCCTGATGGCTTCTGCCTGGTCCTTGGGGTCAATGCCCAGGCAACTCGTGTGACACAGACGGAACATACCAATGTTGATGAGCTGTACTGCCCTAACCACGAGGAGGCGGACACCAGAATCTTTGCTCACATTGCTAGCTGTGACAACAGCGTAGTTGTCATTCAGGCTACAGATACAGATATCATCGTCTTGTCAATGTATCATTTCCCTCGGTTGACAAACGTTGTTGAGTTATGGGTGGAAAAGGATGATCTGTTCCTCCCCATCCATGACTTGGTGAATGAGTTGGCCAAAGCAGTTGGAAAGGACGTATTGGCACTCACAGACACACTGCTCATCTCCTACATTCTGTCAGGTTGTGATTCGGTGAGCTATCCTTTCAAACGGGGTAAGAAGAGAGCAGTGAAAGTCGCACTCCAGCATGTTGACAAACAGCCAGCGTTGTCTAATTTCATCAGACATGAAGCCGGACCTTCTGCACATGATCAGGTGATAACTGAAGCACGAAGCTTCTTTTGTGATCTCTACGGCAAGCCAGGGTATTCATCCCTGGATAAGCTCCGCGCCCACTTGTTTGCATCTCGCAAACTAGATCTGCGCTCCCTTCCTCCAACAGAAGATGCTTTTCACTTCCACATTCTCAGGAGCCTTTGTCAGATCAGCTTATACAAGCAAGCCTCACTCAGCAATCCAGTGCTTCTTCCACCTGAAGAGTATGGCAGGAGTGTGCATGGTGACAGGTTAATTCCTGTTATGAAGAGCAAGCCATCAAAGCCTTCTGCTGCGAAGTTGAAGTACTGCAAATGTAAGAAGAAACCGAACTGCCTGAGGAATTGCCCTTGTGCGAAAGCTGGAGTACCATGCATCATTGCATGTGCCTGCAATAGCGACAGAGAAAAATGTGGACGGCTTCTGACTGATGACGGTGATGATGATGAGAAAATAGAGGTAATGACACTTTTCCAGACGGTATGTGGTATGACTTGTCGTTTTAAAACATGATGAAGAGTACCGTGCAAATAGATAGTGTGAATGCCCGATTCTGGTGATTTTTTTTTAAGTTCTGCAAATCTAAAGTGACATACATGCCAGTAAGTTAAGTTCAGTCGGGGCATTTCTTTCCCAAAAACATCAGAGGGGAACAAACAACATATTTTGGGTGTAAAAGTGTGGCTATATTGAGCTTGAAGTAGGAAAAATGTGATTTTATTTACGAAAGGAGCTAAACTTTTAGCTTAACCCACTTTCCGTGACCTTTTGTCCTCTGCTGACTTCATGGATGGTCCAATCACGTTGATTCATGTTTCATATAAAAGCCAACTTTATAACAAAAAGAATGAGTGGTAATTTGTTGCACTCACCCCTGTATTATGGGATATATGGTCAATTGAATTTCCCCCACCCCTAAATTTCTTGCTTTTTTACAGTTGACGCCCCAAGTTAAAAAATGTCCCTACAGAATTCGCGCAATCCAAACTACCTTGCTAAAGTCACTTTTCTGGTGGCTGACACCCCCACAGACATGATCTAGGGGTCAAACATTTTATAGCAGGGGTGTCACTTCAAAATCAAATTTTGAGGTCTCGGATCCCAGACTATATGTTGCATGAGTGAGAAGTGTTATGATTTATGGGAGCGAGACATGGGTAATGAACGTAGAGCATGCAACGAAGGCTGGAAAGGGGGAAATGCGAATGGTTCGGTGGATGTGTGAGGTATCGTTGAGAGAGAAGAAGACAAATGATGAATTGCGAAAGATGATGGGAATAGAGCCTGTGATTGATGCTGTGAAGAGGAACAGGTTGAGATGGTTTGGTCATGTGTTGAGGAAGGATGAAAGTGACTGGTTGAGAAGAGTGATGGAAATGAATGTAGAAGGAAGTAGAAGACGGGGAAGACCGAGAAAGACTTGGCTAAAGATGGTGGAAGAAGAAATGCGGGCTAGGGGGTAAACAAGGGGAGATGCCCCTCTTTGTGGGTGGCCCCTCTTTGTGGGTGGCCCCTCTTTGTGGGTGGCCCCTCTTTGTGGGTGGCCCCTCTTTGTGGGTGGCCCCTCTTTGTGGGTGGCGCCTCTTTGTTGGAGGCCCCTCTTTGTGGGTGGCTCCTCTTTGTGGGTGGCCCCTCTTTGTGGGTGGCTCCGCTTTGTGGGTGGGCCCTTTTTGTGGATGACCCCTTGTGGCTGCGGGCTCCGCGGTCGCCTAACGGAGGCTATGCTGGGCACCCCCTGCACTCGGTTAGGAACTAGGTGCAAGTTAGGTCAGGAATTTGTAACTTGTTCAGGATGCCGGCGATAGTTCGCCTACTCTTCACGAAGGAAACCGTGGGATCTTTAACGTCCACCAACTCAGGTCGGCAGACGGGATTCCCGTTTAACGCGAATCCGAGGGACGGTACGCGCATTGATGAGTCACCCTACTTGTTGTGGAAGAACATACAATCAGGTTCAGATTCGAATAGACTAACAGATTAAAACGTTTACCGGATTCGAAACTTAAATTGATTCAAACGTTTACCGGATTCGAAACATTACCCGATTCAAACGTTTACGGGATTTGAACCTTTGACCGATTCTAACGTTTACCGGATTCGAACCGTGAGCCGATTCAAAGGTCGACCGGATTCGAACGTTTACAGGATTCGTACCATTGACCGATTCAAACGTTTACCGGATTCGAACCATTTACCGAATCAATGGTTTATCGGATTCAAACCTTTCACTGATTCTAACGTTTACAGGATTTCAACCGTTAGCCGATTCAAAACGATTACCCGATCCAAACGTTTATCGGATTCGAACCTTTAACTGATTCAAACGTTTACCCGATCCAAATGTTTATCCGGATTCTAACCTTTAACTGATTCAAACGTTTACCAGATTCGAACCTTTAACTGATTCAAACGTTTACCGGATTCGAACCTTTAACTGATTCAAACGTTTACCAGAATCGAACCTTTAACTGATTCAAACGTTTACCGGATTCGAACCATTAACTGATTCAAACGTTTGCCAGAATCGAACCTAAAACTGATTCAAACGTTTACCGGATTCGAACCATTAATGATTCAAACGTTTACCAGATTCGAACCATTAACCGATTCAAACGTTTACCAGATTCGAACCATTAACTGATTCAAACGTTTGCCGGATTCGAACCATTAACTGATTCAAACGTTTGCCGGATTCGAACCATTAACTGATTCAAACGTTCGCCGGATTCGAACCTTTAACTGATTCAAACGTTTACCGGATTCGAACCTTTAACTGATTCAAACGTTTACCGGATTCGAACCTTTAACCGATTCAAACGTTTACCGGATTCGAACCATTAACTGATTCAAACGTTTACCAGAATCGAACCTTTAACTGATTCAAACGTTTACCGGATTCGAACCATTAACCGATTCAAACGTTTACCAGAATCGAACCTTTAACTGATTCAAACGTTTACCGGATTCGAACCTTTAACCGATTCAAACGTTTACCGGATTCGAACCATTAACTGATTCAAACGTTTACCAGAATCGAACCTTTAACTGATTCAAACGTTTACCGGATTCGAACCATTAACCGATTCAAACGCTTACCAGAATCGAACCTTTAACTGATTCAAACGTTTACCGGATTCGAACCTTTAACCGATTCAAACGTTTACCAGAATCGAACCTTTAACTAATTCAAACGTTTACCAGAATCGAACCTTTAACTAATTCAAACGTTTACCAGAATCTAACCTTTAACTAATTCAAACGTTTACCGGATTCGAACCTTTAACTGATTCAAACGTTTACCGGATTCGAACCTTTAACTGATTCAAACGTTTACACGATTCAAACCTTCAACTGATTCAAACGTTTACCGGATTCGAATCATTAACTGATTCAAACGTTTACCAGATTCGAACCATTAACTGATTCAAACGTTTACCAGATTCGAACCATTAACTGATTCAAACGTTTACCAGATTCGAACCTTTAACTGATTCAAACGTTTACCAGATTCGAACCTTTAACTGATTCAAACGTTTACCAGAATCGAACCTTTAACTGATTCAAACGTTTACCGGATTCGAACCATTAACTGATTCAAACGTTTACCGGATTCGAACCATTAACTGATTCAAACATTTACCGGATTCGAACCATTAACTGATTCAAACGTTTACCGGATTCGAACCATTAACTGATTCAAACGTTTACCGGATTCGACCCTTTAACTGATTCAAACGTTACCCGATTCGAACCTTTAACTGATTCAAACGTTTACCGGATTCGACCCTTTAACTGATTCAAACGTTTACCCGAATCGAACCATTATCGGATTACCATAGTCCATAATTTACCCTATTTACACATTCGCATCCGTCTTTTGTACAAAGAAATGCACAACACCTCCCATGTTTGTAATGGTACAAACCTAACTTTGAATATGGTGAAGGGTAAAGGGTAAAGGTAAAGGGGTAAAGGGTAATGGGTAAAGGGGAAATGGTGTTAACTTCACGGACATCTGTGCGAGGTGATGGAAATAGGAATTCGGAAAAAAGTGAATTCGGATGTAAAGGAGTTTGTAAACATCGACCTGACCCTTTTTTTTTTCTTTTTTTTTGTATACAAGATCGAGGCTCGTGAAAGAGCGAACATTAATCACACAGAAAGACAAACAGACACATAAAACAAATAACATCGGGAGCGGTAGACAAGATGGGGAGAGTGGGGGAAGGACACAAACACAACATTTGAGAGCAGGGACCGAGAGACATGGAGACATCGAGAGAACTGTGGGAGGGAGAGGGCTTTGGGGGGGAGGAATGGGAAGGGTGGGGGTGGGAGAGGTATAAAACATATGGACACTGCCAGGACTTCCAGGAAAGAAGTTGGAATTTCAAACAAGGTGGATCTGGGGTGAATTAGCGCGGGTAGAAAAGATCAAGGTTTTGGATGGGGGAAGATAAGAGATGGTGGTGAACAGCCGTTTTAAAGACCTGGAGGGAGGAGTGTGATTGAAGTGAGTGTGGGAGTTTGTTCCAGAGGCGGGAGAAAAGAGGAATGAAAGAGTGAAGGTGAGCAGAGAGCCGAGATTTCGGCAGTTTAACCATCAGAGGGTGGCTGGCAGATCTTGTGCGACCTGTAGGAATATTTGGGGGACAGAGCACAGAGAGAGCTGGGGGAGCAAGGCCGGAGAGGAGTCGGTAGAAGACAGAAAGACCACCTACCTGCCTGCGGTGAGTGAGTGAAAGGCCCTCAGAGATAGCTTCATCGCGGGAGATTCCAATGATTCTGAAAGCTTTGGATTCAACAGCGTGAAGCCGAGCCAGGTGTGAGGCAGGAGCACCAGCCCATAGAGGAGAACAGTATTCCATTGAGCTGCGGATGAAAGCCTTGTATGTGGTGAGGAGCTCAGGTGTGCCTAGGAAGGACTTCGCACGACGGAGGATGCCCAGTCGGCGACTGGCTTTGGAGGCCAGCTTGGAAATGTGGTTTTCCCAAGAAAGATCATGGCAGATAGTGAGACCCAAAAGCTTGAGCGACAGAACTTCTTGGAGAGGATTGTTGAGAAAGTAGATGGGAGGGTTGTCCAGTCGATCTTTTCGGAGAGACATAGTAAGAGTGTGAGATTTGTCAGGATTGAAAGACATGTTCCACTTGTTTGACCAGTCTGTGATTTTGTCCAGGTCTTCAGAGAGTGAGGAGGCTGCAGACTGCCGATCTGAGGGAAGAGGAATGGAGCGGCAGAGAGTGGAGTCATCAGCAAAAGATAGAGGATTTTCCAGAGAGTCAGAGAGATCATTGATAAAGACCAGAAAAAGCACAGGACCCAGCACACTGCCTTGGGGAACTCCAGCCAGAAGAGGAAGGGGGGATGAGAGAAATCCATTCAGGGCCACACGTTGATTACGACCAGAGAGGAAGTCTGCAAGCCATGCATGGAGATTTCCATGGATACCATAGGAGGAGAGTTTGGTGAGCAGAGCTGGGTGCCAGACCGTATCGAAGGCACGTGATATGTCAAGGGAGACAGCTCTGATTTCCTGTTTGGCATTGAGGACCTCCATCCATTGTTGAGACAGCAGAAGCAGCATATCCAGAGTAGAGTGACCTGGTCTGAAACCAAATTGATGATCAGAGATCAAGCCATTGGAGAAGAGGAAAGATTTCATATCCGAAGCAATGATGGATTCCATGACTTTGCTGATAATTGGGAGCAGGCTGATTGGTCTGTAGTTGCAAGGATCTGTTTTTGCACCCTTTTTGTGTAAAGCGGTAATGTTTGCCGATTTCCAGGATGCTGGCAGATGACCTTGAGCAAAAGATAGGGTGAAAAGAACAGAGAGAGGGTGAGATAGAGTGGCAGAGCAGGATTTTAGGACCCGTGGGCTGATGCCGTCTGGTCCAGTTGCAGAATCAGAGTCGAGGTTTGACAAAAACTCCTCCACCTTGTCAGGAGAGAAGGACACAGAGTCCAGGAGCAGTTGGGTTCGACTGGGAAGGGTGGGAACAGAGAGAGATGGGTTTGGGACTAAGGATTTTGAGGCAAACACAGAGTTGAGGCATTCGGCTTTGTCACGTGCGATGTCAAATGTGTGGCCATTTGAGGTAAGGGAGGGGATGGAGGGGGAACAAACACCAGAAATGGATTTGACAAGACCCCACCAGGATTTGGAGGAAGGAGACAGGTTTGAGAGTTCATTCTTGAGTGAGGAGAGATAGTGCTTCCTGGCACTCCTGAGGGTAGACGCACACTTGTTCCGAGCTTGGTGGAAGGAACTGAGATTGCCTTCAGTTGGATTAGCCTTCCAAGAGGCAAAGGCAAGTTGTTTCAGCGCAACTGCCTCACCACAAGATTCAGTGTACCATGGACGGGAGGAAGGGTAAGGCAACTGAAGGCGAGATGGGATAAATCTGTGCATGAGAGAGATCAGTTTGCTTTGGAAGAATTCCCAGGAAGAATTGATGTCAGAGGCAGTGGAGATGGGAGACCAATCCAGACGATTGATGGCTGCTTGAAGACCCTCCCAGTCGGCCTGAGTGAAATGCCAGACTCGTTGACGCTGAGGAGGCTCTCTGAGAATGCCCAGAGAGATGTCCACTTTGACAAGCACATGATCAGAAGAACCGATTGGAGCAGAAGAAGAGCAGCAGACATTAGCAGGGAAGTTTGTCATAACCAAGTCTAGAAGAGAAGATACTCCATTGGCTGAGATCCGGGTCGGGAAATTGACAGATTGTGTCAATCCCAATGAGTCACAGAAGTCCTTTGCTGAGGTGCCATGACTGGTGAGAGGAACCCACACCCAACCAGGTGGCATGATGACAGTTGAAGTCACCACATATGAGGAAGAGAGAGTTGGGATGAGTGGATAGAAGTTGGTCCATGTTGTCAGACAGTGAAATGTAGATGGAGTCATCACTGTTTGGGGGACCGTACAGAACACATATGAACAAAAGGTGGGAGCGGAGAGGAAGCTGTAGCCAGAGGTACTCCTGGGGGTGAGGAGGAGAGAGGGCAGTGCAAGGAGAGTGAGGAAGAGAGTTTTTGATAAAGATAGCCACCCCACCACCAGGCCGAGGCTCAGGTCTATCATACCGGAGGAGGGAGTAACCAGGAAGAGATATTAAGGAATCAGAGACATCTTGAAGGAGGAAAGTCTCTGTTAAGCAGATCAAGTCTGGATTGTCAGAAGCAACCTGTATGGAGAGATCAGTCAGGTTTGAGTGCAGGCCCCGGATGTTTGAGGTCCATACCGTTAATGAAGAGAGAGAGGTGCATCGGGTACAGGACAGGGGAGGGGAGGAGTAGGGTAAGATGAAGGATGAGAGGGGGAGGTAGGGAGAGCAGTTGATAGTGTGTCAGAGATTGCAGAAGAGTTCCAAGAAAGGGAAGGATGAGGAGGATGAAAGGTTTGATGGTGAAGGGATGAGGCACAGTGAGGGGTTGTTTGAGGAGGGGCAGAGGAAAGTAGAAGGTTGGGGGGGGGGGGGTGGAGGTATGAGATAGAAGGGAGACGAAGTGGGGAGGAGGCAGCTTTGAGGAGGAGGGGGGAGGAGGGAGAATTGGAAAGGAATGGTATGGGGGGAGATATGAATGGGAGGGGTTGGGGGGAGTTTTGAAGGGGAGGATTGAGGGGGGAGTTTAGGAGGGGAGGGGCAAGGGGGGAGTTTCGGAGGGAAGGGGCAAGGGGGGAGTTTAGAAGTGGAGGGGCGAGGGGGGGATTTGGAGGGGAGGGGCAAGGGGGGAGTTTAGGAGGGGAAGGGCAAGGGGGGAGTTCAGGAGTGGAGGGGCAAGGGGGGAGATTTGGAGGGGAGGGGCAAGGGGGGTGTTTAGGAGGGGAAGGGCAAGGGGAGAGTTTAGGAGGGGAAGGGCAAGGGGAGAGTTTAGGAGGGGAAGGGCAAGGGGGGAGTTTAAGAGTGGAGGGGCAAGGGGGGAGTTTAGGAGTGTAGGTGCAAGGGGGGGGATTTGGATGGGAGGGGCAAGAGGGGAGTTTAGAAAGTGGATGATTAATGAAAGACGAACATTGAAAACAAATTGGGTTTGTTGTGATTTTCAAGTTGGCAATCCGATTCAGAACGATGGAGGAGGGATGGAATGAATGTGAATTTAGACCATGTAGTGAGGGAGACGTATGAGATATTGAATTTCTTTTTTTGAAGTGGAATGAGTTGGAGAGGAAATTGAGAAAAGCCTTTTAAATAGGAAGAAACATAGCGTGTTGTAAAATACCACTGAGTAAAACACTGACGGGGAAAGGTTAAACATATTTAAATAATATTTAAACAGAACCGTGAACAATCTTATATGCACAAAATACCAACGGGGGGAGAGCCGAGAGAGACCACCACGAGTCACGTGAACAGGGCAAACGGTGGATGGCAAGGAGATAATGGGGGCGGGGCGAACAGCACACCTGGACAGAAAATACAGGATGAGACAACAGTACATGTGGAGAAAGGAAAATAAATATTTTTGTTTTTTTTTGTTTTTTTGGGGGGGGGGTGGGGGGGTGGGGATTGAGAACGTTAGACAGAGTATTATGTTCGGGGTAGAAGGGAAAAAAACTAAGAGCCAAGCAAAACACGCTTAAGTTAACAAACACCGACGGGGGTACAACTACAAGGCCGCACACGAGGAGCAGAACACGATTAATTAATTACGAGTTACAGGAAATTCAAACCAAAACTAACTATAATCAAACAATAATGCATGGACGATAAAATAACGAGTTGAAATTTGACAATCTATCTGGGGAAATGGGGGAGAAACACATGGTCGAAGAATGAACGAACGAATAAGAATGAATAAACGAATGAGAACAGAGAAGGAAATGTTTTTTTTGTTTGTTTTTTTTGAGTTGAGATTTACATAAGGAAGTCGGCTATGGGGAGAAAAGACTGGGAAAACAGAGAACGAAAGTTATTGGATCACAAACGATGGACCGCTGAGAGAAAAACAAAGCCTCAAGGTTGTACAGTGTACACTGTACAAGGCCTCAAGACACGACACGAATTAACACGATTTTCAATACAGGTATGAAAGATTTGCACCGAAAATCTTCGTCGGGAGACAATATATGCACCATAAAATAAATACAGTTATAACGAAAATACAAATGGGAACAATTACTTAACTTCGATTTCGATGAGAAGCGTGGAGAGCTGAGAATAAAGGAACCCTCGCCAGCAAGACCGGAAACGGAAGTCCGAAGTCGGAAACGGAAACGGAAGATTTACACGAAGCACGGAGTTTAAACTGTAAAACGTGTTTCTGAAATTTGCTTCTCGTGATCTCACGAGTTCGTTGTGTTATAATTTATAAACAATGCAAACAAATGGAGCATGGAAACGGTTTTTTGAGGATGTAATGTGGCGCCCCATCCATTGCGCGCCTGGTGCGGTCGTCCTCCTCCTCCCTTTCCTCCTCCGCCTCCTCCACCCCTTCCTCCTCCACCTCCTTTCTCCCCCACCCCTCCGCCTTTGCCTCGCCCTCCCACCTCCTCCTCCTCCCCGTCCCACGGCCTCCTCCTCTTCCTCCTCCTCCTCCTCCTCTTCCTCCTCGCCTCCTTTCTCCCCAGCCTCCTCTGCCTCCTTTCTCCCCCGCCCCCTCCGCCTCCTCCTCTTCCTGCCACCTCTTCCTCCTCCCCCTCCCACGCCCTCCTCCCCTTCCTCCTCCGCCTCCTTTCTCCCCCGCCTCCTCCTCCTCTTCCTCCCACCTCCGCCTCCTCCCCCTCCCACGTCCTCCTCCTCCCCCTCCCACGTCCTCCTCCCCTTCCTCCTCCTCCCCCTCCCACGTCCTCCTCCCCTTCCTCCTCCGCCTCCTTTCTTCCGCACCCCCTCCCCCTCTTCCTCCCACCTCCTCCTCCTCCCCTCCCACGTCCTCCTCCTCTCCTCCTCCTCCCCGCCACCTCCTCCTCCTCCTCGACAACAACTCGACCCCACATCGACCTCCGAGTAATTAAACAAGAATGTATCAATTGAATGCAGGTTTATTAGCAACAACGATGAACAATCAATCTGCAAGACAAAGAAAGCGATGGTAGATATTAGAATAAGATAATAGATACAGAATATGCAAATAACAATGCGCAGTATTACACAAGATGAGAACAGCACCATACGCAATAGAGAACAGCACCATACAAGAGTTGTCTATCTCCCTTTCCCAAAAATGGTTCAATTGTGACACAGAATAGAACGAAAACTGGAGACCGAGAAAAAGGATCACATGAGTTTATAATTGATATTCTTCTGAATTGAATCGGGCTGGTGGTTTGATAATTCGCTTCGGGCGGCCCGTCACCACCCGATCAATCGTCGGAGTCCTCTGAGGGCAGTTCGTAATTTCCTGGTCCATTGTGGGAGTCTCCGGTGGGTGGTTCACTATCGCCCTGTCTGACGCCGGAGTCCCCTCCAGCTGGTCCACCATCACCCGAACCGTCACGGGGGCAGAAATAGGCAGTGACTGTGGAGATGTGGCGGTGGTCTGCACATGTGGTTGGTTAGCGACTCTTGCGGGTGGTGTCATCGCGGTAGTGGAGCGGAGTGTCTGTGATGGTAAGCCCGGCGCAATGACATGTTGGGGTTCACCCTTCTGGGGAGTGGTAACAGGATTGAGACAGACTGTTGGAGCGGCGATGGGTTGGGTACCAGACATTAAGTATTTCGGTACGATTGGCATAACACTTGGCATAACACTTGGCATAACGCTTGGCAGCATGCCACTTTTGCCAGTCGTAGTGGGAGTTGTCATGGTGAAAGGCGTAAAACGTCGCAGGAACTTACGATTCCGGAGAGTGATTCTTCCGGAGCCATCCACCTTGACAACGTATTGATCGAATTGTTTTACCTCAATCACGGTTCCGGTCCGGTCCCATTTTCGTGGTTCCAGGCCGGTCTGGTTCTGGATCCGGACATGGTTCCCGACGGCCAGTGGAGGTAGTTTTTCCGTGTGTTCAAAGAGTCTTTCGATCTCCCTGGCATGCCGAATGCGCAAAGCTTCCTCACGATTGTTGCGTGTTTCCAGCCAGGTGTCCGATGGCAAGTATCTGCCTGGGATGATGGGTATGAAGTCCTTGACTGGCCTCTTGAAGATGATCATGGCTGGAGACAACCTGGTGTCCTGATCCGGTGCATTCCGGTACTGGAGTATTGCACGTTGGAACCGATCAGTGTCTAGTTCACCATTGGAACCAGTGTTATCGGTGATCATTCTTTTCGATGTTTTGACTGCGATCTCGGCACGACAGTTGCTGTGTGGGAAGGCAGTGGATGACAATGGATGGTTAACGCCCCACCGACGCAAGAAGTCTTGGGTGTCATGTGCCGTGAATTCAGGCCCACCTCTCGCTGAGGTATCATGACACGAACGTAAATGGCCGAACGATTACGACTTTTTGTTTATGCGCTAACATCGTCTCGGTAATGAATTGATCTCGCATCATAATTGTCGGGGAGGGACGAAATAACAAAACATTCAAGGAATTGAACGCGAACATCATTGCCGATTATCTAGGTCGCTGCCTTGTAACCATCCCATCTTCTGGTGAAATATTGCCAATCTTCGCTGGTACCGCCGGTTTGGATACGAGGACGGCTGACTTTGTCCGGTTTGGCTGGTGCAATGGACGTGTGAGTCATGGCGTGGATGGAGAGCTGGATAGCAGCAACGGCATTGTCAGTGCTGTCAGTAACGTAGACACAGCTCGGGAAGGGGCAGACTGCAGCAGGCATCTTCAGATGAGTTGATTGTTCATAAACAAGAATGTATCAATTGGATGCAGGTTTATTAGCAACAACGATGAACAATCAATCTGCAAGACAAAGAAAGCGATGGTAGATATTAGAATAAGATAATAGATACAGAATATGCAAATAACAATGCGCAGTATTACACAAGATGAGAACGCAATAGAGAACAGCACCATACAAGAGTTGTCTAAAACTGAGGGTGAAAAACAATGTGAAAAATCCAGCTTATGTTATTAAAATAATCACGTGACCTGCTGGGAGACTCGAATGTGCGGGAGTTCACACGTTCATTCTACGAGGCTGCGTCATCACGTTGTTCAACACGTCACTGAACGAGGCTCCACCCCCTATGACCTCAGTTCGCGGACGTTTTTACGCGATTCAAAATCTTCATCAGCAGGAGAGGTAACATGTCCGTACTCGTACCCGGGTTAAGGAGTTATCAAGTTATTAATGTTGAAATGTTGTACAATGATCATGTTTGTTTCACTCTGGTAATGAAGGAGTGTGTGGAGAGTGCGATCGGGAAGATCCATGGGGTTCGGCAGGATGACGTCAGTTTTAGGGAGTGAGAGGCAGACAGAGTTCCAGGTTCATTAGTTTCACCACCGAAGGTTGATGGAGGTTTTGTTTTCATGTCTGTTTATCTATTTGTGAACAAGATGTCTGAAAGAGTTGTGGACGGATACGGATGAAACATGGTGGAGACGCCGGGTGTGGGACACGGACGATTTTATTTATACTAGTGCGTGCCCGTACGTGCGTGACCGAGCGTGCGTGGGCGTACGTGCAAAAAATCCGTTCCAGCTGCACGACGCCTTGTGACGCGCGTAGCGTCACGTGTCAGGCGAGCAGCTCGTGCTTCCTCAGATTCCATAGCGCGAGCACGACTTGCAGTTTTCTTCCTTCGCTCTCGTAAACGACGAATGGATTGGGGCATCGTGTTTACAATTACTGGAATTATAGAGAGATAACAAATGGCCCCCTTCAAAATCCCCAATCTCTCTCCAAAACCGACACTGGACACCTGCAGTCGAGGTTGCGTTCTGCCGATAATCTCCCCTGCTCGTTCCGTGGCCGCAGCGCAGACGCCATTACGCACGTGGTCCAAGGTGGAGAGGAGGGGGGGAGGGGTGACCACAAGGCGGCACCCGATGTATGTGTTTGCTAAATAAATGGCCATGACATGGTAACCACTTGTCCGATTAATATGAAACCTTGAAAAGGCACATCCTCAGGTCCCCAGCAATATAGCTGGCAAGTTTCGATTAGGTCAGACCAGTGGTTGTCGAGAAACAGCGGTCACACACACAGAGATTACTGGAATTACAGAGAGATACCAAGTCGAGGCTCATGTTAACATGCTAACATATGGAACATATAATAAAGGGAGCGAGAGGGGTGAGGGGGAAGTACAATAACAGTGGAAAACAGGAATATCGGGAGATTTGTGGAAAAGAGAGGGAGGGCTGGGTGCGAGGTTAAAGGTTTGAATCGGGTAAAGATTTGAATCCAATAAACGTTTGAATCTGTTAAAGGTTCGAGTCCGGCAAACGTTTGAATCAGGTAAAGTTTGAATCAGTTAAAGGTTCGAATCCGGTAAACGTTTGAATCGGGTAAAGGTTTGAATCGGTTAAAGGTTTGAATCGGTTAAAGATTCCAATCCAATAAACGTTTGAATCGGGTAAAGGTTTGAATCAGTTAAAGGTTCGAATCCGGTAAACGTTTGAATCGGGTAAAGGTTTGAATCGGTTAAAGGTTCGAATCGGTTAGAGGTTCGAATCGGTTAAAGATTCCAATCCAATAAACGTTTGAATCTGTTAAAGGTTCGAATCCGTTAAAGGTTGGAATCGGTTAAAGGTTCGAATCCTGTAAACGTTTGAATCTGTTAAAGGTTCGATTTCGGTAAACCTTTGAATAAGCTAAAGGTTTGAATCGGGTAAACGTTTGAATCGGTCAATGGTTCAAATCCGGTAAACGGTTGAATTGGGTAATGGTTCGAATCTGGTAAACGTTTGAATCGGTTAAAGGATCGAATCGGGTAAAGTTTGAATCGGTCAATGGTTCAAATCCGGTAAACGGTTGAATTGGGTAAAGTTTCGAATCCGGTAAACATTTGAATCGGTTAATTTGTTTTGAATACGGGAAACGTTTGAATCGGTTAATGGTTCGAATCCGGTAAATGTTTGAATCGGTTAAAGGTTCGAATCCGGTAAACGTTTGAATTGGGTAATTGTTCGAATCCGGTAAACGTTTGAATCGGTTAAAGGTTTGAATCGGGTAAAGGTTTGAATCGGTCAATGGTTCAAATCCGGTAAATGGTTGAATAGGGTAAAGTTTCGAATCCGGTAAACGTTTGAATCGGTTAATGGTTCGAATCCGGGAAACGTTTGAATCGGTTAATGGTTCGAATCCGGTAAACGTTTGAATCGGTTGAAGGTTCGAATCCGGGAAACATTTGAATCGGTTAAAGGTTCGAATTCGGTAAACGTACATGGGATAAACAAGATGGACACTGCAGGGATTTTTGGAAAAAAACACGGAATTTGAAGGAGGTGGATTCGAGGTAGGTTAACGGGGGTAGAAAAGATCAAGGTTTCGGATGGGGGAAGATAAGAGATGGTGGTGAACACCTGTTTTGCAGACCCGGAGGGAGGAATGGGACTAGTTGTACTAGTTATGCTAGTTATACTAGTTATACACCAAAACAAACAACAAAAACGACCGGGAAAGACTTATCTTTGAGGAAGTTGGCAGAGGTGAAAATCGCACCTCCACAGCTCAGAGACTGGAACCGGAAGTGATGATACCAGGTGAACCTTTCGAACTTCGTTTTACTAAAACTCCCATTGAGTGATGGATCAGATGTTTCACTCATGAAATCTCATTATAATCTCTGTTTATGTGTTTGTCGACACTAGTACATTGTCATGAGACACCTGGCACTCTGTTGTGTTACCTGTTTGTGATGATCGAGTGCACCTTCTGATGATCTGCTTATCCAGTTTGTCATTTCATTTAATACCCTGAATGATTATTCCGAATGTTAATACTCGGGGATTGTTCTTCATGTAAATACGCAAGGAAAATCCCATCAAATGATGGATTCACCCATTCAACACAACACACAGGATTACAGTAAATACAAAGTTATCGATTACATCTGACAAATTATTTGCAATAAATAATGCAGTTCAATAAATAAGACTCTCTGGGGAAGATTAGCAGTGACAGGAGAAATTTGTCTACACATTCCATATTGGAATGAGAGCGTTGTAATTTCAGCATGCTACATTAATTATTTACATATATATATATATATACTTGCTCTTCCATTACTTAAATATTTCTAATTTTCAATCTCCATTTGCAGGTTTCAATTCAACCCTGCTTCACACTCTTCTCACCCCAAGGAAATGGCTTCTTCTTCTTCTTCTTCTTATGATATTGAAGTTATTTTGAATGAACTCACATGCCCAGTGTGCTTTGAACTCTACAAGGGGCAGGGCATGGGGGGCCATGGGGGGCACCATGTGACCCAGGGCACCTGAGAAATATATATTTAATTGTGTCTTCCTTTTACTTGCTTCAAAAAAGCTAGATTCAATTGCAAAACATGTTGTCCATGGCTCGGTCAGATCCAGCCTGGAGAGACGTTTTTTCAGCATCTTCTAAAGGAAGAAAGTTATGGGAATAGTTGTAAGTTAACCTCGAACAGGGGATGATGTAAGATGTATCCTTTGATTTGTTCCTTTGATTTGCATGTGTTTTACTGCCAAATGTAAATACCATTGAACTTTATTATGGGAATGCATCCCTGGTCGTTGAAAGCCCAGGTTGTTGGGAGGAATAGCCTGAGAACTATCGTATTTTCACACATCTGTGCCTTTAAACTTAATCTCTCTTGTCTGAGGTCATTACTTCAGCGGAGGCTTTTTTAGGCTTTGTTCGATTATATAAAGGATCTTGTGTCAGAATGATTTCAGGGAGGCTTGGACTTGCATGGTCTGGTGTGGCAAGGCCTTGCGATTTCAAGACGTGCTCCACAATATTGTGTTTGCTCGATTTTGTATTAAACCACATTTTGCTGCTTCAAGGTGCCTCTTCTTGAGTTCCAAAGGGGGGGACAACCCGTCATCTGGTGTCAGAAGTGGGATCATCCAGCTACAGGTCGAGAAGGGCTCGCTCCTCAGGTCGGGAGGAGGCACAAGGCCAGCGCCGGCAATAATAAGGCTGTGGTAAGAATATTTGCACCTAAATTTAATGCCTCTTCCTTCCCCTTGGATAGGGCGAGCTGTTGTCGACTGTACCTGAGCATGTATCTCGAACCAAATTGAAGCAGCAACCAGTGGATTAATGAATCAAGCAAGGAGGGCGCCCTAGGTTAGGAGGGAGAGCCCTCGAGGGATAGCCCTCAGGTTAAGGTATCCCCGGCGTGGGAGTAGGTACCTAGACCCCGGCGTAGGTGGATAAGGATACGGATAAGGATAAAAATAAGGATAAGAATAAGGGTAATAATAAGGATAAGAATAGGTCATAGGTTTAAAGACTAGACCCCGGTGTAGGCTTGGATAAGTAAGTTAAGCTACGCACTGGATGTGTGTATCTGATAAACCCCCCCCCCCCCCCAAGGCCTTCTTCATCCTGTCTCATGATTTAAGGCATGCACATCCAGTACGTTTTTACCTAGAGGTAGGGAGTTCTGACAATATATGCTGTAGGCAGCAAGTGTTAGGAGAAATAACAGAGGATTATAATGTACGAGGCGTGTGGAATCCAGCTGTGAACACGCGAGTCAAGGCATGCAGGCAGGTTGCCACGGTGATGTGGTAACAGCCCTCGTGGGACGGAATCGAGACAGGAATGCGGACCATGCTGTGCACGGCATGAACGCATTCGCGTGCCCAAGGCAGGTGAGGGAGGATTTTAACAAGCCAGAGACAATGATTAAAACAGTGAGATATGGGAGATGTCGGTGATTTTTATATTTGGAAATAGGAACCTTTTGTGATTTTTGGAGAAGGATATATTAAACTGGAAGAAGAGCGCAGGTACCAGGTAGGAGAAAGGCAGGAGAAGTGCTGAGACTTCAAGAGCAGAGGAAGAAGCAGATAAAGCACAAGAAGAAATAAATCCAGGTAGAAACCAACAGGTGAGCCTGAAGGGGATGGATAGGCTCACAGCAAGGGGCCAGGTAAGTTCACAGGTAGGTAGGATTGGAGTGTGCATGAGTGTGCATGAGAACAAGATTGAGAACAATCCCGTGTGCATGAATCTATGCTGTATTGTATGGAGAATGTATACAAGCTGGTCGGACAGGTGTGTTGTACACGACTCATCCAGGTCAATGTGCTTTGAATTTTACGAGTCAACAACGCTGGGTGTGCGCAGTGGTGTGGAATGCGAGCCGGTACGAAGTGTCTGTCATTGAAGTGTGTATTTACGTTCATTGTGTGTGTGTCATTGATGTGTGATTGACAGTTGACAAGGGGTTTCCTACATTGCCTGCAGGCGTTAGGCAATGCAGTTGAGAACTGGCCACTTGTGAATATATGAGTATTGGAATGATATTATTTATATGTTGTAAGGTGAAAATTAATTCTGAGTAAATTTGGGGCCAAGAAATATAAGGTGTCAGTTTGGATTTTGAGAATCCATGTGGGATTCAGTCTGCTTGGGGAAAAAGGCAGGCAAAAATGAGCATGGAGAGCATGCGTTGGACAGGGTTTAAAAACATGTATTCAATTACATCCCCACATTACCAGCTTTCCAGATTTAGCATGGGAATAAAAGTCAAAGATGATAGCGGATTCAACCGACCGGGTGTTAATTTAACGGCATGACAGGAACTTGAACGGGGCAGTACTATTGTTGTCAAGTCTCATGTAATCTTGGTTAACGTATATCTACGGACAAGAGCTGCACTTTATTTTAGTAAGTGACTGGGAAAGTTTGTTTTAAAAGTGCCAGTGGATTTGTTTAAAGTTATGGAGGTCACAGCTCGCTGGAACCTCTTTGTTTATGTTTGGCTGGCTTACACTGGCTAGTGTATGGGGAAAAGGGGGACTAAAAATGCTTTGATTTTTGCAGCCTGGTGGACAAGAGCTGTGTTTGGGAAGGTTAGAATCCAGCATTTTGCAGCCCTGAGCAGAGGGGATTGCCCATTGGGCATGTTTAGAATTTAACAGAGTGGTGGAGTTCTGTGGAAATATGAATCCAATGTTTGATGTATACTGTGTCGGTGTGCTCTGAGTTCGAAGGAAGATGATGCGATTATTTCAGATTTATCATAGTTAAGTTTGAGAAAGTTGATTTGAAGCCAGGATTTATTTCAGTGATGCAGATTGTCAGGATAGACGGGAGCAGTGGAGGATTTGCAGTTGTTGATGGGGATGACTTGGTGTCTGTCAGAGGTAAGATTTGAACCAAGAAAGGGCAGTGCCGGTAATGTTAAAGGTGCGATTCCAAGGAGGGCTAATTGAGAGCTTTGAAGTGATTAACATCGGAATGCATCTCATGGAGGACCACCAGCTGTTCCATGGAGGAAAGGTGTGAATTAGTGACGTCATCTTTGCTGGAAATGTGGTTGGGAAATATGGCAGTGTAAGCTCGCCGAGGGAAAGTTACCTGTAGTAGTGGGGACGTAGAGAGATTAGATGGATGATAATGACGAGGGATGTGCAGTAGTATAAAGGGATGACAGGGAAAGCACGAGTTTTAAAGGGGTAGTAGTTAGTTAGATGATGCAGTTTGTTTGTGGTGTAGTTTATTAAATGAGGAATTGAATGAGTCTTGCTGGTGAGCATGTTGAAATGAGGAATTGGAGCGTGGGAAATCTGAGCGAATGAGGCAATGGTTTGGAGAAGTGATGTACTGTGAGGGTATTGTGGATGAGTGTAATGGTGTTGAGTGAATGATTTGCATAGGATGCAAGTGGAGATTTGGGGTGTAGGGAAGGAGGTGATGGAGCAGTGTATGAGTGAGTAATTGTGATTGTGAACAGTGTAGATGCAAGAAGAGAGACAGGGACACAATGAGCTACTTGGCGAGCCATTGAGGTGGATGGATGTTTTATCGTTGTTGTCTTGGGAGTTCAGTTGTTGACATAAGTTACATGTTTTGTTTGTGGATCTGGGGACAAGCTAGTTCGATGGGACCCTGGGATCTTCAGTGTGTCTATGTGTTTGTCTGTCTGTTACACTGGACTCTTGGATGGGTTTTCATGAGACGAATTTCAGACATAACAACAGTGAGAATATATTTTGAGTGAGTCACAGTGGGTGAGAAAAATTGGCCAGACAGACAGTAAGACATATGAGAACTATTTTTTATTTCAATAAATAGATCAGGTTATTTTCTTTTTATTTGTTTATGGGAATATTGGAAATATTCATAATATTGGGCAGCTATTGGGCCAGAGGCTAAAACAGGTGCCTACAACAGGTGCATGTGATGCTAAGAGGTATTAGAGGACATTGGATTGACTTTAAATTGAAATGAAAATTGAAAAGGTGGATTAGGCAAATGGGTTTGTTCGAATAATCATAGGAATAATGGCAGTAGGTTTAGACAGGTATTGAAAGGGTTCGTGCAATGTCATTTTGGGGCACCACTCGACACAAGAGTGGTGGAGAGCTGAAGTGAATTCTGCCAATATGGTGCAATAGGGTGACAATTGATTTTTATTGGAAAACTATTTGTTTGCAGTCTTGGTTCGTACATAAGCTGGCAAAGAGATTATGCCAGTCTGAGGGAGTTTGTATCCTTTGGATGGGAGCTGGAGCCTAGTAGGGTTGGGGCTTGTGGCTCGCCATTGTCTGTCTGCCAGTTATGATGGGCAGAGGGAAGAGGGAGTGATACTGCTCTGGCCTCTTGCTTGGCAGAAGGTAATTGAGTATTGCTGGTTTTACCCCTGTTCAAAATTGAGCTCTCGGGAGCTGAGCTGAAGTGTGAAATATGGTGATTTTGTCTTGTGGACAATTTGTGAGTGGCTAGACAGACGCGCCTGGAAGGGGACATTGTATTGATGTGGGTTGAGTCTGAAGAAAAGAGTTCGGGAGGACGTGTTGAAGAAGGTTGTTGGAAATGCAAAGATGATAAAGGAAAGTCGGATCAGATGAATTATTTGTCAATGACAAGTGAATCTGCAGGATTTGCTGAGAAACGGGAGAAGGTTGGAAAAAGTTGATGGTAAAGGCAGGAAATAAAGGAAAGTGGTGAGTTATGGACTGTTGCTTTTGTGATAAGAAGGTGATACAAGGGGTTGGCTTGCACTGGGGGGACCAATGAATGTAAAGTTGTGAATTTCGTTTAATAACGTTGCGTTAGATTGCTACAGGCAGGATGACCCCAATCGAAGAGGTGATTGGGTGCTGGTGCAGATTGGATCACAGCTCTGCAGACCAGGTGAACAAAACTCCACCAGGTACGTTGGGCAAATGAATTATTGCTCATAAGGGAGAGGTTATCAAAGGAAGAATACCAGTTGATGTATTTTGATATTTAACTACGAGCTGCAAATAATGTAAATAGTGATATGGGTCAATGTAAATAATTTTCTTACACAGGTGAGATGAGATGTATAGGAAAATTGTGCTTCAGATTTTGAGACACTTCTGGGATGAAAGCAATACGAGATGATGTTTACAAATATGTGTTTACAAAAAATGATGGTTGCACATAGGAAGACAACAAAGCAGGATGGAGAAAATGTAGTGAGTTTCTCCATTGACTGATCATAATTGGGGGGCTAGGAATTTGATCATGGTGTGTGTGAGAAAATGTTTCACAGGATAACCAGCCAACTCTATCGTCTCATGGCAAGATTCGAACACCCACGACTGGATCGTCGATGGCCTAGACGTTTCGTGGCAAGAGGATGTGGCTTTAGAGGTCCACGATTCCTGGCTTGAAATCAATGAACCTGCTGAGGCGTGGGATTCTGATGACTATTATGATTTTAGTTCACTTCATTGGGATTGGGATTCTTTTACCCGTGATTTAAGTAGTGTAGATTCCTTTAAGAGCTATTGCTATTATGCAAGTAGTGAGGAGCGGATGGCAAACAAATATCCGGGATATCCGGGAGAACCACCTTCACCACCACTTACACCACCACCTACACCACCTGTAGTAAGCAATTTGGGGTCGTTTCAGCTTAAGGCACCCGACACTATGAATACTGACGTTGATGCAGACTATGAGGAGATGGAGATTTGTGATTATGAGGAGATGGAGATTTGTGATGATGGATGTGCCACCATCTCTCCCACAGAACAATCACATGTGCCAGGCTTGATGGCATTGGACGTGGATCGTTTGCCCTGATTCGCGAGGATCGCACCTGCATAAGGAGGGCCCCTAATCTGGCTGGCGACTGGGTTGCACCTACGCTGGTGCGAGGGTGGATTCAGAACCCGGCCGGGCGGCAGCTATCTTCTAACCAGGAGTCTTCATCGCGAATTATGGCTAACAATTCATGTGTTGATGTCAGACGGCCACAATTAGGGGCCGGTATCCCTCTCTAAGCATGCGTGACGCATGGCGCGCCTGGCATGTGGCTAAGGGGGATGCTGACCCGCTGGGGTAATACGTTGTCTTTCTGAAAAGTTGTCGTAAAGACAAAAGGGAGAAATATGTCGGGGGCAGGGCATGGGGGGCCGTGGGGGGCACCACGTGACCCAGGGCACCTGAGAAATATATATTTAATTGTGTCTTCCTTTTACTTGCTTCAAAAAAGCTAGATTCAATTGCAAAACATGTTGTCCATGGCTCGGTCAGATCCAGCCTGGAGAGACGTTTTTTCAGCATCTTCTAAAGGAAGAAAGTTATGGGAATAGTTGTAAGTTAACCTCGAACAGGGGATGATGTAAGATGTATCCTTTGATTTTTTCCTTTGATTTGTATGTGTTTTACTGCCAAAAGTAAATACCATTGAACTTTATTGTGGGAATGCATCCCTGGTCCTTGAAAGCCCAGGTTGTTAGGAGGAATAGCCTGAGAACTATCGTATTTTCACACATCTGTGCCTTTAAACTTAATCTATCTTGTCTGAGGTCATTACTTCAGCGGAGGCTTTTTTAGGCTTTGTTCGATTATATAAAGGATCTTGTGTCAGAATGATTTCAGGGCGGCTTGGACTTGCATGGTCTGGTGTGGCAAAGCCTTGCGATTTCAAGACGTGCTCCACAATATTGTGTTTGATCGATTTTGTATTAAACCACATTTTGCTGCTTCAAGGTGCCTCTTCTTGAGTTCCAAAGGGGGGGACAACCCGTCATGTGTGTAGAAAAATCCTGGGAGAACAGGGAAGAAGACACAGGTTGTGTTTGTCCAAATTGCCGTGAGGTTTTTCCACAAAAACCAAAGCTCATGAAGAATGTGATCATTGCCAACTTGGTAGAAAATATGAAGTTGAAAAAGGGAAAGTTTGGATTGGAGGTCCGAGTTACAGACCATGGTGATGTGAATGTTAAGGAAGGAATGAAATCAGGGGGCAGTGAGAGTTTCTGTGAGGTTTGTAATAGAGAGGCAGCCAAGAGGTGTGTACCTTGTGAGATCCTCTGCTGTGAGAAACACCTGAAGCCTCATCAACAGAAAGGGCACAAACTGGTGGATCCTGGAGTGAAGATTGAGGAACTAAGATGCATGGAGCACAGAAAGCCAATCCAACTCTATTGTAAGGATGATGGGAGCTTGATGTGCCCCACGTGCACAGGTGGAGAACATCGGGACCACGACGTTGTTGCTTTGGAGATTGCTCATGCTGAACTGAAGGTGAGTAAATCAGTGAAAAAATAGTTATTGTATGTATTTTATCCATACTATTTTGGTTATTTCCATGAAATAAGCTCATAGAATGTGTCCAGGTGCCCAGCCGTCCGTCCGTGTGTATATATGTACGTCCATCAACATTTGACTAAAATATCTCCTCACAAAGTAACCGACCAATTATGGATCTAATTTGTAACGATTTATCAGGCCAGCAAGGTCCCACCCATTGTGCTCCCCATCTGTATGAGTGCCCCTTTAAAGGAGGTAAAAAGGTTCTGCCTTAAATATTGGTATTTTATTTAAAAATCAACTTCTCTGAAACCATGAGACAGATCCCAACCAAACTTGCCAAGAGGCATCGGGACCATGCCCTAACCATAGGTTGTGCTCCTTATGGGAAATCTCACCTGGAAAGGGGGCCATGGGCCCCTCCCAAATCCATCATTTTCACGAAAACATCTCCACAACTACCTCAACGATTATGGACCAAATTTGGTACAATGCATCAGGGCCTGTTGCTAGAATCTCAGATAAGCCTGTCCTGTGGTTAAACCGCATATCCGGAGCATTAAATGTATCCACTGGAAAGGTTCCAGTAAGTAGGCCCTGGAAAGTAATGTTACGTTTATAGGGTTATCTAGAAATGCCATACCACAGGGCAATGAAATACCATAGGGCCAGGTAGAATTGTATAGATTACCATGCTCCGTATGTCGCAATGAAGAAGAAGAAACCCCATGTACCATAAGTAGGGAGCGGTTAGACCGTATGTCGTGTAAGAGTTTATCTTTGTTCCCATGATGAGGGGTGTGGTTATGTTAATTAGTTAGGGATTAATGGTAAATTCCCTCTATGTAAATGGCCTCTGTACTTTTCCCCTTGTTCCTTATGACACACTAAAAACATACGCTACACCGAATATAAATAGTCAATGAAAACCAACCGGAACAGGACATTAAACAATACCGCTGGCACTGTCAGCAGCCACATCACAACATCAAGCAGGCAGGTCTGTGAGGCCACACCCTGAAGAGCAGTGATTGGTCTGGTATTGTCGAGTGATGAGAGGGACTCGCTGATGGGAGCAGGCAGAGATGTCATCGCGATGACATCAGAACCTTGAGAATGAAAGAACGGGGTCCAGACATTTGTCCCTCTCTTGGTCCTGGCTTTGGTCGTAGGCGGTCACGTTTTACCTGTGTGATCGCCTGTGAGGAGATCGGTGAAAGCTTTTTGGGTGCCTTTTGGGAGCTTTGCAAGTGAAAGGGAGTAGTTTTTTGCAGCTGTGTTGTTCTTCAGAGGCGGAAGGGGCCGCGAGCGAGCCGAAGGAGATCTTGCTATCTGCTTGCCTTGCGCCGGTGGCTACTAAGGGCGCGGTGCCACTGCCATTTTGTGCGCTTCCCATGGGGTGCCTTCAAGCTTCAACGACCACCACGCTCCCAAAGTGCTCGTCGAGACCAGAGCTGAGTGCTGGCAGAAACAATAATTATTTTTAGCTGTGATGAGCAGCTCCATGAGAGGACCGCATTGTTGTTGTTGTTGTTGTTGATGATGTTTGGGTACCCTTTTGAATAGCACATGTGCATACATGATACACAATGAGTATGCACGCGTTATTGCAACAGATATCCTCATGATTCTATACGTCGCAGCTGGTGACCACACTGTGGTCATTTTTCTCTTGTTATTTTATCATTCCCCTTGTCTGTATACGAGTCCGTATGGAGGGTCCCTCAATTAGAATTTTAGTTTTACCATGCATTCTTTTGTTACCGACATTTCTTTCAATAAAGCCAGTATTTTTGCATTATAAATCCGTGTCGGGTTTGAGTTGATTATCACAGGTTCAAAGACGTCTAGTGGGACCCATAAAGGTAAGATCTTCGTTACCCATCGCTGCCCTCATCCCCCACACATATTCACACCGGCATTAGATTGAACGCCTTGGAGTAAAAGCTCAATCGGCTATACGTCCCCAGGGGTGCTCACCCCGGGAACGCGACAGTAAGGTCTCATGGGATTGTGCTCCTCATCCGGATCTGTCCCCTGTAAGAGGCTGAAAAGGGGGTTTTGCTTCTGTTGAACACGAGGTAATGTCGCTGATCCGACTTCTATCTTTCATATAATTTTAATATATCGTATTTTTCAAATTCCATCTGCAGAATGGGGCATGGGGGAAATAACCATCAGTCTCCCATGGCACCCTCCCCAGCCATCTACTGTCAAGACAGCTGAGAAACAGTTTTAGTGATTAATGTCATCCTGGGACTTTTTCTCGTACAGCTCTAGAGTTAAAGAGAAGAGATGATTTCAAAATTTTAATAAAATTCCCATCACATTAACTGTGCTCCTTATCACAAATGTATATTCCATCTCTATATTATATAGTTGTATTTTCTGTCTGTTTGTCCACCAAAAGAATCGGCCCAACCGTTAGTAACCCCATAATATTGCATACAAATCCTCTTGGCAAATGGAGATGCAAGAAAACATTTTCAAACCTACAGGTTAGGGGTTTCAGGGTGGGGGGAGGGGGGGGGGAAGATCCCAATTCTCTAGATGTAAATGTGTATCGTATAGCACCACCTGGTGTTAGCCCGTATTACAAATCATCTTGTATCTTCTAAATTCCTTCCACACAAGGTGCGGTTACCTCTGCTAGTATTTATACAATTTTGTGCAGGATGTTCCTTTTTAATCCACCACAGGTTCACGATTCTTCACTTCTGTTGTTTCTTTATTCTGTGCAGGGTGTTTTGACTGCAAAGTATCCTCATGTGTCACAGTCAATGGAGAGCGTTGCATCCCAACTACGGCATGTTCAGGAAGAGGAAGCGCAAACAGAGGTGGGAATCACCAATATGTCATCGTTGTTTTGTGAAGGGATGTACGATGATGTCCGTCCTGCTGTCCTTTCTTCGTTCCGTGTGTGCGTCAGTTATCAATGTTTTTTTTGTTTTTTTTCCAACGATAACTGGAGAACCACTGAAGGGGTTTTAACCAAACTTGGCACAAGTACGGATTGAAATTCGAAAGATAAACTGATGGTATTTTTGGGTTCAACAGGTGAAAGTCTCCTTTTACAGACCACGAGTCCAGTTACTCCTCAGTCACATTTGCTCTATGGCTAGGATACGTCGGCCATACTCCCCCTAAATTGACAGAAATGTGCGGCGGCCACAGAGTTTCTGAGGTGGCCCTAGGGCGTATGGCTATCTTTTACAGGCCGTAGGGGTCGCGTGGAATTATAGCGTGGAGTTAGAACTTTTTTCATTTTTAGGTTGGCCGTAGCAATTCGACAAGCCGTAGCCATGACGACTGGTATATATATACCCACTCGTTACCGTCTCCGTCTGGCCACACGTTCGCCTTAGGGTCCCCCTGCGGTCGCCTTGCGGGCACCTTGAGGCTACCTTGCGTCTGCCTTGAAAATTCTATGGCCGCCGCAGGGACGCCCTAAGGTCACCGTGCGACATCAAATCCAAGACAGTACGGCACCCCCACGTTTTCGGTCTCCACAATTTCTCAATACCCTGTGTGGCTACCCGAAAAACAAAAACATATGTGACTGCTACATTGTGTGACCGTGGAAATACTGCGGCCGCCCTATAATTGCTAGTGGCCGTAGATTTTTTAGACCCTACGGCAGCCGAGCCAAATGTGACTGAAGCATTACAAACATCAAATGTTGTTACTCTTCTCCTTCTCTGTCTTCTTCTCTTTCTCTCTCTCCCTTCTGTGACTTTTAATTTTTATGGCATAGCCCATAGAGCAAAGCCGTATAGAACAGTGTTTGCCCGTCCGTATGTATGTATGTACGTCCCCTCAAACGTATACCAATCAGAGCTGAGGATCTGGTCACATGAAAAGGTGAAGTGATTACGTCTGACGTCATTACGGCGGTACGTGGCTACACATTTTGACTCCTCACACATTTTGACTCCAATTTCGTTCAGGCCGAACATATCATTGAAACGTTTTGCAGTTTTGTTTTTAGTTTATTTTAATTCATATTTAAATTTAGCAAACGTTGGAGTTCCAATGCTTCAATATGAATTCATCATGACTGTCCAGACACCTTGAGCTCCCTGCATTGTATGGTTCGGTGCTGGGTTCTGCCTCTGAGGCCTACTTGGCCTCAGACTTCAGACCGATCCTCAGAACGATATGCAGTGACCGATCCTCTGATGGTGTCGGTGCCGGCGAGGTGCACCCTCCCTCTCATGCCAGCATGGACTGTGTGCACCTTGCTGCATCTGATGTTATTATTGTTATCAAAATGCAGTATTTGTAAATTGACTGTAATTTAGCCTTTTGGCTTATATTATTGCATTATTATTACTAGCAACGGGACCCGCCCTAAGGGCGGGGCTTCAATTGGGAAGCCCAAATGAAAAGGCAAAATATCAGAAATTGAAGGCTTTTTTTATTTTAAACGATTCATATAAACATCTGTTGAATCATATCACACACAAATCTTCAAAATCTAAACAGTACATGGCGCCCATTTTGAAAAAAGATTGAATTCTGCAAAACGGAAGTGGCCGCGACATGTCTTTCTCAGTCGCACGTTTGTGTGAAGAGTGCGCGCCGAATCTAACACGGAAGCGGCCGCTTCACCTGTTTCTCAGTCGCTTTTCACACGCTGCCAAGTTACTTTGGAACCGCATGTTTATACAGGAAGAGTTCGTCAGGAGTCGATCTACTCTCTCCTGGTACGTAGAATTTCAACAAAAGCCACATCACTGTTCATATCGGTAAATATTATTCCATCGTGTTTGAAAAAGCTGGAAAATTGGGAAAAAAATTGGAAAAACAATATGGCCTATTTTACTCCAAGGTGTCCCAGGATTACCCACCCAAAATTTCGTTGCGATCGGTTCAGCCGTTTTTGCGGTACCTTCGAATGGACGGACGGACATTTGGTGAATTATAGTAAGATTATTATTATACAGCAGTATTGTTTTCTTAATAATAATAGCATTAATACTAATAAATATAGTAAATATAATCGTAACACTGCAATCCTTTTGTCGTTATTGCAAAGTTTCTAGATTGAAGCGGTGTATGGTTGGTTCATTGTAACTCGAAACATAAAATAAACAAAGCGGTGTCTCAATGCAAAAAAAAAAAATATAATACCTACATTATTTGCAAACTGGTATCCCCACCGAGGTCATACTATCCTCTTCAACTAAAGTATCAAATAAGCCCGGCGATGCCACTGATAGACTTTCGGTCTTGTTTATTCAACCTTTGAGATGAAACCGAACAGCGGGTTTGCATCTAACATGGACAGAGGCATATCCATCAACACATTTGCTTTGAATTATATTTTCTAGTTTCACTTTTATCCTCCATGTGCATCAATTTTGAAAATAAATAAATTGCAACCCTGAAATGTTAATTCGGACTTATTGGATGTTGAAATTTCCGATTGGATTCCTGCACTCAAAAATATTTTCAGATAAGAGTGCCCACTTCATTTTACCTTCAAAACCCACTCTTGGTACCAGTGATCTGATCCTTTCAGCCATAATCCATTATACCTTTTGTGAATTTCTACATTTTCTCTGAAAGTTTCTTATTGATTTTTGAATAATCAAACAATGATTCCTCCCAAAACTCCAGCAGAAATGCTGAGGACAGGTTGGAAGAGAAGCGGAGGTTGGTGTGCCAATTTGTGAATGAATCTGTGGATCTGATGAAGAGTGAAATCAACAAGAGGAAAATGGAGAAGCTTTCTCTTCTTGGGAAGCAGAGGGAGAAACTGGAGCAGCAGATGGAGGATCGACGTCAAGGAAAATCCACAATGGACGCAGCATTCCAGGATCTGGAGGACGTTTCTTTTCTACAGGTGTGGTTTATCATAAACGTATTACAAAAGTTTTTATGTTTAAAATATACTGTTTGGGGGGAGTCTGTCACTATTCAAGTATAAGCCTTGAGTTGAGACCTTATTAAATGTCACGATTGATGGTAAAGGTGCAGTATATGATACAATGGTTCAAAAATGATGAATGAAATGGACTAGAAAGGTGAGTGAATGCATTTCCAGGTGTGTTTATGTCATCATGAAGTGAGATTTAGGTTTTGTCACAATGAAGGTTTGGGATGAGAGTGAGTTCATGTCATGGTCTCCAAAGCAGTGATACAGCACGACTACCTAGTCACTGTTGAGGGTTTCTATCATTCCATTCAAGGATTTTATCCAAGTGATGCTCACAGTGACCTCCAGGTACCATGACATCATGGCTTTCATCATGTGCTGGATCATTCGTGAATCTTTTGATTTATCCAGGTTGTCAAAGTTACCTGTACGTAACCACCTGGATAACGTTAGCATGAATTATGGTCAAACTACCTCTTCACATACTTTGTTCCTGAACGATTCAATGTTATTCATGTGAATACTGTTCGGGTTACAGATTTACCTTATCAGGTGTTTTCACCAAAGGGAAGTGAAGTACTGTTTCAAAATTAAAATCAAATTGATCTTTTCCTTACCGAATTGGTACATCTTTATTGGTAAAATACCAAATTGGTAAAACATCTTTGGATTATTACCCCGTGCACGCGAATCCTCCATCTCCTAAACTGTGACTCAACGTCGTCTTATTGCAGTGTACATGGTGATGTACAATATTGCTTCAGTAACACTAAACACCTGGATATTTTTAATGACGATCTTTAAAATCACTATTTTATTAAAATTGAAGAACGTAATTGAACACTGTGTGGGGTGTCATGTTCTGTGAACTCTCTAATATTAAAAAAATAAAAACAAACATTCATTCATTCAAATATCTTGATCTCATTCTTTGTTTTCTTCCTTTTCAGGCTTCCAAGGACCTGTTAAAAAGGTGAGACTGCATTGGTATCCGACAGGTTATCAGCACATCCTGATGTTTTTGACCCAATCGTGTTTTAAACATTTAAATATATTTACTAAATAATAAAATGAGACAAAATAAAGGGAGACATTGAGAAATGAGGATGAGGAAAAGAATGAGGATGAGGGATAGAATGAGGGTTAGGAAAAGAATGAGGATTATGGAAAAAATGAGGGTTCGGGAAAGAATGAGGGTTCGGGAAAGAATGAGGGTTCGGGAAAGAATGAGGGTTCGGGAAAGAATGAGGGTTCGGGAAAGAATGAGGGTTTGGGAAAGAATGAGGGTTAGTGAAAAAATGAGGGTTTGGTAAAGAATGAGTGTGAGAGAAGGACACACCGGGTGAACAAGATGTAACTGATTCAGGTTACTCAGTTGTCCTCATGAACTAGATTATTTTCCTCCCCCATTTCTGATCTATAAATGAACAGTTTTGGGTTAATTTCGGGAGGAGGGTCATTATAAAGTTCATTTGTGTTATTAATTGGACACAAACTTTAAAAAGCTCCTTAAATCCTCATTGATTCTCATTTGAGTTTATCTTGTTTAGTTCATTCCTTTCTGTCCTTTTATTTATTCTTTCCCATCCTCATCACCTTAAAACTATTGACTTCTAATTTGTTGAGATATATTGTGTTCATTGATAAACTCGAAGTCTTGAACATCTTTGAATATTCTGTTCTGCTAATTTGCTCGTGTTCCATTCGGTCTTATTGATTCTTCTCTCCATGTCCATCTGTGATCTCTGCTCACCTTCTTCTCTCCATGTCCATCCATGATCTCTGCTCACCTTCTTCTTCAACTGCTCTTTCTATTTATTCCTCATTCCCTACCAAACCATTTCTAAAGATAATTCATAAAACACCTAACCACACACTGTCTTGAGAAAAGGGCATGGAAGGGTCTTCTCAACTCTTGGTTTGCGTTTCTAAGCACGATCTATATATTTTTTTGGGCTGGACCTCGATATTTTCCAAGGTTGAAAGCATGAACGGCAAATTTGATTGGTCAATATAGCGGAAATTTGCGTTTCTCCAAATACTGCTAAACTGGAGGTTTTTGGAAGTGCTAACAAAGGGATTTGTGTTCTTGTGTTCAAAATATAAAACACAAGCTGAAGAACCCGGCGTTGCTCGGAGAAATTCAAAGTAACATGAATATTGACATATAATAATATGTATATTGACATATAATGCGGTGACAATTTGATTCATACATCTGCAAGAAGAAGCAAATGTATTTTATTTGCCAGATGTATGGTGCCCCTTTATAGGAACTTTTCTAGAGCATTTCTTGGTTCCTCCGAAGAACACAAGGGTAGTCCAGCATGCACACGAGATTTTTTCAGAATGTCCCTTCGTTACTATAATTTTCCGCATGGCACATACCATATCGAGGGGCCTTTTCTATGCTCCTGGCATTTTCCCCAAGAATACACTAATGGTCAAAAGTTTTAGAACACCTCAATTTTTCAAGTTTTTATTGAAATTTACGCACTTTAAGGTCTCAATGTATTGTAAGATTAAGCATAGAACAAATAAATAATTGGAGATAAAAAAGAAATCATAGAATCATTTTGTTTAACAAAATTTAATTGAATTTTTTTTACTCAGCAAAGTAGCCACCTTTTGCAGATACAACGGCCGAACACACTCGTGGCATTCTTTCTTCAATGGAGATCAAATATACAGACTTGGCATTTAATATGGAATATATATTTTTTCTTGACTTGGGTTTACTTTCTTAACTCAGTATATCAATCTGGTGAGTTTCTTTTACACTTTGGTGATTTATTTGTTAAAAGAACCATGTCACTGATTGTCTGTCACAGCAAGAAGTCAACAACAGGATTATATCACAGGTGGCATGGCAAAATGTACGGACAGGTGCATTTGATGATTGGCTTCACAGTCGGGTATACAAGGGTTGTTGCGTTTTGTATTAGTGGAAAACAACTGCTGCACATCTCCAAAAGTTATTGCCGCTTCCTATGGAGATGGTCCGTCAACTCGACAATGCTGTTTGTCATGGAGTGGTGGCTTTACGAAATTACGGCATGAAACAGCGTGCTATTGCTCGGCAGTATGGCATCACTCAAGGTCAGGTGTCAAAGATCCTGAAACGAAATGCTCAGAGGGGTGTCCCTACTCCAATACCGAGGCCAGGACGTCCCCGCAGAACCACAAGGAGGGATGATCGCCAGCTGCACCGGTTAGTCCGCAATGGCCGTACCAAGTCAGCTAATCGGCTTAGGGCTGAGTGGCAGCAATTGACAAATGTGCCTGTATCCAGAAGGCTAGTCAACCAACGACTGGTTCAAGCAGGCTATCATGCCAGGCGTCTCCTGTGAAAGCCACACCTGACCAGACAACACCGCCAGCGCCGATTGCAGTGGGCCAGAGAGCACCGTCAATGGCAGCCAGGACACTGGAATCACGTGATCTTCAGTGACGAGTCTAGATTTCTGGTCTATCGTCAAGATGGCCACGTCCGATTGTGCAGACAAGTGCGTGAAGCCTACAACAAAGATTGTATAGTGCCTAGAGTCCAAGCTGGAGGTGGTGGGGTGACCGTTTGGGCTGCTTTTCATGCAGGGGGCAAAACTGACCTGGTTGTTCTGAATGGAAACCTGAACCAGTTCAAGTACAGGGCCATTCTGGAAGAAACATTACTTCCATTTGCTCGTGCAGCCTTTCGAGGAAACTTTGTCTTCCAAGATGACAATGCACTGCCTCATCGTGCTCGCATGATCCAACACTTTCTTGCTGACCATGGTGTAGAGCATATGGAGTGGCCTGCCATGTCCCCGGATATAAATCCGATAGAGAACTTGTGGGCAGAATTAACGCATCAAATCGACCACTTGGACCAGCAGCCGACCTCTGTGCATGAATTGCAGCAGGCTATTGTCACTGCATGGCACGCGATTCCTGTCCAAACCTTGGCAAATCTCGTGAACAGCATGCCTCAACGTGTACATGCTCTCCTGAATGCTCGTGGGGTTTACACGAAGTACTGAACTGTAATTTTACTGTCCGTAATCCCAGTCGTAATTTAACTTTTGTTTTGTTAAAAAAAAATTGGGCTAATGTGCAAAATAAAGAGATACTTCTGGAAAACGTACAGTAGTTTAACACAGTACTGTCCATGAATTGAGTTCGATATCAGTTTACATCACTTTCAAGGATCAATTTATTTGTTTCGAAATGTCAAATGTGGTTTTTGTTTCTTTTAAAGGTCACATTAACAAAATCTAGAATAATTTCAACATAATTCCAATGAACTTTTGGTTCTAAGACATCTTGAAAAGTAAATTCACCCCCACACAAAAAATATTCCATATTAAATGCCAAGTCTGTAGTTCGGGAAGTTCTTCCCAACACTGTTGCAGAAGTTCCCACAAATGTGTTGCACTTGAAGGTTGCTTTCTTTCACCCTTCTGTCCAGTTCATCCCAAACCAGCTCGATGGGGTTTAAGTCTGGAGACTGTGCTGGCCATTCCATGATTTGAATCCTTCCGTCTTGTTCTTTTCCTCGAAGGTCGTTTTGACATAGCCTGGAGGTGTGTTTTGGGTCATTATCTTGCTGTAGGGTGAACCCCTGACCAACTAGGCTGATGCCAGAAGGTATTGCATGGCACTGCAAAATGCTGTGGTAGCCCTTTTGGTTCAGGGTGCCAGTCACTCTGCATCGCCGACTCTGGATCCAGCAAAAGAGTCCCAGACCATCATGTTTCCTCCTCCATGTTTGACAGTTGGTGTCACACACTGAGGAACCATCCTTTTGCCTATTCAGCGGTGTACAATAACCCTGCGTGATGAACCAAAGATTTCAAATTTTGATTCATCGGTCCACAAGACCTTCTTCCACTTTTCCAGTCTTCAGTAGTCCACTGGCAGTGCTTCATGGCCCAGGCAAGCCTCTTTTTCTTATTTTGCCATCTTAGCAATGGCTTTCTTACTGCCACTCGACCTGTCAAACCTGCAGCTCGAAGTCTTCTCTTCACAGTTGAAACTGAAACTTGCTTACTTCGACCAGTGTTAAGCTGTGCTTGAAGCTGTTGTCCTGTGAGCCGCCTATCACGCAAGCTGTTGACTCTCAGAAACTTGTCTTCTGATTCTGTTGTGGCTTTGGGTCTGCCAGACTTCTTCCTGTCAGAGTTTCCTCCAGTTTCCAAGTGTCTTTTGATGGTGTAGGAAACTGTACTCACTGACACCTTGGCTTTCTTTGCAATTTCTTTGCAATGATTCTATGATTTCTTTTTTTATCTCCAATTGTTTATTTGTTCTATGCTGAATTTCAGAGTACATTGAGACATTAAACTGTATAAATTTCAATAAAAACTGGTAAGATTGAGGTGTTCTAAAACTTTTGACCGGTGGTGCACTTGTCATCTTCCCACTCATCAACTTTCACAATGAACATCCCACCCAACAAACATTAGAGTCAGAGAAAATAAACAATTTCTTACATGTGGTATCATAGGTATGCAAGTGTCATCCATGCATGGAACATGATACACTGTCGAACAGTACAGGACAAATGCTTTCGTAGATGGTGTACATCAACATGAATTACAAAGAGATTGATCTACAATGGACATGGTTTATAACATTTGAACCTGGATACATGAATTACAAGGAGATTGATGGACAATGGACAAAGAAATGGTTTATAACATTTGAACCTGGATACATGAATTACATGGAGATTGATGGACAATGGACAAAAACATGGTTTATAACATTTGAACCTGGATTCTCTGCATCTTGTCCGAGGAGCTCAGATGGGAACACGAACAGATGGTAACAAACATTACTTCTGAGAATGGTGTTGTCCCAAGTGCCACCACAAACACCTTGTTGGATTATTCTCACCTAGGTCTTCTCTCTGCAGACAGACGGTTTTCTATCCCATCACATGGCCTTTGTTCTGTCCATCTCCTGCCAGGAAGCCGAGTCCATGACCAACTGACTCACCAAATCTGCTTCTTGCCTCGTGCTCTTCATCTCATCTTTCAATCATCTCATTCATCATTGATTTATTCTTTCTCCAAGGCACACCTCATTCTCTACAACCCTCACCGACACTCTCTTTCCATCCTGTTCATCGGTTTTTTCTACCTGTTTACTTTATTCTCGATTCCGCTCCTCTAGAATCTCGACGTCTGAATAAAAATACAAATTAATACAAAAATTCACTCGATCTATTTTCTATTTTTAATTATTTACCATTCTTTTCCAGATTACTTGTTTTGATTTGTAAAAATGTATTATTTTAACAATATTCTCTCCTCCAAGAATTTCTAAAACTGATGTTTTTCCTTTTTATTCCGAGGCTCGAGACCATGTCAGACTTTAAATCCATGAAGAGGACACCGCTCCCAGTTCTGGACTTCTCGAAGGAGGAGAAGAACTTGGATAGGCTCATCATGCTCAATAAGAACTTCCTGGAGAAGATACAGAGTGAATGACACAAACTGGACATTTTATAAAGAAAATAATAAGGGAACACAAAACGTGGCACAAATATGAAAGAGAAACAGGACGAGACTAGAACGGCACTCATGGGAGAGTATACCTCCGCCAGGTGAACACTTTACGTTTTGTATCCCAGAGTAGACAAGGCAATCACAATACAGAATCGCATTTAATCAAAATCATCCATCGACAACTTTTTGACATACCCTGCTATATATCGTTTTTGGCCCTTTGTCCCAATGGTGAAGAATCACTTAAAAATTATACTAGCTGGATCCGGATCCGGACTTTCACCAAAATTGAATTGTTTCTTCCTTCCCATAAACACAACCTGTCCAACAAGTTTCGTCCAAATCCGTCCATAACGTTTTGAGATATCCTGCTATGTATCGTTTTTGGTGTTATCTCCCAATGGTGAAGAATCATTTAATAAATTCTACTAGCCGGATCCGAATCCGGAACTTCACCCAAATCTAATCATTTCATCACTGTCACATACGCTACAGCTCTGCCAAATTTTGTTTGAATCCGTCTGCAACTTTATTGAGATATTTTGTTCACAAGCAGACAGACAGACATACAGACAGACAAACAGACAGACAGGGGTGAAAACATAACCTCCATCCACCTTTAAAGATTCTAGAAAAGGAACAAATGATAATATTTTTATTATGTTCCAAATCATGGCTCACGATGAGTGAGGTTACACAGGGTAAAACGCAAACATGGTTTCAGTGGGGAAACAGGTGTACACAACAGGTAGATGCAACAAGCAAGGTATCCAACAAACAGGAGAAAACTAAAATGGGAGGGGAGGAAATATCTGAAACCACGTGGCTTGGGAGAGGTGGGGTTCACAAGGGCAGAAATATTTACAGGTAGTGATGGGAGATGTCACAATATGTTGGTGTAACATGCCCTTGAAGTTCCTGGAAGGAAAATTTGGATTGAATCGTCTCGAGAAAGCAGTTCCACAAATCAGATAAAATATCAGATATTTGCAGTAAGTCGAGATTTTGGGAGTTTAATCAGAAGGAATTACTGTAAGAAGGAATTCATCCTCGATATATTAGAGATGGTCGGAGATCGAAGAGAGCAGAGGGATCAAGAATGGAGGAAATGGGTTATAAATCACACAAACAACAGGCATGAAGAACTCATGTAACGTGTTAGATGGGATGATGTAATAGACACTGGGTGAAACGGCGGTTAAACCCTGAATCAATTTATAAATATACCTTTTTCAATTATAAACTTTAACACTATAACACAAATCACCTTCATAATATCTCCAAGAAACATGATATATGTCGACATCGAGCAAGAGATTTATTTTGGTCGTGACCCCGAAGCCGTTCCATAAAGAGGAAAATAAAATGGAAGAAAAAGAAAAGAATGAAAAGGAGGAAATATGGAATTTTAAATAATCTGTAAAATGAGCGAGGAAGAAGAACCCTGTTTCCGTTTCCCTTCACTTCCAAAGATTTCTCAAGTTGTTCTGATCCAGCTCCACCTTCTCCGGATGCTCCACCGGCCCCTCTCTGGAAATTATTAGAGAAGAACAAAAACTACAAGCTGTGAAATTTTCTTGCTTCATGCTTTTGAAGATGTTTTTATCTTTTAGCCAAATATCTAAACATGTGCAGATACATTCAATGCACCCCCCCCCCCCATGCCAAATAAATATATCGTACATGCGCAGTACTGCATAAGTGTGCTTTGTGAAACCCATCCATGGAAACAATCATCATGGGGTCATCGGCCCCACAAATATCAATATCGATGATGATGATGATGATGATGATGATGATGATGATGAGAGGGAGTGCCACGTGAGAGGGTGAAGAAGAGGCCATCGATATGTTTCTGGAAGATACCGATTGACGCCGTGTGTTCTATGTTGATCAATAAAGCCTCCATTTCCTCAACTGTGACTCATCGTCGTCTTGGTACAGTGTAGTCATGTTCGTACAGTGGAGTCGTGCTAGTAGTGTCGCCGTGCTAGTACAGTGTTGTCGTGCTGGTACAGTGTCATCGTGCTGGTACAGTGTCATCGTGCTGGTACAGTGTCATCGTGCTGGTACAGTGTCGTCGTGCTAGTACAGTGGCGTCGTGCTACTACAGTGTCATTGTGTTAGCACAGTGTCGTCATGTTAGTACAGTGGGGTCGTGTTGGGTGCAGTGTAGTCGTGGTAGTACGGTGTAGTCGTGCTAGTACAGTGTCGCCGTGTTAATACAGTGTCGTCGTGTTAGTACAGTGTCGTCGTGTTGGCACAGTGCTGTCGTGTTAGTACAGTGTCGTCGTGTTAGTACAGTGCCATCGTGTTAGTACAGGGTCGTCGTGTTAGTACAGTGCTGGCGTGTTCGTACAGCGTAGCCGTGTTAGTACAGTGTAATCGTGCTAGTACAGTGTGGTTGCGTTAAACTTCCAGATTTTTAAAATGTCTTTAAATTGTTTATATTATTAAAATTGAAGTAAATACTTGAACACTGCGTGGAGTATCTTGTTCTATGAACTTTCAAGTTTGTCAAGTAATGATTTCGAATGATGGAGGATACACCGTCTGGAGCTTGATTTGGAGGCCATTTGGATTTGCTCTTCGTCCCACCTAAAATCTCGTTTTAATTTTATCCTTTCCTACAGGTTGGAATTCAAGCAGGGATTCAGGAAATCAAAGTATTGTGATTGGAAAAATCGGTGATTAAGCGAATGAGGAACTAAAATATGTTCTACTCCCGAAATATAAATTTCCAGGAAATACCTTTCTTACATTCCACGTATTCCCTCTGCCTCTGAAGGTGGATGGAGGTTATGTTTTCACCCTTGTCTATGTGTCTGTCTCTGTCTTGTTTGTTTGTCTGTGAGCAGGATATCTCAAAAAGTTGTGGATGGACTCGGACGGAATTTTGTGGATGGGTTGGGTGTGTGACAAGGCCGAATTCATCCGATTTGGTGAAGATCGGAATCCAGATCTGGAATAGAGAATTTTTAACTGATTCCTCATCATTGAGAGTTGGGGCCAAAAACGATATACTGCGTAACACGATATTTCAAAAAGTTGTGAATGAGTTATGACAAAACTTGGTGAATGAGTTGGTTGGGTGCGACAATAACAAGCTGATTCGACTTTGGTCCAGGTCTGGATCCAGATCCGGTCTTTCAGTGGATACAAAACATAAACTGTTCAGCCTGGTGGAGGTATGTGCTCTACCAGGTGCCGTTCTAGTTAATTTCTTTTTGATAAACAAACATTATGGACCAGAAATACAAGACAAACAGAATTTAAATCCTTTTTCATAAATTGTAAAATGCATAACATGAAATCCACAAAGTTGTAATCCGGGATGTCGGCGGATCGGTCCGTGAGGGAGAGAAATCTTATTTTGTGGCGAAAACAAACATTTTACAGGTGAATGAAGTCATTGGTTGAGATTGTGAAGAATCAGGACATGAACTTGGTGTTTGTGCAAAACTTAACATTGAAGTCCATGTTACTGATCATTCATTCATTCATTGTTTTATTCTTCTCATGAACTGTAATTGTAAAGGTTTGTAAAAGTGGAGAATCTTTGTGTAAAAGTTGTTAAAATGAATTCTGTTCAGTGAAGTGTTCACAGAACATCACAAACGAAGCAGAAACTTTTGGTCAATATTTCCAGGTGTTGTACATGAAACACACACTGATTACACAGTGATGCGTCACGTGGAAACATGTCAGGTGAATGAGTTGTTCTCACTTTCATCTTCAAATAATTTATTCATTCTTATGATGAAAACGACTGATCAATGAACATTATGAAAGGCTGGACAAAATAATTCAGTCATTTCCATTTTGGATCGATCAACCATTGGGTCAATCCAGGGAAACTTAAAGAAAAATAGGACCGCGGGTCCTGAAGCTCACCTGGATCAGGAGCAACAGTCGCTCAACCCCCCACAGACCCTCTCAGACTATTGTGGCGGACACAAAAGCCCACTGGCGTGGTGACATCATTCCGCGCACCAAGTGGGCGGTGGCCACGCCCGAGGGGTAGGCGTGGCCTCATGATATACACCGGGCGCACAGCCCGGAGCGGGCCAGTGTTACAGTGAGCTCCTGAAATAAAGACGCTTATAAGTTACCACTTGTCCGCTTCCTCCTTGCTCGCAAGCAGCGTGTGTAACGCCGCGCTTTACTGGTGACCCCCTCGACGTTGGATCTGCCGGAGCGATCCTTCCACACGCGACGCCATTGCCATGGCCAACCTCATCAAACTTCCCGAATTTTGGGAGGCTCAGGCCGAAGTCTGGTTCGTCCAGTCCGAAGCCCAATTTCAGCTTCGGCGCCTCACCGGCGATGACACACGCTATTGCCACGTCGTCGCCTCCCTCGGGCCCGGCACGGCCGCTCGAGTTGTGTCCGTCCTTCGCCACCCACCGGACGGCCACAAGTACGAGGCACTCAAGCGGCTACTCCTAGCCATGTTCGGCCTCACGGACGACGCATGGGCCGACCGCCCCTGGATCTCCCCGAGCTCGGTGACACGCGCCCGTCTGTCCGAATGGACCATATGCTGTCACTGTTGGGCGACGAAGCCCCCGGTTCTCTATTCCGGGCGCTTTTCCGTCGCCAACTTCCAGCGCAGGTTCGCCTCGCGTTGGCCGGGACCGGGCTGACGGAACCCCGAGCATTGGCAGCCGAGGCGGACAGGTACTTCGCCGCTTCGGACACGCGGGCGAGAGACGGCGTGGCCGTCACGGCCCTCGAGGCTGATGCTGCTGATGCTGCTGATGTTCCACAGCATCAGCTTATACAGCATACGCAGCATGCTGATACGCACCTCGTGACCGCCGCCACGCCCCGCCCACCGCCGTGGCGAAAACCGCCACCGCGGGGAAACCCGCCAACTCCACCGGCCTGGCGGAGCCAGCCGCGCTCCTCCAGCTCCACCACCTGGTGCTGGTTCCACGCCAAGTTCGGCCACGAAGCTCGGCAGTGTCATCCGCCATGCTCCTTCAACAGGTCGGAAAACGCCCGGGCCGGCGCTCAATATTGGCGATGAGCGCCGGCCGTTCGAGCAGCCTGCTGTTCATAACGGACACCTTCTCCGGGCGCCGTTACCTGTGCGACACAGGAGCGCAGGTGAGTGTCGTTCCCGCCGGCACGTCAGACAAGCACGCCGCGGGTGGGGGCCCCGCGCTGCTTGCCGCGAACGGGACGCCCATCCGTACGTACGGAAAACGCTGCCTCTCTCTGCGGTTCGGAGGGCAGGTTTTCCGATGGACGTTCGTCACCGCCGACGTGCCCATGGCACTGCTTGGCGCGGACTTCCTGTGCGCTAATGGGCTCCTGGTCGACGTCAAGGGCAGACGTCTTGTCCAGGCCGAGACGTTCAGCTCGCTCGCTTGTGCGTTGCCCAGCTCAACGAGCGGCTTGCCAAGCGGCTTGCCGAAAGGTTCAGTTCCGGCCATGTTGGTCTGTACGCTTCCGGCAGCGGACGCATTCACCCGCCTCCTCGCCGGCTTCCCGGCCCTCACGCGGCCCACCTTCTCGGCGGGGGCCGTCAAGCACGGGGTGGCCCATCACATCCCCACCGTCGGGCCACCGGTCTACGCCCGGGCACGCCGCCTCGAGCCGACGAAGCTGGCGGTGGCAAAAGCGGCGTTCGCTACCCTGGAGCGACTCGGCATCGTTCGGCGCTCAGAGAGCGCTTGGGCATCGCCGCTGCACATCGTGCCGAAGCCCGGCGGGGGATGGCGACCGTGCAGGGACTATCGCCGTCTCAATGACGCCACGACTCCCGACCGCTACCCCGTCCCCCACATTCAGGACTTTTCCGCCCGTTTGGCGGGCAGGTCCTTCTTCTCGAAGGTGGACCTCAGACGCAGCTACCATCAGGTCCCCGTCAGGCCGGAGGACGTCCCGAAGATGGCGGTCATCACGCCATTCGGACTCTTCGAGTTCCTGCGCATGCCCTTCGGTCTGAAGAATGCGGCTCAGGCGTTCCAGCGACTGATGGACAGCGTCCTGCGCGACTTGGATTTTGTCTACGTCTACCTGGACGATATCCTCGTCGCCAGCGCGTCCCGCGAAGAGCACCTACGCCACCTCCGCACGCTCTTCGAACGCCTGGGCCAGCATGGCCTGATTGTGAACCCCGCAAAGTGCCGGTTCGGCGCCGCCATAATCGATTTTCTGGGGCACCGTGTCACCAGGCATGGAGCCGTCCCCCTGCCGGCCAAGGTGGAGGTGGTGAAGGGGTTTCCGCGCCCCCGCACGATCAGAGGGCTGCAGGAGTTCCTGGGCATGGTGAACTTTTACCATCGGTTCCTGCCCCGTATCGCCCAGCTCCTGCGCCCCCTGCACGAAGCTCTCCGAGGTAAGCCGGGCAAAGGCGACGTTACCTGGACCGAGCAGATGGACACGGCGTTCACGGGCGCGAAGCTCGCCTTGGCTAACACCACCATGCTCGCGCACCCGGCGCCCGATGCACCGATCGCCCTCACCACCGATGCCTCGGACTACGCGGTGGGCGCGGTGCACGAGCAATGGGTGCGTGGAGCTTGGCAACCGCTGGCGTTCTTTAGCCGGCAGCTTCGCCCACCCGAACGCCGTTACAGTACCTTCGACCGCGAGTTGCTCGGGCTTTACTTGGCGGTCAGGCACTTCCGCCATCTGCTCGAGGGCCGTGCGTTCACTGCCTTCGTCGACCACAAGCCGCTGATCTTCGCGATGGGCAAGGTCACTGAGCCGTGGTCGGCCCGGCAGCAGCGTCACCTCTCGGCCGTGTCCGAGTACACGACGGACATCCAGCACGTCGCGGGGAAGGACAACCCGGTGGCAGATTGCCTTTCCCGGGCCGTCACCCACGCAGTCCACCTCGGCTTCGACTATGCCCGGATGGCAGCGGACCAGGCCGCTGACCCCGACGTCCAGGCCTTGCGGACCACCGTCACGGGCCTCCGCGTCACCGAGGTGCCGTTCGACGGCGCGGGCGTGGCCCTCTTGTGCGACGTCTCCCTCGGGCGTCCTCGCCCCATCGTGCCCGCGGGCTGGCAGCGCCAGGTGTTTGACGCCACCCACGGCCTGTCCCACCCGGGAGCGAGGGCCTCCCAAAGGCTGATCGCCGACAAGTTCGTCTGGCATGGCCTCCGGAAGGCCGTCCGCGGCTGGGCCAGGACGTGCCTCGCGTGCCAGCGCGCCAAGGTGCACCGGCACACCCAGGCCCCGTTGGGCCCGTTCACGGTGCCGGAACGCCGGTTTGACCACGTCCACGTGGACCTGGTGGGACCTCTGCCCCCCTCGCGGGGTTTCACCGACGTCCTCACCATGGTGGACGGCACCACCCGGTGGCCGGAGGCCGTGCCCTTGGCGTCGACAACGGCGGCCGATGTCGCGCAGGCTTTCATCGCCACCTGGGTCGCCCGATTCGGCGCCCCCTCAGACATCTCGTCCGACCGCGGCCCCCAGTTCACCTCGGAGCTCTGGGGGGCGGTCGCGCAGGGGCTCGGGGTCCGGCTGCACCGAACCACGGCCTACCACCCCCAGGCTAACGGCCTGTGTGAGCGATTTCACCGCTCATTGAAGGCCGCGCTCCGGGCCACCCTCCGCGACGGCGGCTGGGTCGACAGGCTCCCCTGGGTCCTGCTGGGCCTCCGGACGGCGCCCAAGGAGGACCTGCGCGCATCCGCGGCGGAGTTGGTCTTCGGGCAACTGCTGCGGGTGCCGGGCGAGTTCCTCCCCGAGCGCTCCGCTCTGCAAGAGACTGCCCAGAGGTTCGCCCCGGTGCCAACGGCATGCCACGGGCACCCACCGACGCACGTCGCCCCGGAGCTTCGCACGGCGGAGTACGTCTTCATCCGCCACGATGCCCACCGGACACCACTGCGGCCCCCGTATGACGGGCCTTTCCGCGTGCTGGAGACTGGGGCGAAGCACTTCACCCTGGACATCGGCGGTACTCCTGACCGCATTTCGGTAGACCGCCTCAAGCCGGCCCACCTCGACGTGGACCATCCACCGCCAGTGGCCCGACCCCCACGTCGGGGCCGCCCCCCTATGGGCAGACCCCCGGCACCGCCCAGCCCCACCGCCACGCCGCCCCCCGGTCCTGCACCCATCCCAGGGGCAGCCAGGGGCATCCCACCTGGCATCCCTGCACCCCGGACGCCGCCGATCGCCAGGGGGCGCTTCGGCCGGGGGGTCATTCGTCTGCCCCGCAAATTGGCCCTCCAGGTGCGCGGGAATTCTGGGGGGGCGCGTGTGGTGGACACAAAAGCCCACTGGCGTGGTGACGTCATTCCGCGCACCAAGTGGGCGGTGGTCACGCCCGAGGGGTAGGTGTGGCCTCATGATATACACCGGGCGCGCAGGCCGGAGCGGGCCAGTGTTACAGTGAGCTCCTGAAATAAAGACGCTTATAAGTTACCGCTTGTCCGCTTCCTCCTTGCTCGCAAGCAGCGCGCGTAACGCCGCGCTTTACTATAATATTTTTTAATGCTGTGAACAAACTTTGATACATCATGGGTGATGAAGGTTGTGATCAAGTTTTTCAAAATTGTGTGTGTAGTTTCGGAGAAGAGAACAAATACCTATTTTGTGGGGGGTCAAAATCCCCGTAGTTCCCCTTATTGAGCGCAGATTTTGATGTGATGAATTCACCTTCATCAGGCATCAGATATGAAGCTTATGTCCAAAACTTAGTGTTTGGTTCAAGCGATAATGACTGAAATGTTAGGAGACCCAATCCCTCACTCACTCACTCACTCACTTACCTACGGACAATGCTCGATAACATTAGCTCACCGTACTAAATTCCAGGTGAGCTAAAAAAAAAAAATACTGAGTTGGTAAAGGGAATTTTTAAATCTATAATTTTTTCACAGGTGCACTGACCTATCACGGAGAGATCAACAGATTAATTTCACCAAGAACGATCTCGCATCAACATAAATCATTCACATATTCGTAAAATCATTCACATGCATATTGAATCATTCACATGCACCTTGAATAATTCGCATGTACCTTGAATAATTCGCATGTTTCTTGAATCATTCACATGTCCCTAAAATCATTCACATGTTCCTGGAATCATGTGATGTTCAATTCCAGTGAAGAACGAAAGTTTGATTCTATCTTGCGGAGAAAACGAATTAGCGATCACTCAATTATTTTAGTACATCAGAGGGAAATGTAAGAATAATGTGAAATTTCCTTCATGAATCGATGAAAAATTTATTTTATTTTCATACAAAATGGAGGTTACATTTCTCTTCCCCCATGTTTGTTATATTTAGATTTTTGGTTGAAAGATAAAAAAATGTTCATAAACATAAAAACAAGTGAATTTCACATCTTGTAATTTTTGTTAATCTTTAATGATTTCCACAGAAGGAATGGTGGAGCATCTGGAGAAGGTTGAGGAAGCACCGGTGGAGCATCCGGAGCAGGTTGAGCTGGATCAGAACAACTTGAGAAGACTTTGTAAGTGAAGGGAAATGGGGAGGGCGTTCTTCTTCTTCCTTCCATTTAGATAATTTAAAATTCCATATTTTCTTCTTTTCATTTTCCTTTTTAGTCAGGTTCACGATGTTTGTTCGTTCAAAATCATGGTAGATTAGCAAACCTATACATTTTTGGAAACGTTATTACATGGAAAATCTGAAAATCAATGTTTACATTTGCGGTGATACCTGTATGGCCGCCATTTTTGATTTTCAAAATGGCCGCCATAAAAATACATATTTTGCTCTATTTCTGCCTCTAATTACCCTAAAAACTTTTAAAAATATACTAAGCCTATGTTTTCAGGTACAAGGAATCCATTGGTGACATAATCAGACTTCTGACTGTAACAGTTCTTTCTTTTTTCAGGAAATATGCATCCAGGGAGCAGCCATTGATACAAAATAAATTCCGTTAATATATTTATTTTACATATTAACTATCTTGGTGGAGGTGTTTATGGTGGTTGTTCTGTGTTTCTCAGGTTCAATATGAATTATTGTGACATATTTTGATGTTATTAACTGCCTGTACAAAATGATAACATGTATTTGATTATGCAACTTATCGCGAATATAAAGACAGTATTTTGCAATTCAAAACCTTTGATTCGTGTCTTACCATTCCCCATAGCACTAGTTTGATACTTTCATCGGATTCCTTGTCCCTGAAAATATCGGTTTAGTATATTTTAAAAAGTTTTTAGGGTAATTAGAGGCAGAAATAGAACAAAATATGTATTTTACAGTGGCCATTTTGAAAATCCAAAATGGCCGCCATACAGGTATCTCTCCAAATGTAAACATTGATTTTTAGTTTCCTTATGCTATAACCTTTCCAAAAATGTATAGGTTCGCTAATCTACCATGATTTTGAACGAAATATATTTATTGACATAGTGAACCTGACTATTTTCTTCTGTTTTATTTCCCTCTTCATATTTTCCTTCACTCTATTCCACTTAGTTATTTTCCAACTCGATTTTCCCTCTTGTCAAGTGTCACAAGATCCAAAATATGTTTAATTGAACGATGTCCAACCAGGAGGAGGGGATAGTCCAAACTTGTGTTTGCTGATTAAAGGCCTTTCTTAATCCCCATCCTCTCCTCCCTCATCCGCCATCCCCCTCCCTCTCTCTCCCCTCCCTCTCTCTTCCCCTCCCTCTCTCTTCCCCTCTCTCTCCCCATCCCTCTCCCCGAATATCCCATCCCCTCCCTCTCTCTCCAACCGTCTCTCTGCCCCTCCCTCCTCTTTCTCCCACACTGCTCCATCCCCCTCCCTCTCTCCCCCTCCCTCCTCTTTCTCCCACACTGCTCCATCCCCCTCTCTCTTCCCCACTACCCCATACCCTCTCTCTTCCCCACTACCCCATCCCCTCTCTCTCTTCCCTTCTACCCCATCCCCCTCTCTCTCTTCCCCACCAGCCCATCCACCTCTCTCTCTTCCCCACTACCCCATCCCCTCTCTCCCTTCCCCACTACCCAATCCCCATCTTTCTCTTTCCCACTTCCTCATCCCCTCCCTCTCTCTCCAACCGTCTCTCTCCCCCTCCCTCCTCTTTCTCCCACACTGCTCCATCCCCCTCCCTCTCTCCCCCTCCCCCCTCTCTCTCCCCCACTACCCATCCTCCTCTCTCTCTTCCCCTCTACCCCATCCCCCTCTCTCTCTTCCCCTCTACCGCATCCCCCTCTCTCTCTCCCCCACTACCCCATCCTCCTCTCTCTCTCTCTTCTGCACTACCGCATCCCTCCTCTCTCTTCCCCACTACCCCATCCCCATCTTTCTCTTTCCCACTTCCTATCCCCCCCTCTCTCTCCCCCTCTCTCCACCTCTCTTCCCCACTAGCCCATCCTCCTCTCTCTCTTTCCCACTGCCCATCCCCCCTCTCTCTCCCCCTCTCTCCACCTCTCGCTTCCCCACTAGCCCATCCTCCTCTCTCTCTTTCCCACTGCCCCATCCCCCCCTCTCTCTCCCCCTCTCTCCACCTCTCTCTTCCCCACTAGCCCATCCTCCTCTCTCTCTTCCCCACTATCCCATCCCCCCTCTCTCTCTCTCTCTTTCCCACTACCCCAACTGGGTGTTTGTGTTTGTCTGATTAAGATAATTTACACTAACCGGCTTATCTTTGGTCAGCCTGCATTTAGGTCGCTTAGCTTGGGGTCTTAATTCTCCCATTTTGTCCATTCAACTCAAGTATGCCCTGCGTCAGAACAGGTCAGTTTCTGTGCAATAAAGCTTGCTCGAGTGCTTGAGCCGCTTGGCGAGCGCTCTCCAAGCAGCTTCGTAATGGGTGCAACACCCCTGCTCCCTCCTCAGATTGTCTATTTTATTTACTTCCTTCATTTAAAGAGTAAAAATATGGGCAACAAACCTGGTGCTCACCTGGTAGAATAAAGAGAAACTGCACTGACTAAAGGTATTTTAAACCAATTACAATGGTTGCTCGAAGACAGGACAGCAGGTAGAATCAAACCAACATAATCATGAGACTTTAAACAAACAAAAACATACCTATTTTGGGGTCCACTCCCACATACCTCCTTCAGTAATGCCTTCAACAAACATTTGTACATCGCGGGTGTTGAAGGTTGTGGGAGTTTCATCGAAATAGTGGGCGTAGTTTCAGAGGGGAAAAGCAAATACCTATTTTGGGGTCAAACGTGGATCCACTTTGACCCCCTGAGACCCCGACTTATTTTTATTGCCCTAAACAAACTTTAGACAGAACACAACAAATACAATTTGTGCCAAACTTGGTCAAAATCTCATCAGCGGTTTCGCAGAATAAGTTGCAAGTGTTTCCGGACGGACGACGCGCCATCGCATAAGCTCACCTGAACTTTGTTCCAGGTGAGATAAAAAGTACGTTTATCAACGAACGAAGCAGCCCTCTCCCCCCTTTACCCCCCCCCCCCCGTGCCGCGCCTTTGTTGTGCTATTTTATTTTCCCCCTTTTTATCCGATCTGCTTTCATTATACGACGTGTCACTTCCACATAAATAGACACATCGATACATATAAACACCATTGTCTGTCCGCCATTGTTCCTTATCCACGGCGACATCTTATAAGTTACAAACTCCAGACTCAGGGTACAAACACACCTTTATGAAGTGGAGAGGGTAACATCGTTAATGTGTCCACAGCATCATGGGGGGAGTATCTGCAATATCTGCAATGTACCCACGATATCACGTGGGGGCATGGGGGAGGGGGGGGGGGGGGAGAGGGTAACATCGTTAATGTGCCCACAGAATCACGTGGGGGGAGGGGGGGGAGAGGGCAACATCGGTAATGTGCCCACAGAATCACGTGGGGGGGAGGGGGGGAGAGGGTAACATCAGTAATGTGTCCACAGCATTACGCGGGGGCATGGGGGGAGGGGGGAGAGGGTAACATCGGCAATGTGCATAAATAAATAAAAACAATTGTTGTAATAAAAGTTTCTTTGTGATAAAGACATTAATGTGTTTGTGTTTGTCCGTTTGTCTAACAATGTCCGCGACCCCGTGTCATGTCCGCAGATGGACTGAGCCCGAGTCTGGACCCAAACTCTGCACATCGACAGATCAAGATCTCCGGGGATCTCAGGACGGCGACTCTAACCAGGACCAAGAATCACAACCGGAACATCCTGATCGGTTTGATGTTCGTGCACAAGTTATTTCCCGTGATTGTTTCTCCTCAGGTCGTCATTACTAGACAACTCTTGCATGGTGCTGTTCTCTATTGCGTATGGTGCTGTTCTCATCTTGTGTAATACTGCGCATTGTTATTTGCATATTCTGTATCTATTATCTTATTCTAATATCTACCATCGCTTTCTTTGTCTTGCAGATTGATTGTTCATCGTTGTTGCTAATAAACCTGCATTCAATTGATACATTCTTGTTTATGAACAATCAACTCATCTGAAGATGCCTGCTGCAGTCTGCCCCTTCCCGAGCTGTGTCTACGTAACCGACAGCACTGACAATGCCGTTGCTGCTATCCAGCTCTCCATCCACGCCATGACTCACACGTCCATTGCACCAGCCAAACCGGACAAAGTCAGCCGTCCTCGTATCCAAACCGGCGGTACCAGCGAAGATTGGCAATATTTCACCAGAAGATGGGATGGTTACAAGGCAGCGACCCAGATAATCGGCAATGATGTTCGCGTTCAACTCCTTGAATGTTGTGATGATAACCTACGACGTGACCTCCACCGCAGCAACCCACGCATTGAAATCAAGGACGAGGCAGCTATACTACAAGCCATTCGGTCCCTTGCTGTCCGAGAGGAGAATACTATGGTGTCCCGCGTCAACCTCCACAACATGCGACAGGACCAAGGAGAACCAATTCGTACCTACGCAGCCCATCTGGCTGGTCAAGCTGAGATCTGCAAGTTTTCTGTTGTATGCTCATGCAATCCCCCTACTGATGTCAACTACACCAAGGACATGGTTCGCGATGTCCTTTGTCGGGGACTCGCCGATCAAGATATACAACGGGACATTCTCGGCGATCAAAATCAGAACATGAGCTTGGAGGAAGTTCTCACTTTCGTAGAGGCCAAGGAAGAAGGGAAACGCTCCCAGAATGCCTTGCTCGATAGTGAAGGCGCTCATGGCGCAAGCCAATACAAAAACTGGAAGAACAAAAAAGCCCTGATCACTACCGACAAGCAGGCGGCCATTTGTAGTTATTGCGGAAAAACTGGTCATGGCAAACAGCTGAACATCGACCAAAGGCGTCAATTCTGCAATGCCTACGGGAAAACATGCAGTAAATGCGCCACTCGCGGCCATTTTGCACATGTCTGCCGGGGAGGCACGAAAAAGGCGGACGACAAACCTACGGACAAATCAATGGATGCTCATGATGTGGAAGAAAGCAGCCAGGTCCACGATCTCCTCTGCTCTGTCACGGAATGAGAAATGGCCATTTGGAAGCCGCAAATTAAAAGGGCCATGGCCACCTTGTCAACTCCACTACACCTCGACCACCATATATTTGACCACCTCTCTGGCTGGACCAAGAAGAAGTCTCAACCACAGCCGTACATAACACTCAGAGCATGGATCGATAAGGAAGCTTATGACCATTTCGGCCAGCCACTGTCATCCCGACCAAAATCGGCCAGGCTCCAGGCCATGGCCGACACTGGCTGTCAAAGCTGCCTCACAGGACTCAATATTTTCCACAAACTCGGGCTGCGTAATGAAGACCTGTTACCTGTCAACCTGAAGATGAATGCCGTTAACAGTGGAAGGGTCTGGATTATCGGCGCCATGCTCCTACACCTGTCTGGTCGCACAGCCAATGGCGACATTATTGATACCCGACAAATGTGCTACATCTCACCTGACACACGGAACATGTATCTCAGTCGTGAAGCATGCGTCGATCTAGGCCTCGTGTCTAGTAGCTTCCCAACCATTGGCGAATCCAACACAGTTGGTGCTGCAGTGGCAGCAGTTATCGATGCAAATTGTAACTGCCCGGAAAGATCGCTTCCTCCTACACTGCCTACATCTATCCCATTTCCGGCCACTGACGAGAACCGAGAGAGGCTGGAGAAATGGCTACTGGAGTACTACAAAAGCAGCACATTCAATGTCTGCGAACACCAGCCACTACCCCAAATGGAAGGTCCGCCTCTCACACTGATGGTTGACCCCGAGGCAACACCAAAAGCGGTGCATACCCCAGTGCCTGTCTGCCTGTCCCCTTACACTGGCAGGCAGAAGTCAAGGCTGGTATCGATCGCGACATCAAGTTAGGGGTTCTGGAACCGTTGCCAATTGGTGAACAGGTGACATGGTGCAGCAGAATTGTCGTCTGTCCAAAGAAGGATGGGACCCCACGGAGGACAGTTGATCTGCAACCACTAAATGCGCACTGCACACGTGAGACCCACCACACCCAGTCACCCTTCCATCAAGCAATGGCGGTGCCACATAACACCAAAGAGACAGTAACAGACGCCTGGAATGGCTATCACAGCGTTCCAATCAGAGAATGTGACCGCCATCTGACAACGTTCATCACACCATGGGGCCGATACCGTTACTGCACCACTCCCCAAGGTTACATCGCTTCAGGTGATGGATACTCCAAACGATTTGACGAAATTGTAACGGACTTCAAAAACAAGTCCAAATGTATTGATGATACCATCATGTGGAGCGACACATTGGAAGAGAGCTTTTTTCAGACATGCAACTGGCTCGACCTGTGCGGCCGTAATGGGATTACGCAAAATCCGACGAAATTCCATTTTGGTCAGGACACGGTCGAATTCGCTGGATTCGAGATCACCATGGACAGTGTACGACCATGCCAAAGGTATCTCCAAGCGATACAGGACTTCCCCACACCAAAAACAATTACTGACATCTGCTCCTGGTTTGGGCTAGTCAATCGGGTAACATACTGCTTCAGCATGACCGAGAAGATGCGACCTTTTCGGGACCTCCTAAAACCATCCACCCCCTTCTACTGGGATGCAACACTACAATCCCTATTCGAAGAATCAAAACGACTCATCATATCTGAAGTCGCAAATGGGGTCCGGATCTTTGACAAGGAACGGACAACATGTCTCGCAACTGACTGGTCGAAGGATGGGATTGGCTTCTGGCTCCTCCAAAAACACTGCAGATGCCCTGGTGAAACCCCACAGTGCTGCCCTGATGGCTGGAAAATCACCCTTGCTGGAGGCCGCTTCACCCATGCAGCAGAGTCACGCTATGCTCCGATAGAGGGTGAAGCTCTAGCAGTGGCGGACAGCCTGGAAAAAGTAAAGTATTTTGTGTTGGGATGCAAGAACCTGATTATTGCCGTCGATCACAAGCCCTTAATCAAGCTTCTTGGTGACAGACGATTAGAGGACATCCATAACACGCGGCTTGCCAACTTGAAAGAAAGGACTCTAGCATATCGTTTCCGAATTATCCACATCCCGGGAAAACGACACTGCGTACCAGATGCGATTTCACGACATCCGTCGGGTGCCAGACCATCGGAACAACTGCCACTGGTGGATGACATTTCCTCCATTATGGATGTGGCCACATCGACTACACTACGACAGCACACCTTGACTGGGCTGTGGACCACAGATGACGACACTGGCATGGAAATGGCTATTTCTATGGCAGCCATCAAGACGCTCGATTCTGTGCGGTCCGTCACTTGGGACGATGTTCGGGACGAAACAGGAAGTGGCACTCAGATGCTGCAGTTACTCAATTCTATTGAGCAGGGTCTACCTGTCAGTCGGGACGATTTCCCTGTGTCCATTTTGGAATACTTTCCCTTCCGTGAACATCTCTGCACTATTGATGGCATAGTGGTCTACAAGGGGAGGATTATCATCCCACCGAAGCTACGGAAGCTTGTCCTCGAGAATCTTCATGCTGCTCACCAAGGAGTCACGGCTATGACCACCCGGGCCAGCAGCTCGATCTTTTGGCCTGGAATCACTCCCCAGATTCATGAGATGCGCAATCGCTGCTCACACTGCAATCGGATGGCCCCATCGCAACCAAGTGCTCCACCTACAGCCTCAGCTGAACCTGCCTACCCTTTCCAGTACGTTTGTTCAGATTACTTTCATCACAAGGGTCGGAGTTATTTGGTCACCATTGATCGTTACTCTAATTGGCCAATCATTCAGCTAACAACTGGCGGGGCACAAGGCCTAGTGAAATGTCTGCGGTCGAACTTCGCCACTTATGGTATCCCCGACGAATTGGCATCTGACGGTGGGCCAGAATTCACGGCACATGACACCCAAGACTTCTTGCGTCGGTGGGGCGTTAACCATCGATTGTCATCCACTGCCTTCCCACACAGCAACTGTCGTGCCGAGATCGCAGTCAAAACATCGAAAAGAATGATCACCGATAACACTGGTTTCAATGGTGAACTAGACACTGATCGGTTCCAACGTGCAATACTCCAGTACCGGAATGCACCGGATCAGGACACTAGGTTGTCTCCAGCCATGATCATCTTCAAGAGGCCAGTCAAGGACTTCATACCCATCATCCCAGGCAGATACTTGCCATCGGACACCTGGCTGGAAACACGCAACAATCGTGAGGAAGCTTTGCGCATTCGGCATGCCAGGGAGATCGAAAGACTCTCTGAACACATGACAAAACTACCTCCACTGGCCGTTGGGGACCATGTCCGGATCCAGAACCAGACCGGCCTGGAGCCACGAAAATGGGACCGGACCGGAACCATGATTGAGGTAAAACAATTCGATCAATACGTTGTCAAGGTGGATGGCTCCGGAAGAATCACTCTCCGGAATCGTAAGTTCCTGCGACGTTTTACGCCTTTCAGCATGACAACTCCCACTACGACTGGCAAAAGTGGCATGCTGCCAAGCGTTATGCCAAGTGTTATGCCAAGTGTTATGCCAATCATACCGAAATACTTAATGCCTGGTACCCAACCCATCGCCGCTCCAAGAGTCTGTCTCAATCCTGTTACCACTCCCCAGAAGGGTGAACCCCAACATGTCATTGCGCCGGGCTTACCATCACAGACACTCCGCTCCACTACCGCGATGACACCACCCGCGAGAGTCGCTAACCAACCACATGTGCAGACCACCGCCACACCTCCACAGTCGGTGCCTATTTCTGCCCCCTTGACGGTTCGGGTGATGATGGACCAGCTGGAGGGGACTCCGGCGTCGGACAGGGCGATAGTGAACCACCCACCGGAGACTCCCACAATGGACCAGGAAATTACGAACTGCCCTCGGAGGACTCCGACGATTGATCGGGTGGTGACGGGCCGCCCGAAGCGAATTATCAAACCACCAGCCCGATTCAATTCAGAAAAATATCAATTATAAACCCATGTGATCCTTTTTCTCGGTCTGCAGTTTTCGTTCTATTCTGTGTCACAATTGAACGTTTTTGGGGAAGGGAGATAGACAACTCTTGTATGGTGCTGTTCTCTATTGCGTATGGTGCTGTTCTCATCTTGTGTAATACTGCGCATTGTTATTTGCATATTCTGTATCTATTATCTTATTCTAATATCTACCATCGCTTTCTTTGTCTTGCAGATTGATTGTTCATCGTTGTTGCTAATAAACCTACATTCAATTGATACATTATTGTTTAATTACTCGGAGGTCGATGTGGGGTCGAGTTGTTGGTGCAGAATCGGAATCTGTTTAAACTCCATGGGGAGAAAAGGGAGAAAGAGCGAGTGGGGAATGAATCCCGAGTCTTGGTGTTTAGAGAAACGTTTTAACGAATTGTCCGCAGATCACAACGATCAATGTACCTCCCTGTCCGTCCCGGGGGATCATGAACGGTTTGGGTTCTTCTTGGATTGCGAGGCGGGAGAGTTGACGTGTTTCGGGGACTCGCGGGTCCTGCACGTGTTCAGGGGGATCTTCACGGACCCCGTTAAACCCGCTATTGGGGTTTGGGATGATGGTGGTTCCGTTCATTTTGTACATTTAGTGAAATATACTTTCATCACGAACTGATCCGATTATTTTGGGTTCAAATCAATCAAATCATTTACCTGTTCATGACGATGTGATCACTGATTAATGTTTATATTATAATAAAGTTTATATAATTTAATAAGTTCATTGTTTATCTTATTTAAAGTGAAATGAACTTAATCCGGAACATTTCACTCTCCTCACGATACAATACGGATTCTTCTTCTTCATACGTGTCATTGAATGGGATGTTTGAGTGAGGAAAATCCCTCCAGGTAGATTAAACCGTTTGTGTTTACCTGGAATGGAGTACCGGCGTTAATAATGAAGGTGAGAGTGGGTTTGGATCGGATCACAGGTAGAATGTGGAGCCCTGGATCTGGATGGAATGAACAGAACATTCATCAGGTATCGCTAATCACACCGTTGGAAGCATGGCCAGGTGACCTTTTGGGTGTTACTATATATTTTGGTCCGATGAAGGGTTCACACCTGAAACATCAGGTTCTCATTATTTCCCACGGAGGTTTTAATCTTAATCTTCGTGGAAATCTCTTCCATCCAATCAAAACACAACGATAAAATCATCATTTAATAACCGGTATAGTGACGTCACTAAGATAATTTAGCGTCATCATGTGAATGCAAATTCCAGAGAAGGCGTCACATCCTGCACTGTGATGAACAATTCATATTCACCTGGCGGGAGGTAACCCGTGATCATACAGCTGCTGCCCTCAGGGCGACATTGTCATTGCACTCCGGGAGGGCCAGGTTGGGGTTCTCCCTCTTATTTCTCCAAATGGGGGAAACTCGACCCGACAACTTTTGGTGGTGGGGACATCGATCTCGCTTGATCGTGAGTGAAAAAACCTGCGATAAAACATGTACGAAACGTGCTTTGTGACGTCACAATAGGGAACAATGTGCAGTGGAATTGAAAACAAGGGTCTTTCACAGGTAGGATGATCCATTAATGCGCGGTATGGGGCTCATCCCGGTGTTTCACAGGTAGGATGATCCATCAATGCATGGTATGGGGCTCATCCCAGTGTTTCACAGGTAGGATGATCCATCAATGCACGGTATGGGGCTCATCCCGGTGTTTCACAGGTTGGATGATCCATCAATGCGTGGTATGGGGCTCATCCCGGTGTTTCACAGGTAGGACGATCCATCAATGCGTGGTAGGGGGCTCATCTCGGTGTTTCACAGGTAGGATGATCCATCAATGCGTGGTAGGGGGCTCATCCCGGTGTTTCACAGGTAGGATGATCCATCAATGCGTGGTATGGGGCTCATCCCGGTGTTTCACAGGTAGGATGATCCATCAATGCGTGGTAGGGGGCTCATCTCGGTGTTTCACAGGTAGGATGATCCATCAATGCATGGTATGGGGACCATCCTGGTGTTTCACAGGTAGGATGACCCATCAATGCGTGGTATGGGGCTCATCCCGGGGTTTCACAGGTAGGATGATCCATCTATGCATGGTATGGGGCTCATCCCGGTGTTTCACAGGTAGGATGATCCATCAATGCATGGTAGGGGGCTCAGCATGGTGTTTCAAAGGTAGGATTATCCATCAATGTGTGGTAGGGGGCTCATCCCAGTGTTTCACAGGTAGGATGATCCATCACTACGCGGTATGGGGCTCATCCCGGTGTTTCACATGTAGGATGATCCAGCAATGCCTGGTAGGTGGCTCATCCCGGTGTTTCACAGGTAGGATGATCCATCAATGCGTGGTAGGGGGCTCATCACGGTGTTTCACAGGTAGGATGATCCATCAATGCGTGGTAGGAGGCTCATCCCAGTGTTTCACAGGTAGGATGATCCATCAATGCGTGGTGGGAGGCTCATCCCGGTGTTTCACAGATAGTATGATCCATCAATGCGTGGTATGGGGCTCATCCCGGTGTTTCACAGGTAGGATGATCCATCAATGCGTGGTAGGGGGCTCATCACGGTGTTTCACAGGTAGGATGATCCATCAATGCGTGGTATGGGGCTCATCATGGTGTTTCACAGTTAGGGTGATCCATCAATGTGCGATAGGGGGCTCATACGACATTAGTTGGTGAACGTAAAGATCCCAAGGTGTCCTTCGTGAAGAGCAGGTGAGCTATCGCCGGCATCCTGAACAAATTACAGAACAAATCCATCGTAACCTGCACAGGTCATTGGTCATCAACATCACAGGTCCCTGCACTCAGTCAATGACGCCACCCCGACACCTTGTGCCTCGTCGGTCCAAACACCATTGAACTTACCGCTCGTTTCACTCACAGTGAAATGTACCTGTGGAATTCTGTACCGATATCTGGTGGTGGATGCTTCTTCATCACCATCAGGTATTGTGGGATACCTGCAACGTGTTTACTGTGTCCAGTCGATATCAGGTATGGCAGCATGTTTATACCTCAAGGTGCTGTTCCCACCTGCCAGCTCTTTCAGCTTCCACACATCTTTTTAGTACAAGGACCATTTTGATGGACACAAGACACATTGGTATCTCTTGGTTCTTGTGCAAGTTTCCGGCCGCACAAGGAACGACTTTGCTGTCGATCTCTCCAGGTTAGACCACTCACCTTAGTCTGGAAGAGCTGAATTCCTGCCCATGGAGCTCACCAGGTGTTTTGGTTCATGGTCCTGATGTAACAGCTTTCAACACCTCCTCATCGTTACCTGAATGTTGGTAGATGTTGTGGGCAGTGCCACGCGTTGTTGTACCTTCCAGTGTGTGTTCATGGAAGTCCAGGTCACGACTGGCACTTTGAGTGAAATTTCCACCTTTAAGGTTTGTGGGAATCAATAGCTCACCTTGATCCTGGTCCTCCTCACTAGTCCGTGACATGCAAGCGATACATCTCTGGCTCATCGATACCTGATGATATTGACAAAACGGTTCAATATTTAAACTCCTTCTTTACTCCTGGTTTGTTTTAAGGTGTGAAATGCTGGTGGAGATACCTGCTGCAGGTGCACAAATACCTTGATCCACATTGAGCACTTTTTCCCGATTTCTCATTCAGTTCCAATTTTAAGTCTGACTCATTCATCTCTGGAGTTGCATCAGTCACCATCCAGGTCACGTGATTGTAGAGTGACAGGTACACATTCAGGTGCAGACTCATGGCGATGACTAAACAGCGATGGATCACCTTCTGGATTCTTCTTCTTCTCAGTTTCTCAGAGGTGTCTTTCACATCATTCCGGAATGATTTAGCAGAATGGTGGAAGATAACGTTCTTTTCAGGATGAGCACCTGTGGTTGTGGATTCGTCACCGCTTTCCTCTGCACGTTTCTTCAGGTAGGTAACCTTGATGGAAGATAACCTGTTGAAATATCTGATGAACAAATTATTTACCTTTTTGCCTTTTTGGGAAGATTTACCTTTTTGTGGTTCTATCATGACCTTTGATCCATGGTCTGCGTAGTATTCTTCATTCCTTTTTGAGAATGGAGCACTTGTATGAAGTGGTATTCACCACAACAGGTACGGATAACCAGCACCTGTGGTTGTGGTTAAGTTAAGTCAGAAAGATGATAATGTTCGGATCTTCAGATAAGTTACCATCTTTGTAAGAGGTGAACCACTGCAGAGCATCATCATGTACTGGATCACAGGTGTGTTTCATCTGCAGGTGAGACTTTGTCATATTTGTACACAAACAGGACTTGTGGTACCTGAAGTCATTATCAATCATGTCACCATATACCTGGATACGGTGCACCACATCATCATCATCGAGTACCTTTTCTTGCTCCCATATCACATTTTGTCGACGATCCTTCGTACTCACAGGTAGTAGTTTATGCTCACCTGTGCGATCTCGCTCCTTCACACAAACGAAGCACTGATTTCTATGGTCTATGGATTTAGTACCAGGTGACCCAAGGTGGATCTACATCAGATGATCCCAGAGTTCGTTGCTGCATTTTTGTCACGTGTGTTGGAGATGTGATGATTTCACTTCTTCACAATTTCCACATGTGACATCACATGCAGTTGTGACAGTTGTGACAGGTACCATCACAGGTACCTTCTCAAGAAATTGTTCTTCTTCTTCATTCAATTATTCTCTCATACTAAATTCTACATCATCAGTTTTGTTCTCCACTGCACGGGAAAGTGCTGGGATCCCTTTAAGCGTAACTTTTTGTGACGTCTCAGGGGTAACTTCTGACATGTGATGTGACGTTTCCTCGTGCGTACATCATCCATTATGTCGCCTCCTCGAGAGGTTACCTGAAACTATATGATGTGACGTTTCCTCATGCGTACATCATCCATTATGTCGCCTCCTCGAGAGGTTACCTGAAACTATATTAAATGGACAAACATTAGACATTCATACCAGTGATTCATTAAACCTATATTATTATGATAACTTACTGTTCGACGAGATAGGAAACTGTTCGACAAGATAACAAACTGTTCGACAAGATAACAAACTGTTCGACAAGATAACAAACTGTTCGACAAGATAACAAACTGTTCGACAAGATAACAAACTGTTAGACAGGATATCAAACTGTTCGACAAGATAACAAACTGTTCGACAAGACATCAAACTATTCGACAAGATAGGAAACTGTTCGACAAGATAACAAACTGTTCGAAAACATATCAAACTGTTCGACAAGATAACAAACTGTTCGACAGGATATCAAACTGTTCGACAAGATAACAAACTGTTCGACAAGATAGCAAACTGTTCGACAAGATAACAAACTGTTCGACAAGATATCAAACTATTCGACAAGATAGCAAACTGTTCGACAAGATAACAAACTGTTCGAAAACATATCAATCTGTTCGACAAGATAACAAACTGTTCGACAGGATATCAAACTGTTCGACAAGATAACAAACTGTTCGACAAGATAGCAAACTGTTCGACAAGATAGCAAACTGTTCGACATGATAACAAACTGTTCGACAAGTTATCAAACTGTTCGACAAGATATCAAACTGTTCGACAAGATAACGAACTGTTCGAAAAGATAACAAACTGTTCGACAAGATAACAAACTTTTCGACAAGATAACAAACTGTTCGACAATATAACAAACTGTTCGACAAGATAACAAACTGTTCGACAAGATATCAAACTGTTCGACAGGATATCAAACTGTTCGACAAGATAACAAACTGTTCGACAGGATATCAAACTGTTCGACAAGATAACAAACTGTTCGACAGGATATCAAACTGTTCGACAAGATATCAAACTGTTCGACAGGATAACAAACTGTTCGACAAGATATCAAACTGTTCGACAGGATATCAAACTGTTCGACAAGATAACAAACCTTTCGACATGATAATAAACTGTTCGACAGGATATCAAACTGTTCGACAAGATAACAAACTGTTCGACAAGATATCAAACTGTTCGACAGGATATCAAACTGTTCGACAAGATAACAAACTGTTCGACAGGATATCAAACTGTTCGACAAGATAACAAACTGTTCGACACGATATCAAACTGTTCGACAAGATAACAAACTGTTCGACAAGATAGCAAACTGTTCGACAAGATAACAAACTGTTCGACAAGATAACAAACTGCTCGACAAGCTATCAAACTGTTTGACAAGATAAACTGTTCGACAAGATATCAAACTATTCGACAAGATAACAAACTGTTCGACAAGATAACAATCTGTTCGACAAGATAACAAACTTCGCTTAAATAAATTAAAATAATAAATTGAACAAAACTGTCTGATTCACAACAAACCTACTGGAGGAGAATTCTCTGTACACGTCAGGATGTACACCTGGTGGTAGTTTGATGTCACCTGTGTGAACGAATCACATGAAAGAGATTCTTGTGTTGATGTAACAATCGAGTGATAAAATGACGATTCAACAATGGGCATGGTGACGTCACAAAGTTAAAGGTCGCCTCATCACGCGAGTAAGGAATCCTGAGAAGGTGTCGCATCACGTCCTGTGATGAACAAATTATACTTACCTGTTACCTGGCGGGAGACAAAACCGTGAACCAACAGGTGGTGCCCTCAGGGCGAGATCTACCCATTACACTCCAGGTGCGTTACCTGCCCTTCGTGAAGGAGACCGTGGGATCTTTAACGTTCGCCAACTAATGCTAGCACACAGGACGTCCGGCGTTTCGTCCATCCGAGGGACGTAGATGAACACATTGATGAATCACCTGCCTGCGAACACTTCCTCGGCAGTTTATACCTGGGTCAGTATTCGAACCCAGCCGTCCAGGGTTGAACCTGAAACACATTTTGAAGATCGTTCTCAGAAGTAATATTTCGGAACTAAAAAACTCAATCGGATATAATCAAGACAATATATAAGGGAAGCAAATATGGAGGCTTATTCAGAAACCAAGGCTTGTATCGATATGACGATGGATTAACAATATAAATGACAAACGATAAATTAGATTAAGATACCGAATGGTAAAAAATGAAGGGAAAATAGTCAAAAATACAATGATTAACAATAACAAGATTAAACAAATAAAAAAGAATGAAATAACAATAAGGCGAGACTTGCAAAAGTGAATAAGAAATGAACGTGTAGAAAGGAAACAAATAATAACAAGGCAAGACTTGCAAAAGTGAATAAGAAATGAACGTGTAGAAAGGAAACAAATAATAACACAAGATCAAACTTTGTTTATTGGAAGAGTTAAACCGACTCACAGACGGCTGGGGCCTTCACTGCTCCATCAATTATATTCCAAACACGTGGCACAAAATAACGCAGAGAATTCATGGAGTAAGATGTGCGGGCAAAAGGTGGGAATAAGTTATGTTGTGATCTCTCGTGAAATGAGAGTGGATATCATGGACAACTGTAAAGTAAGATGAAAAAACTTGTGGAAGAAGTTTGTTAATTTGCTTGTGCATAAATATCCCTGTATGTAATTTATGAATGTGACAAAGTGTGAATGTGTTGAGTTTGGTAATAAGAGGTGCAGTTTGGTCACGTGGGTGAGAGAAGGTGCAGATCCTTATAGCGCGATTTTGAATAACTGAGAGTGAGTGCAGCTGATTGTAACTGGAGCGTGCCCAGACAATGTTACAATAGTTCAGGTGAGGGAGGATTCAGGTATTATCGAGGGACAATAAATTATAAGGAGGAAGGAAGGTACGAGTTTAGACAGAAAGTTCGTGTTTCTAGAAATAATCTCAGCAATCGATAAAATATCATTAGACCAGCAAAGTTTGTCATCCAAGATAACACTGAGACATTTCGTCGAATGAACAAAAGTAATGGGTTCATTGTCCATATAGAAAGAGGAAATAGTATCAGACGGAGGTTTGGTGGATTTCCTAAGAACATACACTTGGTTTTATTGGGATTTAAAGATAATTTGTTTGATTTAAGCCAGGAAGAAACCTTAATGAGTTCATTATTGAGAGTGTTGATCAGTCATTAGAAGAATTGCAATAGATGATAGTTGTATCATCAGCAAAAAGGAAAAACGACAATGAAGAAGAACAAGTGTGTAGATCATTAACATATAATAAGAAACTAGAACGGCACTCAGTAGAGAGCATACCTCTGTCAGGTGAACAGTTTACGTTTTGTATCCCAGGGTAGACCAGAAAATCAAAATATGGAATCACATTTCATCAAAATCTTCCATCCACAACTTTTTGAGATATTCTGCTTTGTATCGTTATTGTCCCAATCTCCCAATGGTGAAGAATCACTTAAAATTTTCTACTAGCCGGATCCGGATCTGGATCTTCATCAAAATTGAATCGATTCTTCCTTGTCACACACTCACAACATGTCCAACAAGTTTCGTCCAAATCCGTCCATAACTTTTTCAGATATCCTGCTATGTATCGTTTTTGGCCCTCTCTCCCAATGGTGAAGATTCACTTAAAAATAAATAATTCTCATATCCGAATTCATTTTCAGATCTTCACCAAAATCAAACTGAATAATCCTTGTCAGACACCCAACCGGTCCACCAAGTTTCGTCCAAATCCGTCGACAACTTTTTGAGATATCCTGCTATGTATCGTTTTTGGCCATATCTCGCAATGGGGAAGATTCACTGAAAAAATTAGCGGAGCCGGATCCGAATCCGGATCTTCACCAACATCGAATCATTTCGTCTTTCTCACATACACGACATCTCTGCCAAATTTTGTCCAAATCCGTCCACAACTTTTTAAGGTATATTGTTCACAAACGGACAGACAAACAGACAGACAAGCAGACAGACAAACAGACCGACAAACAGACAGACTTGGGTGAAAACATAACATCCATCCACCTTTCGTGGCGAAGGTAAAGAAGAGGCCCAAGTATATATCCTTGAAGAACTCCATGGCTGATAGGTCTCAATGAAGAATTAGAGATTTTTACAACTGTAAATTGTTGCCTATTAGCAAGACCAGCGTGACTCAGTGCGCTCCGCGCCCCTCATCACGCATCGTTTCAGAGTTTTTTTTTTGTTTTTTTTGTATACAAGATCGAGGCTCGCGAAAGAGCGAACATTAATCACACAGAAAGACAAACCGACACATAAAACATATAACATCGGGAGCGGTAGACAAGATGGGGAGAGAGGGGGAAGGACACAAACACAACATTTGAGAGCAGGGACCGAGAGACATGGAGACATCGAGAGATCTGAGAGAGGGAGAGGGCGAGGGCTTTGGAGGGGGACATGGGAAGGGGGGGGGGGGGGGGTGGGGGTGGGAGAGGTATAAAACATATGGACACTGCCAGGACTTCCAGGAAAGAAGTTGGAATTTCAAACAAGGTGGATCTGGGGTGAATTAGCGCGGGTAGAAAAGATCAAGGTTTTGGATGGGGGAAGATAAGAGATGGTGGTGAACAGCTGTTTTAAAGACCTGGAGGGAGGAGTGGGATTGAAGGGAGTGAGGGAGTTTGTTCCAGAGGCGGGAGAAAAGAGGAATGAAAGAGTGAAGGTGAGCAGAGAGCCGAGATTTCGGCAGTTTAACCATCAGAGGGTTGCTGGCAGATCTTGTGCGACCTGTACGAATATTTGGGGGACAGAGCACAGAGAGAGCTGGGGGTGCAAGGCCGGAGAGGAGTCGGTAGAAGACAGAAAGACCACCTACCTGCCTGCGGTGAGTGAGTGAAAGGCCCTCAGAGATAGCTTCATCGCGGGAGATTCCAATAATTCTGAAAGCTTTGGTTTCAACAGCGTGAAATTAGCGGAGCCGGATCCGAATCCGGATCTTCACCAACATCTAATCATTTCGTCTTTCTCACATACACGACATCTCTGCCAAATTTTGTCCAAATCCATCCACAACTTTTTAAGGTATATTGTTCACAAACGGAACAATGTCAAACGGAACAATGTCAATGTCAAACGGAACAATGTCGTTCACAAACGGAACAATGTGAAACGGAACAATGTCTGGAGGTCAATGTGGTGGCTTCGGTGGCCGAGGTGTGTGACCAATGTCTTCTGGGATTGAGTTTCCTGATGGAACATGACTGTCAACTAGAGCTTGGGCGAGGTCACATGTGGTTGGGTACTGAGAGGCTGCAAGTTGTGGCCATAAAGGGTTGTGGCCATAAAGTTGGGCAGTCTGGAGGTCAATGTGGTGGCTTCGGTGGCCGAGGTGTGTGACCAATGTCTTCTGGGATTGAGTTTCCTGATGGAACACGACTGTCAACTAGACCTTGGGCGAGGTTACATGTGGTTGGGTACTGAGATAGGCATCTTTGACCATTTAGGTGTCTTTTGGGTCTTCATGGTGTTTTGCGTCTTCAGGGTCTTTTGGATCCTCTGAGCCTTTAAGGGTATTTTGGGTCTTTGGGTTGTTTTTGGGACTTCGGGGTCTTTTGGGACTTTGGTGTCTTCAGGGGCTTTTGTTTCCTCTGAATCTTTAAGAGTCTTCGAAATATTTTGGTTCTTCTGGGTATTTAAGGGTCTTTTGGGTCTTCAGAGTGTTTTGGGTATTTGGGGTGTTTTGGGTGTTATGGGTGTTTTGGGTCTTTGGGGTGTTTTGGGTCTTCAGGGTCTTTGGGGTCTGGGCATGCTCCAATTACTTTTGGGTCCTCACACCTTGCTCGGCTTCACGCGGTTGAAACCAAAGCATTCAGAATCATTGGTACCTCCCACGATGAAGCTGATTCTAAGGGACTTTTTCTCTCTCACCGCAGGCAGGTTGGTGGTGTTTCTCTCTTCTACCTACTCTTCTCTGGCCTAGCTCCCCCTGCTCTGTCTGTGCTCTATCCCCCAAATATCCCACAAACTCCCACACTCTCTTCATTCCCTTTCCTCCCCCCAGGTCTTTAAAACAGCTGATCACCACCATCTCTTATCTTTGTGAGGCCATGGTCGACACTGCACAGTGGCACCTTTATTGATCCACGTGTGTTAGACCAAAGTGTTGGAGGCTGGGACAAAATATATAGGGTAGCAGGACCCCGTCTCCAACTGGCTATGGGAGCGACGGCTCCAATATTGGGTTGCGGGGTTGTGGCCATAAAGTTGGGCAGTCTGGAGGTCAATGTGGTGGCTTCGGTGGCCGAGGTGTGTGACCAATGTCTTCTGGGATTGAGTTTCCTGAAGGTACACGACTGTCAACTAGACCTTGGGCGAGGTCACATGTGGTTGGGTACTGAGAGGCTGCAATTGGTTAGAATGGGGGATGACTAGGAGGCGCAGGGGGCGTGGCTGGATGTGCCACACACTGTGACCGTGCCCCCAGGTCCGAAGCCGTTGTAATGGCGGGGTTGGCAACAGGTGCTCACCACATTGGCCAGCTTGGGCTAGTGGAGACGTTGTCCTCACAGGGGGCCAAATGATTAATGGTGGGTCGCATCGGCGTGGACACTTGTGGGCCTATGTTGGCGGTTTGTCTGTTCAACTTATCCTATAGCCCTTGCACGGTAAGGGGCGGAGCTGTCGTAGCAAAATGTAGTAGTGTAATAGAGGTCACTGGAGGAGACGGATCCACATGCTTGCCAGGTCAGCCGGACAAAAGGGAGAAATTTGGGGAAAATTGATTGACCCAATGGGAAAAAGGGAAATTAGGAGTGGTGGATGATATTCTTAGAACCGACCAACCTGCGACGACCTGCCCACAGTAAGGTTTATTGTTCTTGATGTTTCCCCGTCCCAAGTTTTCGGTTCTTTCTCAGAAATTGGGACATTGGTAATTCGGATGGGAGCAGGTGAGAGTGACCCAATGTTTGGTAAATCGTTTTGGAAACCAGAATTGTCTTGTTGTGTTAATGTTTGTTTTGTGTCAAGGGTTGAGTTGTGTTTGGAGAGTGAATGTGGATTAGAAGATGTATGCAGGCCATGGCAGTTATGAACACAACCACCATTTTTGCACTACCAGTGTTTGAGAATTGAATGGCAGCGGGGGAGGGAATGACATGTTGGATAATATGGGTGGGGAAGGTGTATATGTAAACAGGAATGGATCAAGCTCTGGAGGAGCAGTGACTGCGGCTCCCTCTGAGGTCATTTGTCCCTGGCAGCCAGTGGTGTCTGGAAATGGGGACCCAATGGAGGGGGGGTCTGGTTGGGCGACCAATGGCAGGGAGACCCGTGGCGACCCAGGAGAGGCTGAGAGAGCCTAGATGGTGTGGAAACCCTCCCCGGTGGGAGGTATAGCGAGGGTGCTGTTTGGTTGTCAAGGACCGAATAGTTAAAGGGGGGAAGGGGGCTGGGTGAAGAAGTCATGAGTCGCTTGACCTGTTTTTGGACTGCGGGCACCACAGCCTGAAGCGTCCCCACCATCTTGGTTGTTTGGTACCTCCCCACTGCCTAATCGAGGATCACACATGTGTAATAACATTTAAACCATGGATTTGCAAGGTTGGAATGAATGCTTTTGATTATTGGGGTTTATGAGTGAGTGTGTGCGGGAAGGTTCACCGATCCATGTCATTAAACTGTACCAGAAGGACAGGGCCCACGGGAATTTGGATGAGGTAAATTGGGATGGCCCCGCAGGTAACGTTGGGTATTGTGGCATCCACCAGGGAACGCAGTCTTCAGAAGGAGGCTGTACAAACGTTATTGAATTTTGGTTAACGTTTGTTGATCAATGGAGATTTTTTTAAATCAAGGTAGATTTAAAGCTTGTCGTTGAGGTAGATTATTTGTGTGATGTCTGACATTTTCTGCCCGCCCCAGGGGTTTGGAGCGAGGTTTTTCTCCAGTGATTTTTCCCCTACGTTTCTTTACATCTACAAGGCCCGCCATGCAACCACCTCCAAAAACAATAACAATAACACTGATCAACAACATTTTAAAAGTTTTATGGTTCTAGTATATAGGCCTATTAAGATGATTCTAACCAACATGAACCTGTAGATTTCGATTATGATATCCAATTTTCACGAGCACATCCAGTGTTTGAGAACCAGCATACCATAGGAATATCAGCCACAGCCGAAATTCCTCTTGTACTCACGAATCAGGACTTTGTAACGAGACTATCTGAGCTGGAAAGCCTTGCTTGGGATAGCTTTGTGGCTCTTGCTAACAATTACCTTGGAAATTTTCGAGCACCAAATTATGAAGAGCTTGTGGACAAGATGTTGAAGAGTTAACAGGTGCTCGGTGCTCGAATGTCACTCAAGATACATTTCTTCCATTCTCATCTGGACTTCTTTCCACAAAATCTTGGCGATGTCAGTGATGAACATGGGGAAAGGTTTCACCAGGAAATTGCCATCATGGAGACTCGATATCAAGGCCGATTCAATCCAAACATGATGGGCGACTACTGTTGGACTTTACAGCGTGAATTCTTTTTTGTATACAAGATCGAGGCTCGTGAAAGAGCTAACATTAATCACACAAAAAGTCAAACCGACACAAACCGACACATGAAACACAAAATAAGCAGAGCGGTAGACAAGATGGGGAGAGAGGGGGAAGGACACAAGCACAACATTTGAAAACAGGGACATCGAGAGAACTGTGGGAGGGAGAGGGCTTGGGGGGACGTGGGAAAGGTATAAAACATATGGACACTGCAAGGACTTCCAGGAAAGAAGTTGGAATTTCGAAAAAGTGTATCTGGGGTGAATTAGCGGGGGTAGAAAAGATCAAGGTTTTGGATGGGGGAAGATAAGAGATGGTGGTGAACAGCTGTTTTAAAGACCTGGAGGGAGGAGAGGGATTGAAGAGAGTGAGGGAGTTTGTTCCAGAGGCGGGAGAAAAGAGGATTGAAAGAGTGAAGGTGAGCAGAGAGCCGAGATTTCGGCAGTTTAACCATCAGAGGGTTGCTGGCAGATCTTGTGTGACCTGTAGGAATATTTGGGGGACAGAGCACAGAGAGAGCTGGGGGAGCAAGGCCGGAGAGGAGTCGGTAGAAGACAGAAGACCACCAACCTGTGTGCGGTGAGTGAGTGAAAGGCCCTCGGAGTTAGCTTCATCGCAGGGATCCCAATGATTCTGAAAGCTTTGACTTCAACAGCGTGAAGCCGAGCAAGGTGTGAGGCAGGAGCACCGGCCCAGATGGGGGAACAGTATTCCATTGAGCTGCGGATGAAAGACTTGTATGTGGTGAGGAGCTCAGGTGTGCCAAGGAAGGACTTCGCACGACGGAGGATGCCCAATCGGCGACTGGCTTTGGAGGCCAGCTAGGAAATGTGGTTTTCCCAAGAAAGATCATGGCAGATAGTGAGACCCAAAAGCTTGAGCGACAAAACTTCTTGGAGAGGATTGTTGAGAAAGTAGATGGGAGGGTTTTCCAGTCGGTCTTTTCAGAGAGACAAAGTAAGAGTGTGAGATTTGTCAGGATTGAAAGACATGTTCCACTTGTTTGACCACTCTGTGATTTTGTCCAGGTCTGCAGAGAGCGAGGAGGCTGCAGGCTGCCGATCTGAGGGATGAGGAATGGAGTGGCAGAGAGTGGAGTCATCAGCAAAGAGATGGAGAGGATTTTCCAAAGAGTCGGAGAGATCATTGATGAAGACCAGAAAAAGCACAAGGCCCAGAACACTACATTGGGGAACTCCAGCCAGAAGAGGAAGGGGGGATGAGAGAAATCCATTCAGGGCCGCACATTGACTACGACCAGAGAGGAAGTCCACAAGCCAAGCGTGGAGATTTCCATGGATACCATAGGAGGACAGTTTGGTGAGGAAAGCTTGGTGCCAGACAACATCAAAGGCACGTGATATGTCGAGGGAGACAGCTTTGATTTCCTGTTTGGCATTGAGGACCTCCATCCATTGTGGAGACAGCAGAAGCAACATATCCAGAGTAGAATTACCTGGTCTGAATCCAAATTGATGATCAGAGATCAAGCCATTGGAGAAGAGGAATGATTTCATATCTGAAGCAATGATGGATTCCATGACTTTGCTGATAATTGTGAGCAGTCTGATTGGTCTGTCGTTGCAAGGATCTGTTTTTGCACATTTTTTGTGTAAATCGGTAATGTTTGCTGATTTCGAAGATGCTGGCAGATGACCTTGAGCAAAAGAGAGGGTGAAAAGAACAGAGAGAGGGTGAGGTAGAGTGGCAGGGCAGGATTTTAGGACCCGTGGGCTGATGCCGTCAGGTCCAGTTGCAGAATCAGAGTCCAGGGTTGAAAGAAACTTTTCCACTTTGTCAGGAGAGAAGGACACAGAGTCCAGGGACAGTTGGGTTCGACTGGGTAAGGTGAGAACAGAGAGAGATTGGTTTGGGACACAATATTTTGAGGCAAACACAGAGTTTAGGCCTTCGACTTTGTCATGTGTGGTGTCAACTGTGTAGCCATTTGAGGTGAGGGAGGGGATGGAGGGGCAACAAACACCAGAAATGGATTTCACCAGACGCCACCAGGATTTGGAGGAAGGAGACAGGTTTGAGAGTTAATTCTTGAGTGTGGAGAGATAGTGCTTCCTGGCACTCCTGAGGGTAGACACACACTTGTTCCGAGCTTGGTGGAAGGAACTGACATTACCTTCAGTTGGATTTGCCTTCCGAGAGGCAAAAGCAAGTTGTTTCAGAGTGAATGCCTCACCACAAGATTCAGTGTACCATGGATGGGAGGAAGGGTAAGACAACTGAAGATGAGATAGGATAAATCTGTGCATGAGAGAGAGCAGTTTGCTTTGGAAGAATTCCCAGGAAGAATTGATGTCAGAGGCAGTAGAGATGGGAGACCAGTCCAGATGACTGATGGCTGCTTGCAGCCCGTGCCAGTCGGCGTGAGTGAAATGCCAGACTCGTCGATGCTGAGGATGCTCTCTGAGAGTGGCCAGAGAGATGTCCACTTTAACAAGCACATGATCAGAAGAACCGATTGCAGCAGAAGAAGAGCAGCAGACATTTGCAGGGATGTTTGTCAGAACCAAGTCGAGAAGAGAAGATGCACCATTGACTGAGATCCGGGTCGGGAAATTGACAGATTGTGTCAGTCCCAATGAGTCACAGAAGTCCTTTGCTGAGGTGCCATGGATGGTGAGAGAGGAACCCACACCCAGCCAGCTGGCATGATGACAGTTGAAGTCGCCACATATGAGGAAGAGAGAGATGGGATGAGTTGATTGAAGTTGGTCCATGTTGTTAGACAGCGACATGTAAATGGAGTCATCACTGTTTGGAGGACGGTACAGAACACATATGAACAAAAGGTGGGAGCGGAGAGGAAGCCGTAGCCAGAGGTACTCCTGGGGGTGTGGTGGAGAGAGGGCAGTTCAAGGAGAGTGAGGAAGAGAGTTTTTGATAAAGATAGCAACCCCACCACCAGGACGAGGCTCAGGTCTATCATACCGGAGGAGTGAGTAACCAGGAAGAGATATTAATGAATCAGAGACATCTGGAAGGAGGAAAGTTTCTGTTAAGCAGATCAAGTCTGGATTGTCAGAAGCAACCTGAATGGAGAGATCAATCAGGTTTGAGCAAAGGCCCCGAATGTTTGAGGTCCATATCGTTAATGAGGAGGGAGGGTGAGCATAGGTTGCAGGAGAGGGGAGTGGTGGGGTCGGGGCAGATGAAGGATGGGCGGGGGAGGTAGGAAGAGCAGTTAATAGTGTGTCAGAGATTACAGAAGAGTTACAAGAAAGGGAAGGATGAGGACGAAAGGTTTGATGGTGATGGGATGAGGCACTGTGAGGGGTTCATTGAGGGGTGGCAGAGGAAAGTAGAAGGTTGGGGGAGGTCGAGGTATGAGATAGAAGGGAGACGAAGTGGGGAGGAGGCAACTTTGAGAAGGGAGGTGGGAGGGAGAAGAAATGGAGAGGGATGGTAGGGGGGGGGGAGATTTGAAGGGGAGGGGTTGGGGGGAGTTTTGAAGGGGAAGGGTTAGGGGGGAGTTTAGGAGGGGAGGGGCAAGGGGGGAATTTATGAGGGGAGGGGTAAGGGGGAGATTTTGAGGGGAGGGGCAGGGGGGAGTTTAGAAATTGGATGATTAATGAAAGACGTACATTTATAACAAATTGGGTTTATTGTGATTTTCAAGTTAGCAATCCGTTTAAGAACGATAGAGGAGGGGTGGAATGAATATGAATTTAGAGCATGTAGTTCCGCAATAAAACAGGTCTCACAACGGCTCTCACAATTCACTCCCAAGCCTACATGGACCACCTACAACACTACAAAGATGCCCTCTCCTGCGCCCGCTCCGCCTACTACTCTCAAATTATCCACTCTGGCTCCGGAAACCCAAAAGCACTCTTCTCTACAATAAACAAACTCCTCAGCCCCCTGAACACCACCACCCAGTCATTCACAGTAGACAACTGCATCTCCTTCCTTTCATTCTTCCAATGCAAAGTTGAAAACATCTACAACAGCTTGACCATCGCCGCACCCGCTCCCCCTCAAACCACCTGCCCCCCCCTTATCCTGCCATCTCCTGTCACAATTCTCCCCAATCTCCCCTACTGACCTCTCTGAACTCCTCATAGGAATGAAAACTGCCACCTGCACTCTTGACCCCATCCCTCCAGCTTTGTCAAGGCCTCCCTTCCTGCTCTCTCTCCACTTATCATTGCAACAATAAACTCCTCCCTGTCTACAGGCATCGTCCCACCATCCCTCAAAATTGCTGCTGTTACCCCCATTCTGAAAAAACCTGGACTAAACCCTGACACTCTAAACAACTTCAGACCCATCTCCAACCTACCCTTTCTGTCGAATGTTTTGGAACGCGCTGTAGCCGCTCAACTCAAACATCACCTCTCTGCCAATAATCTGGATGAAACATTCCAATCCGGATTCCGCTCCAACCACAGTACTAAAACTGCTCTCCTCAAAATCACCAACGACCTTCTCCTCTCCTCTGATGCTGGCAATCTCAACATTCTCATCCTCCTCGACCTCAGCGCCGCCTTTGACACCATCGATCACACCATCCTCCTCTCCCGACTTGAAACCACCTCTAACGTTACTGGCACTGCCCTCTCTTGGATTAAATCGTGCCTCTCTGACAGACGCCAGTTCATCTCCATCAATAACTGCAAAGCCCCCACTGCTCCCCTCCCCCAAGGTGTCCCCCAAGGTTCAGTTCCTGGCCCCCTCCTCTTCATCCTTTACCTGTCCCCCCTCGGTCACTTAATCCGCCGTCATGGTCTCAAATTCCACTGCTTTGCCGATGACATCCAGCTTTTCATCTCCACCAAGTCCATCTCCACTGCCACCCACTCTATCCTGACAAATTGCATCACTGAAATAAAATCCTGGCTTCAAATTAACCTCCTCAAACTCAACTATAATAAATCTGAAATAATCATCATTGGCCCTACAACGCTCATTAAATCCACCAATAACTTTGCCCTCAACATCGACGGTATCCCAATATCCACCTCCCCTCACATCCGGAATTTTGGCATCATCTTTGACCAAACCCTCTCCTTCGACAAATACACTAAACAGATCACAAAGACAGCCTTCTTTCACCTGAAAAACATCGCCCGTCTCCGTCCATCCCTCTCCTCCATGGCTGCAGAAACCCTCATCCACGCCTTCATCACCTCCATTCTGGAATACTGCAATAGCCTCCTCTATGGTTCACCCTCACCAATCACCAATAAACTACAATATATTCAGAACTCCGCTGCCCGTCTACTCACCCATTCCCGGACCCATGGCCACATCACCCCCGTCCTTTACAAGCTTCACTGGCTCCCCATCTCCCAGAGAATCCAGTACAAAATCCTCCTCTTGACCTACAAAGCCCTCCATAACCTGGCCCCATCCTACCTGGCTGACCTCCTCTCCAGACACACTCCCAACCGCAACCTTCGCTCTGCTTGTACCAACCTCCTGACCCCCCCCCCCATCTGGACCAAATTCAGATCCTGGGGGGACAGGGCCTTCTCCATCGCTGCTCCCACCCTCTGGAACTCACTACCTCACACCATCAGAGACTCCTCCTCACTCACCACATTCAAAACATCACTCAAGACCCACCTGTTCAACACTGCATTCAACATTTAACCCACAGCATTTAACCCCTGACTATCTCTTCTCTTTCTCCCTCCTTTTTGCTTTGGATATTTCCCTATTGATTCTTGTTTTTTGCAATTGTTTTTATGTTTTGCTATGCATTATGTTTTGCACTCTGTCAAAGCGTCTTTGGGCTTCCTGAAAAGCGCTATATAAAATAAATGCATTATTATTTTATTATTAGTGATTTAGAATTATAAGAGATTGAATTTTTTTTGGAAGTAGAATGAGTTGGAGTGGAAATTGAAAAGAGCCTTTTAAATAGGAAGAAAAACAGCGTGTTGTAATATACGACTGAGTAAAACACTGCAGGGGAAACTTTAAACATATTTAACAGAACCGTGAAGAACAATCTAATATTCACAAAAATACCAACGGGGAGAGGGAGCCAAGAGGGAAAACCATGAGTCACGTGAACCGGGCAAAATATGTCAGCAAAAGGAACAGGGCAAAACAGATCTGGGGAATGGCGTGAAAATGGGGGTGAAACACGTGGTCGAAGAATGAACGAACGAAAAGAACAAAGAAGGAAAAAAAATTTAATTTTTTTTTTGAGTTAAGATTTTTAACAAGGAAGTATGGGGTGAAAAGACTGGGGAAAAACTGAGAGAACGAGAGTAGCAGGACCACAATCGACCGCTGAGTTCAGAAGTTCAGAAGCACTTTAAATGTGATGTAAATAAAAACTTTAAGTTCATATTATTTTTTGTGACAATAAATAGACTTATTGAGACTTAATCAAGGAATTCGCATGCCCTAAATATTTTTTCCACACTTATGATGTACTACGTCAAGGTTACGTGGTAGCGAAATTTTAAGGTCAGATTCGGATTTGTGGTCACCAAATTATTTAGAAACAGTTGAAAATAAGTCAGAACCAATTTGGGTGTTGACCAGTCTAATCGACATAACCGCTGACAGGACCTGAACAATCCTGTTATGGATTCAGCCCTTCCGCGGTGGTGGTTTTCATCCATGTAAACATTTCTGGTTCGGTATTATTATTCTTATCGGGGTTGGAAGGAAACGGCGATTATTGTTGTTTGAAGGAAATGGTTATTGTGATTAAAAGATTAAAAGCGCTCATGGTAAAAATGAAACAGGAAATTGGATCGTGCACCAGAAGAGGTCGAGCGAGAAAGAAGAGGTCATGAGGCAAAGGTCGAGGAAGACGTGTTGCGAAGCTCCGTACCTAGCGTGGTCGAGCGTACATCGCGAGTGAACTTTGAGTCCTTGGAAGGAATATCGTGCGATAGGTGTTATCGCCGGAATATTGAGGAACCTGCATAGTCCGGTATCGGCATTGAGGATCCGGAGAATCCTTGCCTGGAGGCTCTGGCTTGAGTGAGAGCCATCCGCCATTCTGCCCCGCACGCTGCGTCCACCGAAGAAGGTTTTGGTATGCGGCAACTTTTCTCATCCTCCGGCCATCTGCCGGGGATGCGTGTGAGCGAAAGCGGCATTTGAAGGTTACACGGTGGTTCGCTGATTGAACGGCGAACATGTACGTCGGCACGTGTCTTTGGGGATTTTCCATTGTACCGCGAGTTTGCTGGGTGTTGGACCACGTGACTTAAGTGCCGCTTTGACCGCCTACGCCTCGATTGATCTTGATCAGACATTGTTCCCACGATCGCTGGAGTGAATCAACTTCACCTTGGAGAGTTATAGAGACATTGGGGAGTGCCGTGAGTTTGAGATAAGTACGAGATAAGATGGTACCATCTTAAGATTTTGATTGTCTGGATTTGCTGTCGTTATTGGTGATGTTATTCCTGTATGCTTTTTAATATATTATTGGTTTGTTTATAACCATTGGTGTGGTTTCCTTATTGATTTCGACACAGAATAATATATATTTTTCTGCCGTGGCTCCTTTCTGCACATTCAGAGGTATACCGAGACCAGAAGGTCGGGGAGGAGCACGTAACAGAAATTGGGGGCTCGTCCGGGATCTAAAATTCCCTAAATTTAGTCCGGGAAAGAATTCCCTAACATTCCCAGAATTCCCAAATTTGGAACTTTTTCCAACATTCCCAAATTTTTCCAAAAACAAACAAAAATTTTTTTTACATTTCTTGTGTGAAGGTTAACAGGTGTTAACAATAGTCACCATGGAGTTTGATGCAGAGAAGTTTGCAGTGACCCCTAGTGAGGCACAGTTCAGAGCGTTATTAAAATCAGACCTCTTGGTATTGGCCAGACATTTTAGCTTGGAGGTTCGAACGAATATGAGGAAAGCAGAGATGCAGAGATTGGTGATATAATCTCTGGTGGGACAAGAACCATGGGAAGAGGGAGCCTTGGATTGGTTACCCGAGGAACAAGAAAACGTTGAGCTCCGGAAACTGGAGATGCAATTGCAGAGCCAGGAAAGGGAAAAAGCAGAGGAAAGGAGAGCTGCAAGAGAACTCGAAGAAAGAAAAGCAGAGGAAAGGAGAGTTGAACGAGAACTCCAGGAAAGGTGAGAAGAGAAAAAAGCACAAGAAAGAGCAGAGGAAAGGAGAGTTGAAAGAGAACTCCAGGAAAGGTTAGAGGAGAAAAAAGCAGAGGAGAGAAAAGCTGAAAGGGAGTTAAAGGACCGTGAAATGGTGCTTCAGCAGGAAATTAGACTCAAGGAGCTGGATGTAATGAAAGAACAGGGAGAGGTACCATCCATGCCAACTGGTTCGACACCTAGTCAGAACACCTGGGATGTTGGCAGACATGTGCGGCTGGTTCCACCCTTCAATGAAAAGGATGTCGTCAATTTTTTTTCACACTTTGAGAAAGTGGCTCAACTGCTAAAATGGCCTGAGGAGTCCTGGACCATGTTAATGCAAAGTGTTCCTGTGGGTAAAGCTCAAACTATTTATTCGGCTTTACCGATTGACCAATGTGCAGATTATGAGATAGTGAAGAAAAACATTCTCAAAGCCTATGAATTGGTCCCGGAAGCTTACCGGCAAAAATTCCGGAATGCCAGGAAGAGGGAGAGTGAGACCCATGTGGAGTTTGCCAGAATGAAAGAAACCATGTTTGATAGGTGGTGTGTTTCAAAAGGGGTTGGGAAAGACTTCGAACTATTGTGGCAATTGATCCTGGTGGAGGAATTCCAATAGAGTGTCCACGAGGACATTAAAGTTCATCTGGAGGAAAGGAAAGTACCAAAACTGTATGAGGTAGCAGCCATGGCTGATGACTATGCCTTAACCCACAGGATGGGGTTCCACAAACCTAACTTCTCGCCTAGACCTAGCCAGGGGAGCTATGGTACATCAGGGGCGGAGAACTAAAATTCATGGGGGCGGCCTCGAGATGAATATGAGGACCACTCTGATACCACGACTTCTAGAAATCCAAAGACAGCAGTTCCAAGGCAGACTTATCCTCCGGGGGGCTCGAGACAAACCGCGAGGTTCTCCTCCGGACCTACTTGCGCTTTTTGCCATAAACCTGCACACTTGATGTCCCACTGTTATGCTCTGGGAAAGGAAAATCAGGAGCGGAGTTTGACTCGTACAACTCTGAATGCAATGGCAAATGTGAGTAATCGCCCTCAAAAGGGTTACCAACCATTTATTTCAGAGGGGTTGGTGTCACTGGATGGAGGCCCGACTACACGGAGACCTGTTAGGGTATTGAGGGACACAGGAGCACATCAATCTTTAATGCTTGAAGGCATCTTGCCATTGTCAGAGGAGACGGCAACTGGTGATAGTGTTCGTTTACAGGGAATTGGTGGCTGTGTTAGAGCTCCACTTCATGATATCCATTTGGAGTCCGATTTGGTGTCAGGACCGGTCACCGTTTGTTTACAAGCCACTCTTCCTGTAGAGGGAGTATCTTTGGTTATCGGGAATGATTTGGCCAGTGGTCAAGTTTATGGTAACCCGGTGGTTGGTAAAAAGCCCAGCAGAGAAAATAACACCACACCAGTTGGGGGTGGTGACAAATTTGACGAGTTATTTGTAGGTGGACTGAACTTCAAAACAAAGGAAGAAGTTCTGACCTCTGTTTTCAGCAAATATGGACCGCTTCTGGAAGTGTGGCTGGTAAAAGACAGGAAAACGCAAAAGTAAAGAGGGTTTGGCTTTGCCATGTTTGAAAACACAAAAGACGCCAAAGAGGCAGAGACGGATTGGAATGGTAAGGATTTGGAGGGTCAGACCATAGCCGTAGAGAAGTCAGGCCGTAGGCGTCGAGGGGGTTACAGAAGAGGAAAACATGGCGGTAGTTTTGGTGGTGGCCGCAGTCGATATTACCACGGAGGCTCCCAGGGTTACGGCAGCTCCCACAGGAATGATAATCAGGGTTGTGGCCGAGAGGGAGACCGCTATTTATGTGACTACATTGACAAGCGGTCCACCCGTGATTATTACGAAAGTTAGAAAGAGTTGAAGCACTGAATGCTGCGGAGCAGCCGAGGAGAAAATTCCTACACGGATTAACCGTGAACGCCACATTCCTAAAGGTGTCTATGTAGTGAACTTTCCTACACGGATTAACCGTGAACTCTATGTTCCTAAAGGCGTCCATGTAGTTAGTACTTCCAGGCCTCACCACCCCCAACCACCATGGACCCTGGCTTTCAGCCGGCCTCCCGGGAAAAGTGTTGTAGTTTTGCTTGACTTTGGATTTTGATTACTACCCCTTAACGTTCATTCAAAAGAAACGAAAAGTAAAATCAGAGGGGGATGAGATGGAGTTTGGCTTTGCAGGAGTCCAACTCGGAAATTGAACATGTAAAGGGCAGGGACAATGTCATGGCTGACGCTTTGTCCAGAGTCAATTAACTTTGGAAATCTCTGTGGGTTGTTCGAAGTTTGTTGCTTTATTTTTGGGAAATCTTGATTATTGTTGTTCACGGGAATTGATGATTTGGGTTGCGAGTTTACGTTTGTTGGTTTCAAGAGTTTGCCTGCAAAGAAAGTTTTCCCGGTGTTCAAACTTTCTTTCTTGAGGGGGGGGGGGGGAGTGTTACGGATTCGGCCCTTCCGTGGTGGTTTTCATCCATGTGAAACATTTCTGGTTCGGTATTCTTATTCTTATCGGGGTTGGAAGGAAACGGCGATTATTGTTGTTTAAAGGAAATGGTTATTGTGAATAAAAGGTTAAAAGCGCTCATGGTAAAAATGAAACAGGAAATCAGATCGTGTACTGGAAGAGGTCGAGCGAGGAAGAAGAGGTCGTGAGGCAAAGGTCGGGGAAGACGTGTGGCGAAGCTCCGTACCTAGCGTGGTCGAACATACATCGCGAGTGAACTTTGAGTCCTTGAAAGGAATATCGTGCGATAGGTGTTATCGCCGGAATATTGAGGAACCTGCATAGTCAGGTATCGGCATTGAGGTTCCGGAGAATCCTTGCCTAGAGGCTCCGGCTCGAGTGAGAGCCGTCCACCATTCTGCCCCGCATGCTGCATCCACCGAAGAAGGTTTTGGTACGCGGCAACTTTTCTCACCCTCCGGCCGTCTGCCGGGGATGTATGTGAGCAAAAGTGACGTTTAAAGGTTACACTGCAGTTCGCTGATTGAACGGCGAAGGTGTACGTCGGCGCGCCCCTTTGGGGATTTTCCATTCTACCGCGGGTTTGCTGGGTGTTGGACCATGTGACTTCGGTGCCGCTTCGACCGCCTACGCCTCGATTGATCTTGATCGGACATTGTTTCCACGATCGCTGGAGCAAATCAACTTTGCCTTGGAGAGTTATGGAGACATTGGGGAGTGCCGTGAGTTTGAGATAAGTACTAGATAAGATGGTACCATCTTAAGATTTTGATTGTCTGGATTTGCGATCGTTATTGGTGATGTTATTCCTGTGTGATTTTTAATATATTATTGGTTTGTTTATAACCATTGGTGTAGTTTCCTTATTGATTTCGACACGGAATAATATATATTTTTCTGCCGTGGATCCTCCTGGGGTTCAGAGGTATACCGAGACCAGAAGGTCGGGGAGGAGCACATAACATTCCCGATTGGGCTGGACCCCACCCCACAGGCCGGTTAGGTATGGGAGCATGCATCGGAGCAGCGCTTCACCGCATCCACTCTCTGATTGTACTCCAGGGTCCTGCGTCTGACCACCCCCCAGGCTGATGCCTGTCCCATCCCTATCTCCTTGAGATGCAAATCAACCTGCTGAAACAAAGAGACATGCGGTCAGCCCGTTGGCCTCCTTCACTCATGAGGCCTGGGATCTGGTCTGGTGATCTGATCTGGTGAGCTGGATCGGCGTCTGGAAAACGAGCCACATGTCCATACAGCCGCAGCTGACGCTCACGGACCATACAAGAAACAAATCTCATCTGAGTCTCTCTCAGCAACTGCTCATTGGACACAAAGTCTGACCAGCTATAGCCAAGGATTCTCCGAAGAGATTTGGTTCCGAAGTAGTTAAATCTCATTTTCTGGCTCTTGGTAACTGTTACGTGCTCCTCCCCAAACCCGGTCACAGTGTATCTCCGAGCCCTGAGAGGAGTCACGGCAGAAAGATTTGTTATTCTGTGTGTCAAAGATCAATGGTGAAACCACACCAATTGTTACCAACAAACAAGTATTGTATTAAGGTCACACAAGAATAACAGTACAATAACAATATTAATCAATTGTACAACCAATATATCATTCCTATGATGGTACCATCAGTTTCGTACAATATAACTCACTGTGCTCCAAGTGAGCGAAAATAACATTCCCAATGTCTCTTTCCCGGCTTCAAGCCAAAGTCGATCCATGCTCCGGTGATCGTCAGAACGATGTCGTATCGAGACCAGAATCCCATTCGGTTGACAGTCACACTGCCAAAGATGGGCAAAGGTGCCCTCAAGGGGTGACTGGGAAATCACACCTTCGGGTATGCTCCCAAATGGCGAACCGCAAATTCCCACTCAAAATCCACGTCACACACGCAAACCAGGTTAACGTCTGGATGCTGTTAAATGGTTGGAGCGAGGTGAAAAACCTGGAGCGATGCGAAATCGGGAGCGAGGCAAAATGGCCATTTGGGAGCTGTTGAACCCGTACTTGAGGCGTAACTGCAATCCAACGATTCTCTTCGGAATCAACCGCAAAACCTGTCACGCAGGTTTATCTGTCACAGCGATAACCACTCTGTCACAGGAATCCCTTTCTCAGGAAACCCAAAGTTCACTCATGACCCCCGTTCGCCAGCGTTTGCTCATGACCTCAAAGCTGCTCGGCTTCTTCTCCACCTCTCTTGCTCCACCTCCTTCCTCCTCTTCTTCTTCGTCCGGTTCCCGATCCGGTTTCCGGTTTCTTTTAAAACACTAACTTTTTCACCTTTTGAAAACCGTTATCTCCATTTCACTTAAACGATAACAATAATAGTACATGGAACCAAAAATGTTTACAGTGGATGAAAACCACAACAACGGAAGTGACGAATCCGTAACAGTAAGGATCCAAGTCTCGCATCCATAGTGAATGTGTGGAACTCAGAATGGAACCTCTTTGCATCGGTCATCAGTGATCAGTTGCTTTCAATGCTGAGTAGCACCTGTGACAGACAGGACTATCCAAAGCCCACACGGATGAAGCTCAAATGCATAGGAATCACACTTTCGTAAGTACTTTTGCATATTTTGACCCAATATAGGGAGCCATGTGGGTTATTCATAATTTTCATTATTCATACTGATTGACTTGGTTGGCGACAATTTTGTTCAGTGCCATCGGCTGTAAGTTGCTATGACAAACTTCTGGAAATGAATAATGAAAATAACCAATGGTTGTGTCTGTAAGCAGCATTAGAAAATGGAGTTATCCTTACTGTAAATCACAGATGGTGTGTGTTTGTCTCGCAAGTCCACCTTCAGTTCTGGGCCCATTACATCCAGACTTGCTACATCGGATCAGCATCACTCCAATTAGTACATAAAGGTGTTGTTTTCTTTGCTGGTAGTGTCTGGGGAGGGGGAGTTATTTATGTGAATGTGTATAGTGTAGCGCCACTCCTGGTGGTGTAGTGTATTACAAGACAAGTGATGCACGTCGTTTCGCGATGCACGGATTTTTACCGTGTGAAGCATGGGTAGTTCTGCTGGCATCACATAATGCACAAATGTCATACATCTGTTCCAACTAAGTATCTCGAGTTTGCCACCACATTTACTGCCTTTATGAAGTTTCATGTGATTTTCAGCATTCCAGAGAAGGGCGCATCAGCGAAAATAGAACTGCAAGAGCTGCTGAATGGGTGGAGAACATCTCCCCAATACCGATGTGGAGCAAAGTTTTCATCAGATGCCAACCCATCCAACGACTTTCTGGAAGAAGACAATGAGAATGATGAAGATGGAAACGTCACGTCTCTGTAAGTTCTTCTGATAACGAACAATAAAGGCACAATCTTATGTTTTGTTAATCATTTAAATCTTTAAATTTGTGATTGACAACAAAAAATGAATCCACATGAGCACATGTATTTCCTTTCTATATAATAGTCTTCGTACTTTTCATATTTTGTGCTTCTGTAATTATGACGCTTTCACATATCAGAGGTCGATCATGCAATGATGCATTTTTTGTTTCCGGAGTGTATTGTTACTGTTCTGGGATCCGGAAGTTCAACAGATCTGTCCACGAGAATCCTCCAGTTGTTGGAGCTCCAACTAGAACGCCACTCAGTAGGGCGCATACTCCCGCCGTGGGTCAAATTGGAATAGTACGATTTCACAAAGGTTTGAGGGAGTAGTTCAGTGACAACACAAGACAGCCACTGCACAGATATATATTTAGAATATATAGAAGATTAAAAACACCTCACAGCCACAAAACAGGAAATTAAAAACAACTCACAGCCACAAAACAGGAAATTAAAAACACCTCACAGCCACAAAACACAAAATTAAAAACACCTCACAGCCACAAAACACGAAATTAAAAACCTCACAGCCACGAAACACAAAATTAAAAACACCTCACAGCCACAAAACACGAAATTAAAAACACCTCACAGCCACGAAACAAAATTAAAAACACCTCGCAGCCACAAAACACAAAATTAAAAACACCTCAGCCACAAAACACGAGATTAAAAACACCTCACAGCCACAAAACACGAAACTAAAAACACCTCACAGCCACAAAACACGAAATTAAAAACACCTCACAGCCACGAAACACAAAATTAAATCACTTCACAGCCACGAAACATGAAATTAAAAACACCTCACAGCCACGAAACACGTAATTAAAAACACCTCACAGCCACAAAACACGTAATTAAAAACACCTCACAGCCACAAAACACAAAATTAAAAACACCTCACAGCCACAAAACACGAAATTAAAAACACCTCACAGCCACGAAATACGAAATTAAAAACACCTCACAGCCACGAAACACAAAATTAAAAACATTTCACAGCCACGAAGCACAAAATTAAAAACACTTCACAGCCACACAACACGAAATTAAAAACACCTCACAGCCACAAAACACGAAATTAAAAACACCTCACAGCCACGAAAAACGAAATTAAAAACACCTCAAAGCCATGAAACACGAAATTAAAAACACTTCACAGCCACGAAGTACAAAATTAAAAACACCTCACAGCCACAAAACACGAAATTGAAAACACCCCACAGCCACGAAACATGAAATTAAAAACACCTCAGCCACAAAACACGAAATTAAAAACACTTCACAGCCACAAAACACGAAATTAAAAACATTTCACAGCCACAAAACACGAAATTAAAAACACTTCACAGCCACAAAACACGAAATTAAAAACACTTCACAGCCACAAAACACGAAATTAAAAACACTTCACAGCCACGAAACACGAAATTAAAAACACTTCACAGCCACAAAACACGAAATTATAAACACCTAACAGCCACGAAACACGAAATTAAAAACACCTCACAGCCACGAAACACGAAATTAAAAACACCACAGCCACGAAACACGAAATTAAAAACACCTCACAGCCACGAAACACGAAATTAAAAACACTTCACAGCCACGAAACACGAAATTAAAAACACCTAACAGCCACAAAACATGAAATTAAAAACACTTCACAGCCACAAAACACGAAATTAAAAACACTTCACAGCCACAAAACACGAAATTAAAAACACCTCACAGCCACAAGACACGAGATTAAAAACACTTCACAGCCACAAAACACGAAATTAAAAACACCTCAGCCACAAAACACAAAATTAAAAACACCTCACAGCCACAAAACACGAAATTAAAAACAATTCACAGCCACAAAACACGAAATTAAAAACACTTCACAGCCACAAAACACGAAATTAAAAACACCTCACAGCCACAAAACACGAAATTAAAAACACCTCACAGCCACAAAACACGAAATTAAAAACACTTCACAGCCACAAAACACAAAATTAAAAACATTTCCCAGCCACAAAACACGAAATTAAAAACCTCACAGCCATAATACATGAAATTAAAAACACCTCACAGCCACAAAACACGGAATTAAAAACACTTCACAGCTACAAAACACGAAATTAAAAACACATCACAGCCACGAAACACGAAATTAAAAACAACTCACAGCCACAAAACAGGAAATTAAAAACACCTCACAGCCACAAAACACAAAATTAAAAACACCTCACAGCCACAAAACACGAAATTAAAAACCTCACAGCCACGAAACACAAAATTAAAAACACCTCACAGCCACAAAACACGAAATTAAAAACACCTCACAGCCACGAAACAAAATTAAAAACACCTCGCAGCCACAAAACACAAAATTAAAAACACCTCAGCCACAAAACACGAGATTAAAAACACCTCACAGCCACAAAACACGAAACTAAAAACACCTCACAGCCACAAAACACGAAATTAAAAACACCTCACAGCCACGAAACACAAAATTAAATCACTTCACAGCCACGAAACATGAAATTAAAAACACCTCACAGCCACGAAACACGTAATTAAAAACACCTCACAGCCACAAAACACGTAATTAAAAACACCTCACAGCCACAAAACACAAAATTAAAAACACCTCACAGCCACAAAACACGAAATTAAAAACACCTCACAGCCACGAAATACGAAATTAAAAACACCTCACAGCCACGAAACACAAAATTAAAAACATTTCACAGCCACGAAGCACAAAATTAAAAACACTTCACAGCCACACAACACGAAATTAAAAACACCTCACAGCCACAAAACACGAAATTAAAAACACCTCACAGCCACGAAAAACGAAATTAAAAACACCTCAAAGCCATGAAACACGAAATTAAAAACACTTCACAGCCACGAAATACAAAATTAAAAACACCTCACAGCCACAAAACACGAAATTGAAAACACCCCACAGCCACGAAACATGAAATTAAAAACACCTCAGCCACAAAACACGAAATTAAAAACACTTCACAGCCACAAAACACGAAATTAAAAACATTTCACAGCCACAAAACACGAAATTAAAAACACTTCACAGCCACAAAACACGAAATTAAAAACACTTCACAGCCACAAAACACGAAATTAAAAACACTTCACAGCCACGAAACACGAAATTAAAAACACTTCACAGCCACAAAACACGAAATTATAAACACCTAACAGCCACGAAACACGAAATTAAAAACACCTCACAGCCACGAAACACGAAATTAAAAACACCACAGCCACGAAACACGAAATTAAAAACACCTCACAGCCACGAAACACGAAATTAAAAACACTTCACAGCCACGAAACACGAAATTAAAAACACCTAACAGCCACAAAACATGAAATTAAAAACACTTCACAGCCACAAAACACGAAATTAAAAACACTTCACAGCCACAAAACACGAAATTAAAAACACCTCACAGCCACAAGACACGAGATTAAAAACACTTCACAGCCACAAAACACGAAATTAAAAACACCTCAGCCACAAAACACAAAATTAAAAACACCTCACAGCCACAAAACACGAAATTAAAAACAATTCACAGCCACAAAACACGAAATTAAAAACACTTCACAGCCACAAAACACGAAATTAAAAACACCTCACAGCCACAAAACACGAAATTAAAAACACCTCACAGCCACAAAACACGAAATTAAAAACACTTCACAGCCACAAAACACAAAATTAAAAACATTTCCCAGCCACAAAACACGAAATTAAAAACCTCACAGCCATAATACATGAAATTAAAAACACCTCACAGCCACAAAACACGGAATTAAAAACACTTCACAGCTACAAAACACGAAATTAAAAACACATCACAGCCACGAAACACGAAATTAAAAACACCTCACAGCCACAAAACACGAAATTAAAAACACCTCACAGCCACAAAACACGAAATTAAAAACACCTCACAGCCACAAAAGACAAAATTAAAAACACTTCACAGCCACAAAACACGAAATTAAAAACACCTCACAGCCATAAAACACGAAATTAAAAACACTTCGCAGCCACAAAACACGGCATTAAAAACACCTCACAGCCACAAAACACGAGATTAAAAACACTTCACAGCCACAAGACACGAAATTAAAAACACCTCACAGCCACAAAACACGAAATTAAAAACACTTCACAGCCACGAAACACGAAATTAAAAACACAACCACGAAACACGAAATTAAAAACACTTCACAGCCATGAAACACGAAATTAAAAACACCTCACAGCCACAAAACATGTAATTAAAAACACCTCACAGCCACAAAACACAAAATTAAAAACACTTCACAGCCACAAAACACGAAATTAAAAACACCTCACAGCCATAATACACGAAATTAAAAACACTTCACAGCCACAAACACGGCATTAAAAACACCTCACAGCCACAAAACACGAGATTAAAAACACTTCACAGCCACAAAACACGAAATTAAAAACACCTCACAGCCAGGAAACACGTAATTAAAAACACCTCACAGCCACAAAACACGTAATTAAAAACACCTCACAGCCACAAAACACAAAATTAAAAACACCTCACAGCTACAAAACACGAAATTAAAAACACCTCACAGCCACAAAACACGAAATTAAAAACACCTCACAGCCACGAAACACGAAATTAAAAACATTTCACAGCCACGAAGCACAAAATTAAAAACACTTCACAGCCACACAACACGAAATTAAAAACACCTCACAGCCACAAAACACGAAATTAAAAACACCTCACAGCCACGAAAAACGAAATTAAAAACACCTCAAAGCCATGAAACACGAAATTAAAAACACTTCACAGCCACGAAGTACAAAACTAAAAACACCTCACAGCCACAAAACACGAAATTGAAAACACCCCACAGCCACGAAACACGAAATTAAAAACACCTCAGCCCCAAAACACGAAATTAAAAACACTTCACAGCCACAAAACACGAAATGAAAAACACTTCACAGCCACAAAACACGAAATTAATAACACTTCACAGCCACAAAACACGAAATTAAAAACACTTCACAGCCACGAAACACGAAATTAAAAACACTTCACAGCCACGAAACACGAAATTAAAAACACTTCACAGCCACAAAACACGAAATTATAAACACCTAACAGCCACGAAACACGAAATTAAAAACACCTCACAGCCACGAAACACGAAATTAAAAACACCACAGCCACGAAACACGAAATTAAAAACACCTCACAGCCACGAAACACGAAATTAAAAACACTTCACAGCGACGAAAAACGAAATTAAAAACACCTAACAGCCACAAAACATGAAATTAAAAACACTTCACAGCCACAAAACACGAAATTAAAAACACCTCACAGCCACAAAACACGAAATTAAAAACACCTCACAGCCACAAAACACGAAATTAAAAACACTTCACAGCCACAAAACACAAAATTAAAAACATTTCACAGCCACAAAACACGAAATTAAAAACCTCACAGCAATAATACATGAAATTAAAAACACCTCGCAGCCACAAAACACGAAATTAAAAACACTTCACAGCTACAAAACACGAAATTAAAAACACTTCACAGCCACGAAACACGAAATTAAAAACACCTCACAGCCACAAAACACGAAATTAAAAACACCTCACAGCCACAAAACACGAAATTAAAAACACCTCACAGCCACAAAACACAAAATTAAAAACACTTCACAGCCACAAAACACGAAATTAAAAACACCTCACAGCCATAATACACGAAATTAAAAACACTTCGCAGCCACAAAACACGGCATTAAAAACACCTCACAGCCACAAAACACGAGATTAAAAACACTTCACAGCCACAAAACACGAAATTAAAAACACCTCACAGCCACAAAACACGAAATTAAAAACACTTCACAGCCACGAAACACGAAATTAAAAACACAACCACGAAACACGAAATTAAAAACACTTCACAGCCACGAAACACGAAATTAAAAACACCTCACAGCCACAAAACACGTAATTAAAAACACCTCACAGCCACAAAACACAAAATTAAAAACACCTCACAGCCACAAAACATGAAATTAAAAACACCTCACAGCCACGAAACACGAAATAAAAAACACCTCACAGCCACGAAACACGAAATTAAAAACACTTCACAGCCACAAAACACGAAATTAAAAACACTTCACAGCCACAAAACACGAAATTAAAAACACTCCACAGCCACAAAACACGAAATTAAAAACACTTCACAGCCAAGAAACACGAAATTAAAAACACCTAACAGCCACGAAACACGAAATTAAAAACACCTCACAGCCACGAAACACGAAATTAAAAACACTTCACAGCCACGAAACACGAAATTAAAAACACCTAACAGCCACAAAACATGAAATTAAAAACACTTCACAGCCACAAAACACGTAATTAAAAACACTTCACAGCCACAAAACACGAAATTAAAAACACCTAACAGCCACGAAACACGAAATTAAAAACACCTCACAGCCACGAAACACGAAATTAAAAACACCACAGCCACGAAACACGAAATTAAAAACACCTCACAGCCACGAAACACAAAATTAAAAACACTTCACAGCCACGAAACACGAAATTAAAAACACCTAACAGCCACAAAACATGAAATTAAAAACACTTCACAGCCACAAAACACGAAATTAAAAACACCTCACAGCCACAAGACACGAAATTAAAAACACTTCACAGCCACAAAACACGAAATTAAAAACACCTCACAGCCACAAAACACAAAATTAAAAACACCTCACAGCCACAAAACACGAGATTAAAAACACTTCACAGCCACAAAACACGAAATTAAAAACACTTCACAGCAACAAAACACGAAATTAAAAACACTTCACAGCCACAAAACACGAAATTAAAAACACTTCACAGCCACAAAACACGAAATTAAAAACACCTCACAGCCATAATACACGAAATTAAAAACACTTCGCAGCCACAAAACACGGCATTAAAAACACCTCACAGCCACAAAACACGAGATTAAAAACACTTCACAGCCACAAAACACGAAATTAAAAACACCTCACAGCCACGAAACACGTAATTAAAAACACCTCACAGCCACAAAACACGTAATTAAAAACACCTCACAGCCACAAAACACAAAATTGAAAACACCTCACAGCCACAAAACACGAAATTAAAAACACCTCACAGCCACGAAACACGAAATTAAAAACACCTCACAGCCACGAAACACGAAATTAAAAACATTTCACAGCCACGAAGCACAAAATTAAAAACACTTCACAGCCACACAACACGAAATTAAAAACACCTCACAGCCACAAAATACGAAATTAAAAACACCTCACAGCCACGAAAAACGAAATTAAAAACACCTCAAAGCCATGAAACACGAAATTAAAAACACTTCACAGCCACGAAGTACAAAATTAAAAACACCTCACAGCCACAAAACACGAAATTGAAAACACCCCACAGCCACGAAACACGAAATTAAAAACACCTCAGCCACAAAACACGAAATTAAAAACACTTCACAGCCACAAAACACGAAATTAAAAACACTTCACAGCCACAAAACACGAAATTAAAAACACTTCACAGCCACAAAACACGAAATTAAAAACACTTCACAGCCACGAAACACGAAATTAAAAACACTTCACAGCCACGAAACAGGAAATTAAAAACACTTCACAGCCACAAAACACGAAATTATAAACACCTAACAGCCACGAAACACGAAATTAAAAACACCTCACAGCCACGAAACACGAAATTAAAAACACCACAGCCACGAAACACGAAATTAAAAACACCTCACAGCCACGAAACACGAAATTAAAAACACTTCACAGCCACGAAACACGAAATTAAAAACACCTAACAGCCACAAAACATGAAATTAAAAACACTTCACAGCCACAATACACGAAATTAAAAACACCTCACAGCCACAAAACACGAAATTAAAAACACCTCACAGCCACAAAACACGAAATTAAAAACACTTCACAGCCACAAAACACAAAATTAAAAACATTTCACAGCCACAAAACACGAAATTAAAAACCTCACAGCCATAATACATGAAATTAAAAACACTTCACAGCCACAAAACACGAAATTAAAAACACCTCACAGTAGGCTGGGCCAAATCGGAGGTGATTTTCCTAATTCAATGTAATTTACCTAAAAGTTGTGAGTGAGTATCAGGAACAAAATCATGAAAAAAAAATTCAAAAATATTGACGTTTTACGGTCAGACAGCCCGTTACCATAGCAACAGTTACAGACGACTCAAAAAATGCCTAAATTGACGATTTCTCAAGCTGTGTTTGACCCCCAGAGTTGATTCTGGTACCAAAAGATGCAGAATTGAAAGCCAAGGATGATTGGATAGCTTAACAATGTCTGTGACACAATTCAATACCACTTTTATCCAAAAAACTGATTTTTGTCTGAAATTTCAAGCATATTTATGGAAAAAAATTGAAAATTTTGCTTTTTAATCATAGGATAACCATTAATCAGATTAAATTTACTTTAAATTGTCTTTTACAACCTTGTATTGTCCAGTTTTTATAACTGTTATAACGTTGTTTAAATTTGGCCATCTTCATTTCAATAACAAAAAGTTAACAAAAGCAGCTTACAATCATTAATTTTAATGCCTGCTTTCGGTTGTTACTGTAACCATTCATCAGGGCGTTCAAGGCGCTCTTGCACACATCAAGGATAGGCGCTCTTGTCTTCGATACAACGGCAGTGAACTCTGGGGTCAAGAGTGGAGTCGTAGTAAGACTGGAGACTGAGTTTGGCAGGAGTCTTCTGCAACTGGCGTGTCGGCACCACATCCACGAATTGGTTGGAGGGGCGTCTTGCTCAATAGTGTATGGCCCCACCACAGGACCTAATGAACAGCTGTTCAAGCGACTGCTCAACACTTGGAGTGAATTGGACCAGGGCAACTACACATTGGTCGAGGTGTCTGCTCAACAGAGAGAGCTGGCTGGCCATGTACATGCCACCATCACCTTCCTTCAGACGTGGATGGACAATAGCACAAAGGAGACTCTTCGACACGACTACCTGGAGCTGGCACACCTCACACTGCTGTTTCTTGGAGGGACTGTCCCTGATGGTATGAGGACCATCACTATCAAAGCTCCTGGGGCATTCCACCACGCCCGTTGGATGAGCAAGACTTTATACACTATAAAGGTGGCACTCTTCCGTTGGCAGCTGGGAGATATCTACACACCCGAAGAGCTGGAAGACATAACCAGTCTCGCTGCATTCATGTCAGTCTTCTACACTAAAGCGTGGTTGACATGTACCAGTGCTGCAGATGCACCATCTAACGACATGTACCTGATGAAGAACCTCCTCAAGGCTGAGGCCAGTATCGCAAAGAATCCAACAAAGTGGCCTGCCAAATTTCTGTCCTTTGTGACTGTGGCCCGAGAGAAGCTACAAAACCATTTGTGGTACCTCTCAGAGAGATTGGTCTCTTTGGCACTCTTCTCGGACAGAACGTCATCTGACAAGCAGACTATGAGAAGGGCTATGCTCAGGTACAGTGGGACTGCACATAACATGATACAGGAGATGCCAGCCTCACAGCAATTGGGGAGTAAAGCCCTCAAAGACTTTGTTGGTTACGACTCTTGGAGCATGTTTGAACTCTTGGGTATTGACTCCAGTTTTGTCAAGCTCCCCGTTGCACAGTGGCCCACCTCAGACAGCTATCGTCATGGCAAGGAAGTTGTGGCCAAACTCCCAGTTGTCAATGACGCAGCAGAGCGGACACTTGGACTCGCCACAGATTTGAACACTAACAAGGCCCCCACATCTGAGGCGCAGCTCCAGGCTCTATACAGGGTTGTGAAGGGCGTCAGGGAGAAGCTGCATGGACTGGCAACATCCACTGAGGTTGTGACTAAGAAGTCATTGGCCTCCATTGATTACAATTGGGACTAGGTTTTTTATTTTGTTATCAATGTTCAATGTCAGACCTTAAATTTGAGACAAAAAAGCTTAATCAATGACGAAAGTTAATTTAAAGTACATTTAATTTGACTATAGCTCTGATTAATGATTATCCTATGATTAAAAAGCAAAATTTTCATTTTTTTTTCAAACAAATGCCTTAAATTTGAGATAAAAATGAGTTTTTGGGATAAAAGTTGTATTGAATTGTGTCACAGACATTCTTAAGCTATCCAATCATCCTTGGCTTTCAATTCTGAATCTTTTGGTACCAGAATCAACTCTGGGGGTCACACACAGCCTGAGAAATCATCGATTTAAAGAATTTTTTGAGTCGTCTGTAACGGTTGCTATGGTAACGGGCTGTTTTACCGTAAGACGTCAATATTTTTGAAAAAAAATTTCATGGTTTTGTTTCTGTTATCCAGCCACAACTTTTAGGTAAATTACAACCTTGTAGTATGAAAAATTGAAAATCACCCCTGATTTGGCCCAGCCTACCTCACAGCCATAATACACGAAATTAAAAACACTTCGCAGCCACAAAACACGGCATTAAAAACACCTCACAGCCACAAAACACGAGATTAAAAACACTTCACAGCCACAAAACACGAAATTAAAAACACCTCACAGCCACAAAACACGAAATTAAAAACACTTCACAGCCACGAAACACGAAATTAAAAACACAACCACGAAACACGAAATTAAAAACACTTCACAGCCACGAAACACGAAATTAAAAACACCTTACAGCCACAAAACACGTAATTAAAAACACCTCACAGCCACAAAACACAAAATTAAAAACACCTCACAGCCACAAAACACGAAATTAAAAACACCTCACAGCCACGAAACACGAAATAAAAAACACCTCATAGCCACGAAACACGAAATTAAAAACACTTCACAGCCACAAAACACGAAATTAAAAACACTTCACAGCCACAAAACACGAAATTAAAAACACTTCACAGCCACAAAACACGAAATTAAAAACACTTCACAGCCACGAAACACGAAATTAAAAACACCTAACAGCCACGAAACACGAAATTAAAAACACCTCACAGCCACGAAACACGAAATTAAAAACACCTAACAGCCACAAAACATGAAATTAAAAACACTTCACAGCCACAAAACACGTAATTAAAAACACTTCACAGCCACAAAACACGAAATTAAAAACACCTAACAGCCACGAAACACGAAATTAAAAACACCTCACAGCCACGAAACACGAAATTAAAAACACCACAGCCACGAAACACGAAATTAAAAACACCTCACAGCCACGAAACACGAAATTAAAAACACTTCACAGCCACGAAACACGAAATTAAAAACACCTAACAGCCACAAAACATGAAATTAAAAACACTTCACAGCCACAAAACACGAAATTAAAAACACCTCACAGCCACAAGACACGAAATTAAAAACACTTCACAGCCACAAAACACGAAATTAAAAACACCTCACAGCCACAAAACACAAAATTAAAAACACCTCGCATCCACAAAACACGAAATTAAAAACAATTCACAGCCACAAAACACGAAATTAAAAACACTTCACAGCCACAAAACACGAAATTAAAAACACCCCACAGCCACAAAACACGAAATTAAAAACACCTCACAGCCACAAAACACGAAATTAAAAACACTTCACAGCCACAAAACACAAAATTAAAAACATTTCACAGCCACAAAACACAAAATTAAAAACCTCACAGCCATAATACATGAAATTAAAAACACCTCGCAGCCACAAAACACGGAATTAAAAACACTTCACAGCTACAAAACACGAAATTAAAAACACATCACAGCCACGAAACACGAAATTAAAAACACCTCACAGCCACAAAACACGAAATTAAAAACACCTCACAGCCACAAAACACGAAATTAAAAACACCTCAGCCACAAAACACAAAATTAAAAACACTTCACAGCCACAAAACACGAAATTAAAAACACCTCACAGCCATAATACACGAAATTAAAAACACTTCGCAGCCACAAAACACGGCATTAAAAACACCTCACAGCCACAAAACACGAGATTAAAAACACTTCACAGCCACAAGACACGAACTTAAAAACACCTCACAGCCACAAAACACGAAATTAAAAACACTTCACAGCCACGAAACACGAAATTAAAAACACAACCACGAAACACGAAATTAAAAACACTTCACAGCCACGAAACACGAAATTAAAAACACCTCACAGCCACAAAACACGTAATTAAAAACACCTCACAGCCACAAAACACAAAATTAAAAACACTTCACAGCCACAAAACACGAAATTAAAAACACCTCACAGCCATAATACACGAAATTAAAAACACTTCGCAGCCACAAAACACGGCATTAAAAACACCTCACAGCCACAAAACACGAGATTAAAAACACTTCACAGCCACAAAACACGAAATTAAAAACACCTCACAGCCACGAAACACGTAATTAAAAACACCTCACAGCCACAAAACACGTAATTAAAAACACCTCACAGCCACAAAACACAAAATTAAAAACACCTCACAGCCACAAAACACGAAATTAAAAACACCTCACAGCCACAAAACACGAAATTAAAAACACCTCACAGCCACGAAACACGAAATTAAAAACATTTCACAGCCACGAAGCACAAAATTAAAAACACTTCACAGCCACACAACACGAAATTAAAAACACCTCACAGCCACAAAACACGAAATTAAAAACACCTCACAGCCACGAAAAACGAAATTAAAAACACCTCACAGCCACGAAAAACGAAATTAAAAACACCTCAAAGCCATGAAACACGAAATTAAAAACACCTCACAGCCATGAAAAACGAAATTAAAAACACCTCAAAGCCATGAAACACGAAATTAAAAACACTTCACAGCCACGAAGTACAAAATTAAAAACACCTCACAGCCACAAAACACGAAATTAAAAACACTTCACAGCCACAAAACACGAGATTAAAAACACTTCACAGCCACAAAACACGAAATTAAAAACACTTCACAGCCACAAAACATGAAATTAAAAACACTTCACAGCCACGAAACACGAAATTAAAAACACTTCACAGCCACAAAACAGGAAATTAAAAACACTTCACAGCCACAAAACACGAAATTATAAACACCTAACAGCCACGAAACACGAAATTAAAAACACCTCACAGCCACAAAACACAAAATTAAAAACACTTCACAGCCACAAAACACGAAATTAAAAACACCTCACAGCCATAATACACGATATTAAAAACACTTCGCAGCCACAAAACACGGCATTAAAAACACCTCACAGCCACAAAACACGAGATTAAAAACACTTCACAGCCACAAGACACGAAATTAAAAACACCTCACAGCCACAAAACACGAAATTAAAAACACTTCACAGCCACAAAACACGAAATTAAAAACACAACCACGAAACACGAAATTAAAAACACTTCACAGCCACGAAACACGAAATTAAAAACACCTCACAGCCACAAAACACGTAATTAAAAACACCTCAAAGCCACAAAACACAAAATTAAAAACACTTCACAGCCACAAAACACGAAATTAAAAACACCTCACAGCCATAATACACGAAATTAAAAACACTTCGCAGCCACAAAACACGGCATTAAAAACACCTCACAGCCACAAAACACGAGATTAAAAACACTTCACAGCCACAAAACACGAAATTAAAAACACCTCACAGCCACGAAACACGTAATTAAAAACACCTCACAGCCACAAAACACGTAATTAAAAACACCTCACAGCCACAAAACACAAAATTAAAAACACCTCACAGCCACAAAACCCGAAATTAAAAACACCTCACAGCCACAAAACACGAAATTAAAAACACCTCACAGCCACGAAACACGAAATTAAAAACATTTCACAGCCACGAAGCACAAAATTAAAAACACTTCACAGCCACACAACACGAAATTAAAAACACCTCACAGCCACAAAACACGAAATTAAAAACACCTCACAGCCACGAAAAACGAAATTAAAAACACCTCAAAGCCATGAAACACAAAATTAAAAACACCTCACAGCCACGAAAAACGAAATTAAAAACACCTCAAAGCCATGAAACACGAAATTAAAAACACTTCACAGCCACGAAGTACAAAATTAAAAACACCTCACAGCCACAAAACACGAAATTAAAAACACTTCACAGCCAAAAAAACACGAAATTAAAAACACTTCACAGCCACAAAACACGAAATTAAAAACACTTCACAGCCACAAAACATGAAATTAAAAACACTTCACAGCCACGAAACACGAAATTAAAAACACTTCACAGCCACAAAACAGGAAATTAAAAACACTTCACAGCCACAAAACACTATATTATAAACACCTAACAGCCACGAAACACGAAATTAAAAACACCTCACAGCCACGAAACACGAAATTAAAAACACCACAGCCACGAAACACGAAATTAAAAACACCTCACAGCCACGAAACACGAAATTAAAAACACTTCACAGCCACGAAACACGAAATTAAAAACACCTAACAGCCACAAAACATGAAATTAAAAACACCTCACAGCCACAAAACACGAAATTAAAAACACCTCACAGCCACAAAACACGAAATTAAAAACACTACACAGCCACAAAACACAAAATTAAAAACATTTCACAGCCACAAAACACGAAATTAAAAACCTCACAGCCATAATACATGAAATTAAAAACACCTCGCAGCCACAAAACACGAAATTAAAAACACTTCACAGCTACAAAACACGAAATTAAAAACACTTCACAGCCACGAAACACGAAATTAAAAACACCTCACAGCCACAAAACACGAAATTAAAAACACCTCACAGCCACAAAACACGAAATTAAAAACACCTCACAGCCACAAAACACGAAATTAAAAACACCTCACAGCCATAATACACGAAATTAAAAACACTTCGCAGCCACAAAACACGGCATTAAAAACACCTCACAGCCACAAAACACGAGATTAAAAACACTTCACAGCCACAAAACACGAAATTAAAAACACCTCACAGCCACAAAACACGAAATTAAAAACACTTCACAGCCACGAAACACGAAATTAAAAACACAACCACAAAACACAAAATTAAAAACACTTCACAGCCACAAAACACGAAATTAAAAACACTTCACAGCCACGAAACACGAAATTAAAAACACCTAACAGCCACGAAACACGAAATTAAAAACACCTCACAGCCACGAAACACGAAATTAAAAACACTTCACAGCCACGAAACACGAAATTAAAAACACCTAACAGCCACAAAACATGAAATTAAAAACACTTCACAGCCACAAAACACGTAATTAAAAACACTTCACAGCCACAAAACACGAAATTAAAAACACCTCACAGCCACAAAACACGAAACTAAAAACACCTCACAGCCATAATACACGAAATTGAAAACACTTCGCAGCCACAAAACACGGCATTAAAAACACCTCACAGCCACAAAACACGAGATTAAAAACACTTCACAGCCACAAAACACGAAATTAAAAACACCTCACAGCCACAAAACACGAAATTAAAAACACTTCACAGCCACGAAACACGAAATTAAAAACACAACCACAAAACACAAAATTAAAAACACTTCACAGCCACAAAACACGAAATTAAAAACACTTCACAGCCACGAAACACGAAATTAAAAACACCTAACAGCCACGAAACACGAAATTAAAAACACCTCACAGCCACGAAACACGAAATTAAAAACACTTCACAGCCACGAAACACGAAATTAAAAACACCTAACAGCCACAAAACATGAAATTAAAAACACTTCACAGCCACAAAACACGTAATTAAAAACACTTCACAGCCACAAAACACGAAATTAAAAACACCTCACAGCTACAAGACACAAAATTAAAAACACTTCACAGCCACAAAACACGAAATTAAAAACACCTCACAGCAACAAAACACAAAATTAAAAACACCTCGCATCCACAAAACACGAAATAAAAAACACTTCACAGCCACAAAACACGAAATTAAAAACACTTCACAGCCGCAAAACACGAAATTAAAAACACCTCACAGCCACAAAACACGAAATTAAAAACACCTCACAGCCACAAAACACTAAATTAAAAACCTCACAGCCATAATACATAAAATTAAAAACACCTCGCAGCCACAAAACATGAAATTAAAAACACTTCACAGCTACAAAACACGAAATTAAAAACACTTCACAGCCACAAAACACGAAATTAAAAACACCTCAGCCACAAAACACGAAATTAAAAACACCTCGCAGCCACAAAACACGGAATTAAAAACACTTCACAGCTACAAAACACGAAATTAAAAACACTTCACAGCCACAAAATACGAAATTAATAACACCTCACAGCCACAAAACACGAAATTAAAAACACCTCACAGCCACAAAACACGAAATTAAAAACACTTCACAGCCAAAAAACACGAAATTAAAAACACCTCAGCCACAAAACACAAAATTAAAAACACTTCACAGCCACAAAACACGAAATTAAAAACCTCACAGCCATAATACACGAAATTAAAAACACCTCGCAGCCACAAAACATGAAATAAAAAACACTTCACAGCTACAAAACACGAAATTAAAAACACTTAACAGCCACGAAACACGAAATTAAAAACACCTCACAGCCACAAAACACGAAATTAAAAACACCTCACAGCCACAAAACACAAAATTAAAAACACCTCACAGCCATAATACACGAAATTAAAAACACCTCGCAGCCACAAAACATGGAATTAAAAACACTTCACAGCTACAAAACACGAAATTAAAAACACTTCACAGCCACGAAACACGAAATTAAAAACACCTCACAGCCACAAAACACGAAATTCAAAACACCTCACAGCCACAAAACACGAAATTAAAAACACCTCACAGCCACAAAACACGAGATTAAAAACACTTCACAGCCACAAAACACGAAATTAAAAACACCTCACAGCCACAAAACACGAAATTAAAAACACTTCACAGCCACGAAACACTAAATTAAAAACACAACCACGAAACACGAAATTAAAAACACTTCACAGCCACGAAACACGAAATTAAAAACACCTCACAGCCACAAAACACGTAATTAAAAACACCTCACAGCCACAAAACACAAAATTAAAAACACCTCACAGCCACAAAACACGAAATTAAAAACACCTCACAGCCACGAAACACGAAATTAAAAACACCTCACAGCCACGAAACACGAAATTAAAAACACTTCACAGCCACGAAGCACAAAATTAAAAACACTTCACAGCCACACAACACGAAATTAAAAACACCTCACAGCCACAAAACACGAAATTAAAAACACATCACAGCCACGAAACACGAAATTAAAAACACCTCAAAGCCACAAAACACGAAATTAAAAACACTTCACAGCCACGAAGTACAAAATAAAAACACCCCACAGCCACGAAACACGAAATTAAAAACACCTCAGCCACAAAACACGAACTTAAAAACACTTCACAGCCACGAAACACGAAATTAAAAACACCTAACAGCCACAAAACATGAAATTAAAAACACTTCACAGCCACAAAACACGAAATTAAAAACACCTCAGCCACAAAACACGAAATTAAAAACACCTCACAGCCACAAAACACGAAATTAAAAACACTTCACAGCCACAAAACACAAAATTAAAAACATTTCACAGCCACAAAACACGAAATTAAAAACCTCACAGCCATAATACATGAAATTAAAAACACCTCACAGCCACAAAACACGAAATTAAAAACACTTCACAGCCACAAAACACGAAATTAATAACACCTCACAGCCACAAAACACGAAATTAAAAACACCTCACAGCCACAAAACACGAAATTAAAAACACTTCACAGCCAAAAAACACGAAATTAAAAACACCTCAGCCACAAAACACGAAATTAAAAACACTTCACAGCCACAAAACACGAAATTAAAAACCTCACAGCCATAATACACGAAATTAAAAACACCTCGCAGCCACAAAACATGAAATTAAAAACACTTCACAGCTACAAAACACGAAATTAAAAACACTTCACAGCCACGAAACACGAAATTAAAAACACCTCACAGCCACAAAACACGAAATTAAAAACACCTCACAGCCACAAAACACGAAATTAAAAACACCTCACAGCCACAAAACACAAAATTAAAAACACTTCACAGCCACAAAACACGAAATTAAAAACACCTCACAGCCATAATACACGAAATTAAAAACACCTCGCAGCCACAAAACATGGAATTAAAAACACTTCACAGCTACAAAACTCGAAATTAAAAACACTTCACAGCCACGAAACACGAAATTAAAAACACCTCACAGCCACAAAACACGAAATTAAAAACACCTCACAGCCACAAAACACGAAATTAAAAACACCTCACAGCCACAAAACACGAGATTAAAAACACTTCACAGCCACAAAACACGAAATTAAAAACACCTCACAGCCACAAAACACGAAATTAAAAACACTTCACAGCCACGAAACACTAAATTAAAAACACAACCACGAAACACGAAATTAAAAACACTTCACAGCCACAAAACACGTAATTAAAAACACCTCACAGCCACAAAACACAAAATTAAAAACACCTCACAGCCACAAAACACGAAATTAAAAACACCTCACAGCCACGAAACACGAAATTAAAAACACCTCACAGCCACGAAACACGAAATTAAAAACACTTCACAGCCACGAAGCACAAAATTAAAAACACTTCACAGCCACACAACACGAAATTAAAAACACCTCACAGCCACAAAACACGAAATTAAAAACACATCACAGCCACGAAACACGAAATTAAAAACACCTCAAAGCCACAAAACACGAAATTAAAAACACTTCACAGCCACGAAGTACAAAATTAAAAACACCTCACAGCCACGAAACACGAAATTAAAAACACCCCACAGCCACGAAACACGAAATTAAAAACACCTCAGCCACAAAACACGAACTTAAAAACACTTCACAGCCACGAAACACGAAATTAAAAACACCTAACAGCCACAAAACATGAAATTAAAAACACTTCACAACCACAAAACACGAAATTAAAAACACCTCACAGCCACAAAACACGAAATTAAAAACACCTCACAGCCACAAAACACGAAATTAAAAACACTTCACAGCCACAAAACACAAAATTAAAAACATTTCACAGCCACAAAACACGAAATTAAAAACCTCACAGCCATAATACATGAAATTAAAAACACCTCGCAGCCACAAAACACGAAATTAAAAACACTTCACAGCCACAAAACACGAAATTAAAAACACTTCACAGCCACGAAACACGAAATTAAAAACACCTCACAGCCACAAAACACGAAATTAAAAACACCTCACAGCCACAAAACACGAAATTAAAAACACCTCACAGCCACAAAACACAAAATTAAAAACACTTCACAGCCACAAAACACGAAATTAAAAACACCTCACAGCCATAATACACGAAATTAAAAACACTTCGCAGCCACAAAACACGGCATTAAAAACACCTCACAGCCACAAAACACGAGATTAAAAACACTTCACAGCCACAAACACGAAATTAAAAACACCTCACAGCCACAAAACACGAAATTAAAAACACTTCACAGCCACGAAACACGAAATTAAAAACACAACCACGAAACACGAAATTAAAAACACTTCACAGCCACGAAACACGAAATTAAAAACACCTCACAGCCACAAAACACCTAATTAAAAACACCTCACAGCCACAAAACACAAAATTAAAAACACCTCACAGCCACAAAACACGAAATTAAAAACACCTCACAGCCACGAAACACGAAATTAAAAACACCTCACAGCCACGAAACACGAAATTAAAAACACCTCACAGCCACGAAACACGAAATTAAAAACACTTCACAGCCACGAAACACGAAATTAAAAACACCTAACAGCCACAAAACATGAAATTAAAAACACTTCACAGCCACAAAACACGTAATTAAAAACACTTCACAGCCACAAAACACGAAATTAAAAACACCTCACAGCTACAAGACACAAAATTAAAAACACTTCACAGCCACAAAACACGAAATTAAAAACACATCACAGCAACAAAACACAAAATTAAAAACACCTCGCATCCACAAAACACGAAATTAAAAACACTTCACAGCCACAAAACACGAAATTAAAAACACTTCACAGCCGCAAAACACGAAATTAAAAACACCTCACAGCCACAAAACACGAAATTAAAAACACCTCACAGCCACAAAACACGAAATTAAAAACACCTCACAGCCACAAAACACGAAATTAAAAACACTTCACAGCCACAAAACACAAAATTAAAAACACTTCACAGCCACAAAACACTAAATTAAAAATCTCACAGCCATAATACATAAAATTAAAAACACCTCGCAGCCACAAAACATGAAATTAAAAACACTTCACAGCCACAAAACACGAAATTAAAAACACGTCACAGCCACAAAACACGAAATTAAAAACACCTCGCAGCCACAAAACACGGAATTAAAAACACTTCACAGCTACAAAACACGAAATTAAAAACACTTCACAGCCACAAAACACGAAATTAATAACACCTCACAGCCACAAAACACGAAATTAAAAACACCTCACAGCCACAAAACACGAAATTAAAAACACTTCACAGCCAAAAAACACGAAATTAAAAACACCTCAGCCACAAAACACGAAATTAAAAACACTTCACAGCCACAAAACACGAAATTAAAAACCTCACAGCCATAATACACGAAATTAAAAACACCTCGCAGCCACAAAACATGAAATTAAAAACACTTCACAGCCACGAAACACGAAATTAAAAACACCTCACAGCCACAAAACACGAAATTAAAAACACCTCACAGCCACGAAACACGAAATTAAAAACACCTCACAGCCACGAAGCACGAAATTAAAAACACTTCACAGCCACGAAGCACAAAATTAAAAACACTTCACAGCCACACAACACGAAATTAAAAACACCTCACAGCCACAAAACACGAAATTAAAAACACATCACAGCCACGAAACACGAAATTAAAAACACCTCAAAGCCACAAAACACGAAATTAAAAACACTTCACAGCCACGAAGTACAAAATTAAAAACACCTCACAGCCACGAAACACGAAATTAAAAACACCCCACAGCCACGAAACACGAAATTAAAAACACCTCAGCCACAAAACACGAACTTAAAAACACTTCACAGCCACAAAACACGAAATTAAAAACACAACCACGAAACACGAAATTAAAAACACTTCACAGCCACGAAACACGAAATTAAAAACACCTCACAGCCACAAAACACGTAATTAAAAACACCTCAAAGCCACAAAACACAAAATTAAAAACACTTCACAGCCACAAAACACGAAATTAAAAACACCTCACAGCCATAATACACGAAATTAAAAACACTTCGCAGCCACAAAACACGGCATTAAAAACACCTCACAGCCACAAAACACGAGATTAAAAACACTTCACAGCCACAAAACACGAAATTAAAAACACCTCACAGCCACGAAACACGTAATTAAAAACACCTCACAGCCACAAAACACGTAATTAAAAACACCTCACAGCCACAAAACACAAAATTAAAAACACCTCACAGCCACAAAACCCGAAATTAAAAACACCTCACAGCCACAAAACACGAAATTAAAAACACCTCACAGCCACGAAACACGAAATTAAAAACATTTCACAGCCACGAAGCACAAAATTAAAAACACTTCACAGCCACACAACACGAAATTAAAAACACCTCACAGCCACAAAACACGAAATTAAAAACACCTCACAGCCACGAAAAACGAAATTAAAAACACCTCAAAGCCATGAAACACAAAATTAAAAACACCTCACAGCCACGAAAAACGAAATTAAAAACACCTCAAAGCCATGAAACACGAAATTAAAAACACTTCACAGCCACGAAGTACAAAATTAAAAACACCTCACAGCCACAAAACACGAAATTAAAAACACTTCACAGCCAAAAAAACACGAAATTAAAAACACTTCACAGCCACAAAACACGAAATTAAAAACACTTCACAGCCACAAAACATGAAATTAAAAACACTTCACAGCCACGAAACACGAAATTAAAAACACTTCACAGCCACAAAACAGGAAATTAAAAACACTTCACAGCCACAAAACACTATATTATAAACACCTAACAGCCACGAAACACGAAATTAAAAACACCTCACAGCCACGAAACACGAAATTAAAAACACCACAGCCACGAAACACGAAATTAAAAACACCTCACAGCCACGAAACACGAAATTAAAAACACTTCACAGCCACGAAACACGAAATTAAAAACACCTAACAGCCACAAAACATGAAATTAAAAACACCTCACAGCCACAAAACACGAAATTAAAAACACCTCACAGCCACAAAACACGAAATTAAAAACACTACACAGCCACAAAACACAAAATTAAAAACATTTCACAGCCACAAAACACGAAATTAAAAACCTCACAGCCATAATACATGAAATTAAAAACACCTCGCAGCCACAAAACACGAAATTAAAAACACTTCACAGCTACAAAACACGAAATTAAAAACACTTCACAGCCACGAAACACGAAATTAAAAACACCTCACAGCCACAAAACACGAAATTAAAAACACCTCACAGCCACAAAACACGAAATTAAAAACACCTCACAGCCACAAAACACGAAATTAAAAACACCTCACAGCCATAATACACGAAATTAAAAACACTTCGCAGCCACAAAACACGGCATTAAAAACACCTCACAGCCACAAAACACGAGATTAAAAACACTTCACAGCCACAAAACACGAAATTAAAAACACCTCACAGCCACAAAACACGAAATTAAAAACACTTCACAGCCACGAAACACGAAATTAAAAACACAACCACAAAACACAAAATTAAAAACACTTCACAGCCACAAAACACGAAATTAAAAACACTTCACAGCCACGAAACACGAAATTAAAAACACCTAACAGCCACGAAACACGAAATTAAAAACACCTCACAGCCACGAAACACGAAATTAAAAACACTTCACAGCCACGAAACACGAAATTAAAAACACCTAACAGCCACAAAACATGAAATTAAAAACACTTCACAGCCACAAAACACGTAATTAAAAACACTTCACAGCCACAAAACACGAAATTAAAAACACCTCACAGCCACAAAACACGAAACTAAAAACACCTCACAGCCATAATACACGAAATTGAAAACACTTCGCAGCCACAAAACACGGCATTAAAAACACCTCACAGCCACAAAACACGAGATTAAAAACACTTCACAGCCACAAAACACGAAATTAAAAACACCTCACAGCCACAAAACACGAAATTAAAAACACTTCACAGCCACGAAACACGAAATTAAAAACACAACCACAAAACACAAAATTAAAAACACTTCACAGCCACAAAACACGAAATTAAAAACACTTCACAGCCACGAAACACGAAATTAAAAACACCTAACAGCCACGAAACACGAAATTAAAAACACCTCACAGCCACGAAACACGAAATTAAAAACACTTCACAGCCACGAAACACGAAATTAAAAACACCTAACAGCCACAAAACATGAAATTAAAAACACTTCACAGCCACAAAACACGTAATTAAAAACACTTCACAGCCACAAAACACGAAATTAAAAACACCTCACAGCTACAAGACACAAAATTAAAAACACTTCACAGCCACAAAACACGAAATTAAAAACACCTCACAGCAACAAAACACAAAATTAAAAACACCTCGCATCCACAAAACACGAAATAAAAAACACTTCACAGCCACAAAACACGAAATTAAAAACACTTCACAGCCGCAAAACACGAAATTAAAAACACCTCACAGCCACAAAACACGAAATTAAAAACACCTCACAGCCACAAAACACTAAATTAAAAACCTCACAGCCATAATACATAAAATTAAAAACACCTCGCAGCCACAAAACATGAAATTAAAAACACTTCACAGCTACAAAACACGAAATTAAAAACACTTCACAGCCACAAAACACGAAATTAAAAACACCTCAGCCACAAAACACGAAATTAAAAACACCTCGCAGCCACAAAACACGGAATTAAAAACACTTCACAGCTACAAAACACGAAATTAAAAACACTTCACAGCCACAAAATACGAAATTAATAACACCTCACAGCCACAAAACACGAAATTAAAAACACCTCACAGCCACAAAACACGAAATTAAAAACACTTCACAGCCAAAAAACACGAAATTAAAAACACCTCAGCCACAAAACACAAAATTAAAAACACTTCACAGCCACAAAACACGAAATTAAAAACCTCACAGCCATAATACACGAAATTAAAAACACCTCGCAGCCACAAAACATGAAATTAAAAACACTTCACAGCTACAAAACACGAAATTAAAAACACTTAACAGCCACGAAACACGAAATTAAAAACACCTCACAGCCACAAAACACGAAATTAAAAACACCTCACAGCCACAAAACACAAAATTAAAAACACCTCACAGCCATAATACACGAAATTAAAAACACCTCGCAGCCACAAAACATGGAATTAAAAACACTTCACAGCTACAAAACACGAAATTAAAAACACTTCACAGCCACGAAACACGAAATTAAAAACACCTCACAGCCACAAAACACGAAATTCAAAACACCTCACAGCCACAAAACACGAAATTAAAAACACCTCACAGCCACAAAACACGAGATTAAAAACACTTCACAGCCACAAAACACGAAATTAAAAACACCTCACAGCCACAAAACACGAAATTAAAAACACTTCACAGCCACGAAACACTAAATTAAAAACACAACCACGAAACACGAAATTAAAAACACTTCACAGCCACGAAACACGAAATTAAAAACACCTCACAGCCACAAAACACGTAATTAAAAACACCTCACAGCCACAAAACACAAAATTAAAAACACCTCACAGCCACAAAACACGAAATTAAAAACACCTCACAGCCACGAAACACGAAATTAAAAACACCTCACAGCCACGAAACACGAAATTAAAAACACTTCACAGCCACGAAGCACAAAATTAAAAACACTTCACAGCCACACAACACGAAATTAAAAACACCTCACAGCCACAAAACACGAAATTAAAAACACATCACAGCCACGAAACACGAAATTAAAAACACCTCAAAGCCACAAAACACGAAATTAAAAACACTTCACAGCCACGAAGTACAAAATAAAAACACCCCACAGCCACGAAACACGAAATTAAAAACACCTCAGCCACAAAACACGAACTTAAAAACACTTCACAGCCACGAAACACGAAATTAAAAACACCTAACAGCCACAAAACATGAAATTAAAAACACTTCACAGCCACAAAACACGAAATTAAAAACACCTCAGCCACAAAACACGAAATTAAAAACACCTCACAGCCACAAAACACGAAATTAAAAACACTTCACAGCCACAAAACACAAAATTAAAAACATTTCACAGCCACAAAACACGAAATTAAAAACCTCACAGCCATAATACATGAAATTAAAAACACCTCACAGCCACAAAACACGAAATTAAAAACACTTCACAGCCACAAAACACGAAATTAATAACACCTCACAGCCACAAAACACGAAATTAAAAACACCTCACAGCCACAAAACACGAAATTAAAAACACTTCACAGCCAAAAAACACGAAATTAAAAACACCTCAGCCACAAAACACGAAATTAAAAACACTTCACAGCCACAAAACACGAAATTAAAAACCTCACAGCCATAATACACGAAATTAAAAACACCTCGCAGCCACAAAACATGAAATTAAAAACACTTCACAGCTACAAAACACGAAATTAAAAACACTTCACAGCCACGAAACACGAAATTAAAAACACCTCACAGCCACAAAACACGAAATTAAAAACACCTCACAGCCACAAAACACGAAATTAAAAACACCTCACAGCCACAAAACACAAAATTAAAAACACTTCACAGCCACAAAACACGAAATTAAAAACACCTCACAGCCATAATACACGAAATTAAAAACACCTCGCAGCCACAAAACATGGAATTAAAAACACTTCACAGCTACAAAACTCGAAATTAAAAACACTTCACAGCCACGAAACACGAAATTAAAAACACCTCACAGCCACAAAACACGAAATTAAAAACACCTCACAGCCACAAAACACGAAATTAAAAACACCTCACAGCCACAAAACACGAGATTAAAAACACTTCACAGCCACAAAACACGAAATTAAAAACACCTCACAGCCACAAAACACGAAATTAAAAACACTTCACAGCCACGAAACACTAAATTAAAAACACAACCACGAAACACGAAATTAAAAACACTTCACAGCCACAAAACACGTAATTAAAAACACCTCACAGCCACAAAACACAAAATTAAAAACACCTCACAGCCACAAAACACGAAATTAAAAACACCTCACAGCCACGAAACACGAAATTAAAAACACCTCACAGCCACGAAACACGAAATTAAAAACACTTCACAGCCACGAAGCACAAAATTAAAAACACTTCACAGCCACACAACACGAAATTAAAAACACCTCACAGCCACAAAACACGAAATTAAAAACACATCACAGCCACGAAACACGAAATTAAAAACACCTCAAAGCCACAAAACACGAAATTAAAAACACTTCACAGCCACGAAGTACAAAATTAAAAACACCTCACAGCCACGAAACACGAAATTAAAAACACCCCACAGCCACGAAACACGAAATTAAAAACACCTCAGCCACAAAACACGAACTTAAAAACACTTCACAGCCACGAAACACGAAATTAAAAACACCTAACAGCCACAAAACATGAAATTAAAAACACTTCACAACCACAAAACACGAAATTAAAAACACCTCACAGCCACAAAACACGAAATTAAAAACACCTCACAGCCACAAAACACGAAATTAAAAACACTTCACAGCCACAAAACACAAAATTAAAAACATTTCACAGCCACAAAACACGAAATTAAAAACCTCACAGCCATAATACATGAAATTAAAAACACCTCGCAGCCACAAAACACGAAATTAAAAACACTTCACAGCCACAAAACACGAAATTAAAAACACTTCACAGCCACGAAACACGAAATTAAAAACACCTCACAGCCACAAAACACGAAATTAAAAACACCTCACAGCCACAAAACACGAAATTAAAAACACCTCACAGCCACAAAACACAAAATTAAAAACACTTCACAGCCACAAAACACGAAATTAAAAACACCTCACAGCCATAATACACGAAATTAAAAACACTTCGCAGCCACAAAACACGGCATTAAAAACACCTCACAGCCACAAAACACGAGATTAAAAACACTTCACAGCCACAAACACGAAATTAAAAACACCTCACAGCCACAAAACACGAAATTAAAAACACTTCACAGCCACGAAACACGAAATTAAAAACACAACCACGAAACACGAAATTAAAAACACTTCACAGCCACGAAACACGAAATTAAAAACACCTCACAGCCACAAAACACCTAATTAAAAACACCTCACAGCCACAAAACACAAAATTAAAAACACCTCACAGCCACAAAACACGAAATTAAAAACACCTCACAGCCACGAAACACGAAATTAAAAACACCTCACAGCCACGAAACACGAAATTAAAAACACCTCACAGCCACGAAACACGAAATTAAAAACACTTCACAGCCACGAAACACGAAATTAAAAACACCTAACAGCCACAAAACATGAAATTAAAAACACTTCACAGCCACAAAACACGTAATTAAAAACACTTCACAGCCACAAAACACGAAATTAAAAACACCTCACAGCTACAAGACACAAAATTAAAAACACTTCACAGCCACAAAACACGAAATTAAAAACACATCACAGCAACAAAACACAAAATTAAAAACACCTCGCATCCACAAAACACGAAATTAAAAACATTTCACAGCCACAAAACACGAAATTAAAAACACTTCACAGCCGCAAAACACGAAATTAAAAACACCTCACAGCCACAAAACACGAAATTAAAAACACCTCACAGCCACAAAACACGAAATTAAAAACACCTCACAGCCACAAAACACGAAATTAAAAACACTTCACAGCCACAAAACACAAAATTAAAAACACTTCACAGCCACAAAACACTAAATTAAAAATCTCACAGCCATAATACATAAAATTAAAAACACCTCGCAGCCACAAAACATGAAATTAAAAACACTTCACAGCCACAAAACACGAAATTAAAAACACGTCACAGCCACAAAACACGAAATTAAAAACACCTCGCAGCCACAAAACACGGAATTAAAAACACTTCACAGCTACAAAACACGAAATTAAAAACACTTCACAGCCACAAAACACGAAATTAATAACACCTCACAGCCACAAAACACGAAATTAAAAACACCTCACAGCCACAAAACACGAAATTAAAAACACTTCACAGCCAAAAAACACGAAATTAAAAACACCTCAGCCACAAAACACGAAATTAAAAACACTTCACAGCCACAAAACACGAAATTAAAAACCTCACAGCCATAATACACGAAATTAAAAACACCTCGCAGCCACAAAACATGAAATTAAAAACACTTCACAGCCACGAAACACGAAATTAAAAACACCTCACAGCCACAAAACACGAAATTAAAAACACCTCACAGCCACGAAACACGAAATTAAAAACACCTCACAGCCACGAAGCACGAAATTAAAAACACTTCACAGCCACGAAGCACAAAATTAAAAACACTTCACAGCCACACAACACGAAATTAAAAACACCTCACAGCCACAAAACACGAAATTAAAAACACATCACAGCCACGAAACACGAAATTAAAAACACCTCAAAGCCACAAAACACGAAATTAAAAACACTTCACAGCCACGAAGTACAAAATTAAAAACACCTCACAGCCACGAAACACGAAATTAAAAACACCCCACAGCCACGAAACACGAAATTAAAAACACCTCAGCCACAAAACACGAACTTAAAAACACTTCACAGCCACAAAACACGAAATTAAAAACACTTCACAGCCACAAAACACGAAATTAAAAACACTTCACAGCCACAAAACACGAAATTAAAAACACTTCACAGCCACAAAACACGAAATTAAAAACACTTCACAGCCACAAAACACGAAATTAAAAACACTTCACAGCCACGAAACACGAAATTAAAAACACTTCACAGCCACAAAACACGAAATTAAAAACACCTAACAGCCACGAAACACGAAATTAAAAACACTTCACAGCCACGAAACACGAAATTAAAAACACCTAACAGCCACAAAACATGAAATTAAAAACACTTCACAGCCACAAAACACGAAATTAAAAACACTTCACAGCCACAAAACACGAAATTAAAAACACCTCACAGCCACAAGACACGAAATTAAAAACACTTCACAGCCACAAAACACGAAATTAAAAACACCTCACAGCCACAAAACACAATTAAAAACACCTCGCATCCACAAAACACGAAATTAAAAACACTTCACAGCCACAAAACACGAAATTAAAAACACTTCACAGCCACAAAACACGAAATTAAAAACACCTCACAGCCACAAGACACGAAATTAAAAACACTTCACAGCCACAAAACACGAAATTAAAAACACCTCACAGCCACAAAACACGTAATTAAAAACACCTCACAGCCACAAAACACAAAATTAAAAACACCTCACAGCCACAAAACACGAAATTAAAAACACCTCACAGCCACGAAACACGAAATTAAAAACACCTCACAGCCACGAAACACGAAATTAAAAACACTTCACAGCCACGAAGCACAAAATTAAAAACACTTCACAGCCACACAACACGAAATTAAAAACACCTCACAGCCACAAAACACGAAATTAAAAACACATCACAGCCACGAAACACGAAATTAAAAACACCTCAAAGCCACAAAACACGAAATTAAAAACACTTCACAGCCACGAAGTACAAAATTAAAAACACCTCACAGCCACGAAACACGAAATTAAAAACACCCCACAGCCACGAAACACGAAATTAAAAACACCTCAGCCACAAAACACGAACTTAAAAACACTTCACAGCCACGAAACACGAAATTAAAAACACCTAACAGCCACAAAACATGAAATTAAAAACACTTCACAGCCACAAAACACGAAATTAAAAACACCTCACAGCCACAAAACACGAAATTAAAAACACCTCACAGCCACAAAACACGAAATTAAAAACACTTCACAGCCACAAAACACAAAATTAAAAACATTTCACAGCCACAAAACACGAAATTAAAAACCTCACAGCCATAATACATGAAATTAAAAACACCTCGCAGCCACAAAACACGAAATTAAAAACACTTCACAGCCACAAAACACGAAATTAAAAACACTTCACAGCCAGGAAACACGAAATTAAAAACACCTCACGGCCACAAAACACGAAATTAAAAACACCTCACAGCCACAAAACACGAAATTAAAAACACCTCACAGCCACAAAACACAAAATTAAAAACACTTCACAGCCACAAAACACGAAATTAAAAACACCTCACAGCCATAATACACGAAATTAAAAACACTTCGCAGCCACAAAACACGGCATTAAAAACACCTCACAGCCACAAAACACGAGATTAAAAACACTTCACAGCCACAAACACGAAATTAAAAACACCTCACAGCCACAAAACACGAAATTAAAAACACTTCACAGCCACGAAACACGAAATTAAAAACACAACCACAAAACACAATTAAAAACACCTCGCATCCACAAAACACGAAATTAAAAACACTTCACAGCCACAAAACACGAAATTAAAAACACTTCACAGCCACAAAACACGAAATTAAAAACACCTCACAGCCACAAGACACGAAATTAAAAACACTTCACAGCCACAAAACACGAAATTAAAAACACCTCACAGCCACAAAACACGTAATTAAAAACACCTCACAGCCACAAAACACAAAATTAAAAACACCTCACAGCCACAAAACACGAAATTAAAAACACCTCACAGCCACGAAACACGAAATTAAAAACACCTCACAGCCACGAAACACGAAATTAAAAACACTTCACAGCCACGAAGCACAAAATTAAAAACACTTCACAGCCACACAACACGAAATTAAAAACACCTCACAGCCACAAAACACGAAATTAAAAACACATCACAGCCACGAAACACGAAATTAAAAACACCTCAAAGCCACAAAACACGAAATTAAAAACACTTCACAGCCACGAAGTACAAAATTAAAAACACCTCACAGCCACGAAACACGAAATTAAAAACACCCCACAGCCACGAAACACGAAATTAAAAACACCTCAGCCACAAAACACGAACTTAAAAACACTTCACAGCCACGAAACACGAAATTAAAAACACCTAACAGCCACAAAACATGAAATTAAAAACACTTCACAGCCACAAAACACGAAATTAAAAACACCTCACAGCCACAAAACACGAAATTAAAAACACCTCACAGCCACAAAACACGAAAGTAAAAACACTTCACAGCCACAAAACACAAAATTAAAAACATTTCACAGCCACAAAACACGAAATTAAAAACCTCACAGCCATAATACATGAAATTAAAAACACCTCGCAGCCACAAAACACGAAATTAAAAACACTTCACAGCCACAAAACACGAAATTAAAAACACTTCACAGCCAGGAAACACGAAATTAAAAACACCTCACGGCCACAAAACACGAAATTAAAAACACCTCACAGCCACAAAACACGAAATTAAAAACACCTCACAGCCACAAAACACAAAATTAAAAACACTTCACAGCCACAAAACACGAAATTAAAAACACCTCACAGCCATAATACACGAAATTAAAAACACTTCGCAGCCACAAAACACGGCATTAAAAACACCTCACAGCCACAAAACACGAGATTAAAAACACTTCACAGCCACAAACACGAAATTAAAAACACCTCACAGCCACAAAACACGAAATTAAAAACACTTCACAGCCACGAAACACGAAATTAAAAACACAACCACGAAACACGAAATTAAAAACACTTCACAGCCACGAAACACGAAATTAAAAACACCTCACAGCCACAAAACACGTAATTAAAAACACCTCACAGCCACAAAACACAAAATTAAAAACACCTCACAGCCACAAAACACGAAATTAAAAACACCTCACAGCCACGAAACACGAAATTAAAAACACCTCACAGCCACGAAACACGAAATTAAAAACACCTCACAGCCACGAAACACGAAATTAAAAACACTTCACAGCCACAAAACACGAAATTAAAAACACTTCACAGCCACAAAACACGAAATTAAAAACACTTCACAGCCACAAAACACGAAATTAAAAACACTTCACAGCCACGAAACACGAAATTAAAAACACCTAACAGCCACGAAACACGAAATTAAAAACACCTCACAGCCACGAAACACGAAATTAAAAACACTTCACAGCCACGAAACACGAAATTAAAAACACCTAACAGCCACAAAACATGAAATTAAAAACACTTCACAGCCACAAAACACGTAATTAAAAACACTTCACAGCCACAAAACACGAAATTAAAAACACCTCACAGCTACAAGACACAAAATTAAAAACACTTCACAGCCACAAAACACGAAATTAAAAACACCTCACAGCAACAAAACACAAAATTAAAAACACCTCGCATCCACAAAACACGAAATTAAAAACACTTCACAGCCACAAAACACGAAATTAAAAACACTTCACAGCCGCAAAACACGAAATTAAAAACACCTCACAGCCACAAAACACGAAATTAAAAACACCTCACAGCCACAAAACACGAAATTAAAAACACCTCACAGCCACAAAACACGAAATTAAAAACACTTCACAGCCACAAAACACAAAATTAAAAACACTTCACAGCCACAAAACACGAAATTAAAAACACCTCACAGCCACAAAACACGAAATTAAAAACACATCACAGCCACAAAACACAAAATTAAAAACATTTCACAGCCACAAAACACGAAATTAAAAACCTCACAGCCATAATACATGAAATTAAAAACACCTCGCAGCCACAAAACACGAAATTAAAAACACCTCACAGCCACAAAACACGAAATTAAAAACACCTCACAGCCACAAAACACGAAATTAAAAACACCTCAAAGCCACAAAACACAAAATTAAAAACACTTCACAGCCACAAAACACGAAATTAAAAACACCTCACAGCCATAATACACGAAATTAAAAACACTTCGCAGCCACAAAACACGGCATTAAAAACACCTCACAGCCACAAAACACGAGATTAAAAACACTTCACAGCCACAAAACACGAAATTAAAAACACCTCACAGCCACAAAACACGAAATTAAAAACACTTCACAGCCACGAAACACGAAATTAAAAACACTTCACAGCCACGAAACACGAAATTAAAAACACCTCACAGCCACAAAACACGTAATTAAAAACACCTCACAGCCACAAAACACAAAATTAAAAACACCTCACAGCCACAAAACACGAAATTAAAAACACCTCACAGCCACGAAACACGAAATTAAAAACACCTCACAGCCACGAAACACGAAATTAAAAACACCTCACAGCCACGAAACACGAAATTAAAAACACTTCACAGCCACAAAACACGAAATTAAAAACACTTCAGCCACAAAACCCGAAATTAAAAACACTTCACAGCCACAAAACACGAAATTAAAAACACTTCACAGCCACGAAACACGAAATTAAAAACACCTAACAGCCACGAAACACGAAATTAAAAACACCTCAAAGCCACAAAACACGAAATTAAAAACACTTCACAGCCACGAAGTACAAAATTAAAAACACCTCACAGCCACGAAACACGAAATTAAAAACACCCCACAGCCACGAAACACGAAATTAAAAACACCTCAGCCACAAAACACGAACTTAAAAACACTTCACAGCCACAAAACACGAAATTAAAAACACTTCACAGCCACAAAACACGAAATTAAAAACACTTCACAGCCACAAAACACGAAATTAAAAACACTTCACAGCCACAAAACACGAAATTAAAAACACTTCACAGCCACAAAACACGAAATTAAAAACACTTCACAGCCACGAAACACGAAATTAAAAACACTTCACAGCCACAAAACACGAAATTAAAAACACCTAACAGCCACGAAACACGAAATTAAAAACACTTCACAGCCACGAAACACGAAATTAAAAACACCTAACAGCCACAAAACATGAAATTAAAAACACTTCACAGCCACAAAACACGAAATTAAAAACACTTCACAGCCACAAAACACGAAATTAAAAACACCTCACAGCCACAAGACACGAAATTAAAAACACTTCACAGCCACAAAACACGAAATTAAAAACACCTCACAGCCACAAAACACAATTAAAAACACCTCGCATGCACAAAACACGAAATTGAAAACACTTCACAGCCACAAAACACGAAATTAAAAACACCTCACAGCCACAAAACACGAAATTAAAAACACATCACAGCCACGAAACACGAAATTAAAAACACCTCAAAGCCACAAAACACGAAATTAAAAACACTTCACAGCCACGAAGTACAAAATTAAAAACACCTCACAGCCACGAAACACGAAATTAAAAACACCCCACAGCCACGAAACACGAAATTAAAAACACCTCAGCCACAAAACACGAACTTAAAAACACTTCACAGCCACGAAACACGAAATTAAAAACACCTAACAGCCACAAAACATGAAATTAAAAACACTTCACAACCACAAAACACGAAATTAAAAACACCTCACAGCCACAAAACACGAAATTAAAAACACCTCACAGCCACAAAACACGAAATTAAAAACACTTCACAGCCACAAAACACAAAATTAAAAACATTTCACAGCCACAAAACACGAAATTAAAAACCTCACAGCCATAATACATGAAATTAAAAACACCTCGCAGCCACAAAACACGAAATTAAAAACACTTCACAGCCACAAAACACGAAATTAAAAACACTTCACAGCCACGAAACACGAAATTAAAAACACCTCACAGCCACAAAACACGAAATTAAAAACACCTCACAGCCACAAAACACGAAATTAAAAACACCTCACAGCCACAAAACACAAAATTAAAAACACTTCACAGCCACAAAACACGAAATTAAAAACACCTCACAGCCATAATACACGAAATTAAAAACACTTCGCAGCCACAAAACACGGCATTAAAAACACCTCACAGCCACAAAACACGAGATTAAAAACACTTCACAGCCACAAACACGAAATTAAAAACACCTCACAGCCACAAAACACGAAATTAAAAACACTTCACAGCCACGAAACACGAAATTAAAAACACAACCACGAAACACGAAATTAAAAACACTTCACAGCCACGAAACACGAAATTAAAAACACCTCACAGCCACAAAACACCTAATTAAAAACACCTCACAGCCACAAAACACAAAATTAAAAACACCTCACAGCCACAAAACACGAAATTAAAAACACCTCACAGCCACGAAACACGAAATTAAAAACACCTCACAGCCACGAAACACGAAATTAAAAACACCTCACAGCCACGAAACACGAAATTAAAAACACTTCACAGCCACGAAACACGAAATTAAAAACACCTAACAGCCACAAAACATGAAATTAAAAACACTTCACAGCCACAAAACACGTAATTAAAAACACTTCACAGCCACAAAACACGAAATTAAAAACACCTCACAGCTACAAGACACAAAATTAAAAACACTTCACAGCCACAAAACACGAAATTAAAAACACATCACAGCAACAAAACACAAAATTAAAAACACCTCGCATCCAGAAAACACGAAATTAAAAACACTTCACAGCCACAAAACACGAAATTAAAAACACTTCACAGCCGCAAAACACGAAATTAAAAACACCTCACAGCCACATAACACGAAATTAAAAACACCTCACAGCCACAAAACACGAAATTAAAAACACCTCACAGCCACAAAACACGAAATTAAAAACACTTCACAGCCACAAAACACAAAATTAAAAACACTTCACAGCCACAAAACACTAAATTAAAAATCTCACAGCCATAATACATAAAATTAAAAACACCTCGCAGCCACAAAACATGAAATTAAAAACACTTCACAGCCACAAAACACGAAATTAAAAACACGTCACAGCCACAAAACACGAAATTAAAAACACCTCGCAGCCACAAAACACGGAATTAAAAACACTTCACAGCTACAAAACACGAAATTAAAAACACTTCACAGCCACAAAACACGAAATTAATAACACCTCACAGCCACAAAACACGAAATTAAAAACACCTCACAGCCACAAAACACGAAATTAAAAACACTTCACAGCCAAAAAACACGAAATTAAAAACACCTCAGCCACAAAACACGAAATTAAAAACACTTCACAGCCACAAAACACGAAATTAAAAACCTCACAGCCATAATACACGAAATTAAAAACACCTCGCAGCCACAAAACATGAAATTAAAAACACTTCACAGCGACAAAACACGAAATTAAAAACACTTCACAGCCACGAAACACGAAATTAAAAACACCTCACAGCCACAAAACACGAAATTAAAAACACCTCACAGCCACAAAACACGAAATTAAAAACACCTCACCGCCACAAAACACAAAATTAAAAACACTTCACAGCCACAAAACACGAAATTAAAAACACCTCACAGCCATAATACACGAAATTAAAAACACCTCGCAGCCACAAAACATGGAATTAAAAACACTTCACAGCTACAAAACACGAAATTAAAAACACTTCACAGCCACGAAACACGAAATTAAAAACACCTCACAGCCACAAAACACGAAATTAAAAACACCTCACAGCCACAAAACACGAAATTAAAAACACCTCACAGCCACAAAACACGAGATTAAAAACACTTCACAGCCACAAAACACGAAATTAAAAACACCTCACAGCCACAAAACACGAAATTAAAAACACTTCACAGCCACGAAACACGAAATTAAAAACACAACCACGAAACACGAAATTAAAAACACTTCACAGCCACGAAACACGAAATTAAAAACACCTCACAGCCACAAAACACGTAATTAAAAACACCTCACAGCCACAAAACACAAAATTAAAAACACCTCACAGCCACAAAACACGAAATTAAAAACACCTCACAGCCACGAAACACGAAATTAAAAACACCTCACAGCCACGAAGCACGAAATTAAAAACACTTCACAGCCACGAAGCACAAAATTAAAAACACTTCACAGCCACACAACACGAAATTAAAAACACCTCACAGCCACAAAACACGAAATTAAAAACACATCACAGCCACGAAACACGAAATTAAAAACACCTCAAAGCCACAAAACACGAAATTAAAAACACTTCACAGCCACGAAGTACAAAATTAAAAACACCTCACAGCCACGAAACACGAAATTAAAAACACCCCACAGCCACGAAACACGAAATTAAAAACACCTCAGCCACAAAACACGAACTTAAAAACACTTCACAGCCACAAAACACGAAATTAAAAACACTTCACAGCCACAAAACACGAAATTAAAAACACCTCACAGCCACAAAACACGTAATTAAAAACACCTCACAGCCACAAAACACAAAATTAAAAACACCTCACAGCCACAAAACACGAAATTAAAAACACCTCACAGCCACGAAACACGAAATTAAAAACACCTCACAGCCACGAAACACGAAATTAAAAACACTTCACAGCCACGAAGCACAAAATTAAAAACACTTCACAGCCACACAACACAAAATTAAAAACACCTCACAGCCACAAAACACGAAATTAAAAACACATCACAGCCACGAAACTAAAAACACCTCAAAGCCACAAAACACGAAATTAAAAACACTTCACAGCCACGAAGTACAAAATTAAAAACACCTCACAGCCACGAAACACGAAATTAAAAACACCCCACAGCCACGAAACACGAAATTAAAAACACCTCAGCCACAAAACACGAACTTAAAAACACTTCACAGCCACGAAACACGAAATTAAAAACACCTAACAGCCACAAAACATGAAATTAAAAACACTTCACAGCCACAAAACACGAAATTAAAAACACCTCACAGCCACAAAACACGAAATTAAAAACACCTCACAGCCACAAAACACGAAATTAAAAACACTTCACAGCCACAAAACACAAAATTAAAAACATTTCACAGCCACAAAACACGAAATTAAAAACCTCACAGCCATAATACATGAAATTAAAAACACCTCGCAGCCACAAAACACGAAATTAAAAACACTTCACAGCCACAAAACACGAAATTAAAAACACTTCACAGCCAGGAAACACGAAATTAAAAACACCTCACGGCCACAAAACACGAAATTAAAAACACCTCACAGCCACAAAACACGAAATTAAAAACACCTCACAGCCACAAAACACAAAATTAAAAACACTTCACAGCCACAAAACACGAAATTAAAAACACCTCACAGCCATAATACACGAAATTAAAAACACTTCGCAGCCACAAAACACGGCATTAAAAACACCTCACAGCCACAAAACACGAGATTAAAAACACTTCACAGCCACAAACACGAAATTAAAAACACCTCACAGCCACAAAACACGAAATTAAAAACACTTCACAGCCACGAAACACGAAATTAAAAACACAACCACGAAACACGAAATTAAAAACACTTCACAGCCACGAAGCACGAAATTAAAAACACCTCACAGCCACAAAACACGTAATTAAAAACACCTCACAGCCACAAAACACAAAATTAAAAACACCTCACAGCCACAAAACACGAAATTAAAAACACCTCACAGCCACGAAACACGAAATTAAAAACACCTCACAGCCACGAAACACGAAATTAAAAACACCTCACAGCCACGAAACACGAAATTAAAAACACTTCACAGCCACAAAACACGAAATTAAAAACACTTCACAGCCACAAAACACGAAATTAAAAACACTTCACAGCCACAAAACACGAAATTAAAAACACTTCACAGCCACGAAACACGAAATTAAAAACACCTAACAGCCACGAAACACGAAATTAAAAACACCTCACAGCCACGAAACACGAAATTAAAAACACTTCACAGCCACGAAACCCGAAATTAAAAACACCTAACAGCCACAAAACATGAAATTAAAAACACTTCACAGCCACAAAACACGTAATTAAAAACACTTCACAGCCACAAAACACGAAATTAAAAACACCTCACAGCTACAAGACACAAAATTAAAAACACTTCACAGCCACAAAACACGAAATTAAAAACACCTCACAGCAACAAAACACAAAATTAAAAACACCTCGCATCCACAAAACACGAAATTAAAAACACTTCACAGCCACAAAACACGAAATTAAAAACACTTCACAGCCGCAAAACACGAAATTAAAAACACCTCACAGCCACAAAACACGAAATTAAAAACACCTCACAGCCACAAAACACGAAATTAAAAACACCTCACAGCCACAAAACACGAAATTAAAAACACTTCACAGCCACAAAACACAAAATTAAAAACACTTCACAGCCACAAAACACGAAATTAAAAACACCTCACAGCCACAAAACACGAAATTAAAAACACATCACAGCCACAAAACACAAAATTAAAAACATTTCACAGCCACAAAACACGAAATTAAAAACCTCACAGCCATAATACATGAAATTAAAAACACCTCGCAGCCACAAAACACGAAATTAAAAACACCTCACAGCCACAAAACACGAAATTAAAAACACCTCACAGCCACAAAACACGAAATTAAAAACACCTCACAGCCACAAAACACAAAATTAAAAACACTTCACAGCCACAAAACACGAAATTAAAAACACCTCACAGCCATAATACACGAAATTAAAAACACTTCGCAGCCACAAAACACGGCATTAAAAACACCTCACAGCCACAAAACACGAGATTAAAAACACTTCACAGCCACAAAACACGAAATTAAAAACACCTCACAGCCACAAAACACGAAATTAAAAACACTTCACAGCCACGAAACACGAAATTAAAAACACTTCACAGCCACGAAACACGAAATTAAAAACACCTCACAGCCACAAAACACGTAATTAAAAACACCTCACAGCCACAAAACACAAAATTAAAAACACCTCACAGCCACAAAACACGAAATTAAAAACACCTCACAGCCACGAAACACGAAATTAAAAACACCTCACAGCCACGAAACACGAAATTAAAAACACCTCACAGCCACGAAACACGAAATTAAAAACACTTCACAGCCACAAAACACGAAATTAAAAACACTTCAGCCACAAAACCCGAAATTAAAAACACTTCACAGCCACAAAACACGAAATTAAAAACACTTCACAGCCACGAAACACGAAATTAAAAACACCTAACAGCCACGAAACACGAAATTAAAAACACCTCAAAGCCACAAAACACGAAATTAAAAACACTTCACAGCCACGAAGTACAAAATTAAAAACACCTCACAGCCACGAAACACGAAATTAAAAACACCCCACAGCCACGAAACACGAAATTAAAAACACCTCAGCCACAAAACACGAACTTAAAAACACTTCACAGCCACAAAACACGAAATTAAAAACACTTCACAGCCACAAAACACGAAATTAAAAACACTTCACAGCCACAAAACACGAAATTTAAAACACTTCACAGCCACAAAACACGAAATTAAAAACACTTCACAGCCACAAAACACGAAATTAAAAACACTTCACAGCCACGAAACACGAAATTAAAAACACTTCACAGCCACAAAACACGAAATTAAAAACACCTAACAGCCACGAAACACGAAATTAAAAACACTTCACAGCCACGAAACACGAAATTAAAAACACCTAACAGCCACAAAACATGAAATTAAAAACACTTCACAGCCACAAAACACGAAATTAAAAACACTTCACAGCCACAAAACACGAAATTAAAAACACCTCACAGCCACAAGACACGAAATTAAAAACACTTCACAGCCACAAAACACGAAATTAAAAACACCTCACAGCCACAAAACACAATTAAAAACACCTCGCATCCACAAAACACGAAATTGAAAACACTTCACAGCCACAAAACACGAAATTAAAAACACTTCACAGCCACAAAACACGAAATTAAAAACACCTCACAGCCACAAGACACGAAATTAAAAACACTTCACAGCCACAAAACACGAAATTAAAAACACCTCACAGCCACAAAACACGTAATTAAAAACACCTCACAGCCACAAAACACAAAATTAAAAACACCTCACAGCCACGAAACACGAAATTAAAAACACCTCACAGCCACGAAACACGAAATTAAAAACACTTCACAGCCACGAAGCACAAAATTAAAAACACTTCACAGCCACACAACACGAAATTAAAAACACCTCACAGCCACAAAACACGAAATTAAAAACACATCACAGCCACGAAACACGAAATTAAAAACACCTCAAAGCCACAAAACACGAAATTAAAAACACTTCACAGCCACGAAGTACAAAATTAAAAACACCTCACAGCCACGAAACACGAAATTAAAAACACCCCACAGCCACGAAACACGAAATTAAAAACACCTCAGCCACAAAACACGAACTTAAAAACACTTCACAGCCACTAAACACGAAATTAAAAACACCTAACAGCCACAAAACATGAAATTAAAAACACTTCACAGCCACAAAACACGAAATTAAAAACACCTCACAGCCACAAAACACGAAATTAAAAACACCTCACAGCCACAAAACACGAAATTAAAAACACTTCACAGCCACAAAACACAAAATTAAAAACATTTCACAGCCACAAAACACGAAATTAAAAACCTCACAGCCATAATACATGAAATTAAAAACACCTCGCAGCCACAAAACACGAAATTAAAAACACTTCACAGCCACAAAACACGAAATTAAAAACACTTCACAGCCAGGAAACACGAAATTAAAAACACCTCACAGCCACAAAACACGAAATTAAAAACACCTCACAGCCACAAAACACGAAATTAAAAACACCTCACAGCCACAAAACACAAAATTAAAAACACTTCACAGCCACAAAACACGAAATTAAAAACACCTCACAGCCATAATACACGAAATTAAAAACACTTCGCAGCCACAAAACACGGCATTAAAAACACCTCACAGCCACAAAACACGAGATTAAAAACACTTCACAGCCACAAACACGAAATTAAAAACACCTCACAGCCACAAAACACGAAATTAAAAACACTTCACAGCCACGAAACACGAAATTAAAAACACAACCACGAAACACGAAATTAAAAACACTTCACAGCCACGAAACACGAAATTAAAAACACCTCACAGCCACAAAACACGTAATTAAAAACACCTCACAGCCACAAAACACAAAATTAAAAATACCTCACAGCCACAAAACACGAAATTAAAAACACCTCACAGCCACGAAACACGAAATTAAAAACACCTCACAGCCACGAAACACGAAATTAAAAACACCTCACAGCCACGAAACACGAAATTAAAAACACTTCACAGCCACAAAACACGAAATTAAAAACACTTCACAGCCACAAAACACGAAATTAAAAACACTTCACAGCCACAAAACACGAAATTAAAAACACTTCACAGCCACGAAACACGAAATTAAAAACACCTAACAGCCACGTAACACGAAATTAAAAACACCTCACAGCCACGAAACACGGAATTAAAAACACTTCACAGCCACGAAACACGAAATTAAAAACACCTAACAGCCACAAAACATGAAATTAAAAACACTTCACAGCCACAAAACACGTAATTAAAAACACTTCACAGCCACAAAACACGAAATTAAAAACACCTCACAGCTACAAGACACAAAATTAAAAACACTTCACAGCCACAAAACACGAAATTAAAAACACCTCACAGCAACAAAACACAAAATTAAAAACACCTCGCATCCACAAAACACGAAATTAAAAACACTTCACAGCCACAAAACACGAAATTAAAAACACTTCACAGCCGCAAAACACGAAATTAAAAACACCTCACAGCCACAAAACACGAAATTAAAAACACCTCACAGCCACAAAACACGAAATTAAAAACACCTCACAGCCACAAAACACGAAATTAAAAACACTTCACAGCCACAAAACACAAAATTAAAAACACTTCACAGCCACAAAACACGAAATTAAAAACACCTCACAGCCACAAAACACGAAATTAAAAACACATCACGGCCACAAAACACAAAATTAAAAACATTTCACAGCCACAAAACACGAAATTAAAAACCTCACAGCCATAATACATGAAATTAAAAACACCTCGCAGCCACAAAACACGAAATTAAAAACACCTCACAGCCACAAAACACGAAATTAAAAACACCTCACAGCCACAAAACACGAAATTAAAAACACCTCACAGCCACAAAACACAAAATTAAAAACACTTCACAGCCACAAAACACGAAATTAAAAACACCTCACAGCCATAATACACGAAATTAAAAACACTTCGCAGCCACAAAACACGGCATTAAAAACACCTCACAGCCACAAAACACGAGATTAAAAACACTTCACAGCCACAAAACACGAAATTAAAAACACCTCACAGCCACAAAACACGAAATTAAAAACACTTCACAGCCACGAAACACGAAATTAAAAACACTTCACAGCCACGAAACACGAAATTAAAAACACCTCACAGCCACAAAACACGTAATTAAAAACACCTCACAGCCACAAAACACAAAATTAAAAACACCTCACAGCCACAAAACACGAAATTAAAAACACCTCACAGCCACGAAACACGAAATTAAAAACACCTCACAGCCACGAAACACGAAATTAAAAACACTTCACAGCCACAAAACACGAAATTAAAAACACTTCAGCCACAAAACACGAAATTAAAAACACTTCACAGCCACAAAACACGAAATTAAAAACACTTCACAGCCACGAAACACGAAATTAAAAACACCTAACAGCCACGAAACACGAAATTAAAAACACCTCACAGCCACGAAACACGAAATTAAAAACACTTCACAGCCACGAAACACGAAATTAAAAACACCTAACAGCCACAAAACATGAAATTAAAAACACTTCACAGCCACAAAACACGTAATTAAAAACACTTCACAGCCACAAAACACGAAATTAAAAACACCTCACAGCTACAAGACACAAAATTAAAAACACTTCACAGCCACAAAACACGAAATTAAAAACACATCACAGCAACAAAACACAAAATTAAAAACACCTCGCATCCACAAAACACGAAATTAAAAACACTTCACAGCCACAAAACACGAAATTAAAAACACTTCACAGCCGCAAAACACGAAATTAAAAACACCTCACAGCCACAAAACACGAAATTAAAAACACCTCACAGCCACAAAACACGAAATTAAAAACACCTCACAGCCACAAAACACGAAATTAAAAACACTTCACAGCCACAAAACACAAAATTAAAAACACTTCACAGCCACAAAACACTAAATTAAAAATCTCACAGCCATAATACATAAAATTAAAAACACCTCGCAGCCACAAAACATGAAATTAAAAACACTTCACAGCTACAAAACACGAAATTAAAAACACTTCACAGCCACAAAACACGAAATTAAAAACACCTCACAGCCACAAAACACGAAATTAAAAACACCTCGCAGCCACAAAACACGGAATTAAAAACACTTCACAGCTACAAAACACGAAATTAAAAACACTTCACAGCCACAAAACACGAAATTAATAACACCTCACAGCCACAAAACACGAAATTAAAAACACTTCACAGCCAAAAAACACGAAATTAAAAACACCTCAGCCACAAAACACAAAATTAAAAACACTTCACAGCCACAAAACACTAAATTAAAAATCTCACAGCCATAATACATAAAATTAAAAACACCTCGCAGCCACAAAACATGAAATTAAAAACACTTCACAGCTACAAAACACGAAATTAAAAACACTTCACAGCCACAAAACACGAAATTAAAAACACCTCACAGCCACAAAACACGAAATTAAAAACACCTCGCAGCCACAAAACACGGAATTAAAAACACTTCACAGCTACAAAACACGAAATTAAAAACACTTCACAGCCACAAAACACGAAATTAATAACACCTCACAGCCACAAAACACGAAATTAAAAACACTTCACAGCCAAAAAACACGAAATTAAAAACACCTCAGCCACAAAACACGAAATTAAAAACACTTCACAGCCACAAAACATGAAATTAAAAACACTTCACAGCGACAAAACACGAAATTAAAAACACTTCACAGCCACGAAACACGAAATTAAAAACACCTCACAGCCACAAAACACGAAATTAAAAACATCTCACAGCCACAAAACACGAAATTAAAAACACCTCACAGCCACAAAACACAAAATTAAAAACACTTCACAGCCACAAAACACGAAATTAAAAACACCTCACAGCCATAATACACGAAATTAAAAACACCTCGCAGCCACAAAACATGGAATTAAAAACACTTCACAGCTACAAAACACGAAATTAAAAACACTTCACAGCCACGAAACACGAAATTAAAAACACCTCACAGCCACAAAACACGAAATTAAAAACACCTCACAGCCACAAAACACGAAATTAAAAACACCTCACAGCCACAAAACACGAGATTAAAAACACTTCACAGCCACAAAACACGAAATTAAAAACACCTCACAGCCACAAAACACGAAATTAAAAACACTTCACAGCCACGAAACACGAAATTAAAAACACAACCACGAAACACGAAATTAAAAACACTTCACAGCCACGAAACACGAAATTAAAAACACCTCACAGCCACAAAACACGTAATTAAAAACACCTCACAGCCACAAAACACAAAATTAAAAACACCTCACAGCCACGAAACACGAAATTAAAAACACTTCACAGCCACACAACACGAAATTAAAAACACCTCACAGCCACAAAACACGAAATTAAAAACACTTCACAGCCACAAAACACGAAATTAAAAACACTTCACAGCCACAAAACACGAAATTAAAAACACTTCACAGCCACAAAACACGAAATTAAAAACACTTCACAGCCACGAAACACGAAATTAAAAACACTTCACAGCCACAAAACACGAAATTAAAAACACCTAACAGCCACGAAACACGAAATTAAAAACACTTCACAGCCACGAAACACGAAATTAAAAACACCTAACAGCCACAAAACATGAAATTAAAAACACTTCACAGCCACAAAACACGAAATTAAAAACACTTCACAGCCACAAAACACGAAATTAAAAACACCTCACAGCCACAAGACACGAAATTAAAAACACTTCACAGCCACAAAACACGAAATTAAAAACACCTCACAGCCACAAAACACAATTAAAAACACCTCGCATCCACAAAACACGAAATTAAAAACACTTCACAGCCACAAAACACGAAATTAAAAACACTTCACAGCCACAAAACACGAAATTAAAAACACCTCACAGCCACAAGACACGAAATTAAAAACACTTCACAGCCACAAAACACTAAATTAAAAACACCTCACAGCCACAAAACACAATTAAAAACACCTCGCATCCACAAAACACGAAATTAAAAACACTTCACAGCCACAAAACACGAAATTAAAAACACTTCACAGCCACAAAACACGAAATTAAAAACACCTCACAGCCACAAAACACGAAATTAAAAACACCTCACAGCCACAAAACACGAAATTAAAAACACCTCACAGCCACAAAACACGAAATTAAAAACACTTCACAGCCACAAAACACAAAATTAAAAACACTTCACAGCCACGAAACACGAAATTAAAAACACCTCACAGCCACAAAACACGAAATTAAAAACACTTCACAGCCACAAAACACGAAATTAAAAACACTTCACAGCCACAAAACACAAAATTAAAAACACTTCACAGCCACAAAACACGAAATTAAAAACACCTCACAGCCACAAAACACGAAATTAAAAACACTTCACAGCCACAAAACACAAAATTAAAAACACTTCACAGCCACAAAACATGAAATAAAAAACCTCACAGCCACAAAACACAAAATTAAAAACACTTCACAGCCACAAAACATGAAATAAAAAACCTCACAGCCATAATACACGAAATTAAAAACACCTCGCAGCCACAAAACACGAAATTAAAAACACTTCACAGCCACAAAACACGACATTAAAAACACCTCACAGCCACAAAACACGAAATTAAAAACACCTCGCAGCCACAAAACACGGAATTAAAAACACTTCACAGCCACAAAACACGAGATTAAAAACACTTCACAGCCACAAAACACGAAATTAAAAACACCTCACAGCCACAAAACACGAAATTAAAAACACTTGACAGCCACGAAACACGAAATTAAAAACACTTCACAGCCACGAAACACGAAATTAAAAACCTCATAGCCACGAAATTAAAAACACCTCACAGCCACGTGATTTAAAAACACCTCACCACCACGTCATTTTACACCTCACCACGACGTAATTCAAAATACCTCACCACCACGTGATTCAAAACAACCACCACGTTATTAAAAACACTTCACAACCAGGGAAACAACAGACACTGCCCAAATATGTGGATATATAGATAAATAAGCCTGAAAATCACAGAACCAGAATTATTTTTTGGTCTGGGAAGCCCATGCGAGGTTTCTTCTTCTTCAGCCTCTCACAACCCTGGGTGAATATGCGATCTTTTAAAAGAAAAATTTCGAATTTTTCCAAATCTGTTTTATGTGTTTGTTAATATACCTCAGTCATTGACAAATCTGGAATTAAAATTTTATTTGAGGTTCAAATTAACCCGGGACAATGTGTCAAACGATGCCTGCCGGTCTGTACATGTCATAAATAATTAATCGTCCACGGTCGAAGCCTCTTCTTCTTCACGCAATAACAACTTCCAGCTTCCAGACCGTACATCCAATCATTTTCAAATTTTGCAGACTTGTTAATCTTCGTGACATCTACTAGAGTATGAAGTTTCACGTCGATCAATGAAGTGGTTCAAGAGATATAAATGTTTTTATTTGTTTAATTAACGATATCTGCCAAACCACGTGACCTAACGCAAATTCCAAAAGGGCATTTTAGTAGACTGATATGCTGAACAGATTTGTGAAGTTTCCCCTCGATTGGATCACAAATGAGGGAGGAGCTAGGTTTTAAATGTTTGTGCTTAAAAACGTCATAACTCTGAAACCATATGATGCATGACGTCATGCTCGCTGACTTTTTTGTTCGTCAAGGGTATGCGATTCTGCCTGAAAAGATTGGCCTCGATCTGTTCAGGCGTTTTGGAGAAAATAGGATTTTAGTGTTTTTCACGTAAAACAATATGGCGGCCGAACCACGTGACGTGTGACATCATATTTACCATTAAAATATTCTGCAGACCGAGTCCCTCCTCTGGTAAAAATTTTGCTCTCAATCGTTCCAATTATTGCGAGAAAATTGTTTTTAAAGGAAAACAGAAAAACAAATTCCCCAAAAAACTTCCTGGATCCGGAATAATTTCCTGAGCTTCATCAATTCTTCCTTATCCCAAGTGCAATCATCCCACCAACTTTCATCCAAATCCGTTCAGAACTTTTCCAGATATCTTGTTCACAAACACACGAACACACACACACACACACACACACACACACACACACACACACACACACACACACACACACACACACACACACGCGCGCGAATGCATTACTCCCTGGCGGGAGTAATTACCGACTTGGCTAGAATTGTAAAATTCTGTTCAGCTATTCGAACATATAGTACAAAGGTAACGATTGGATCAGTGCAGTATCGCCTGGCAGGAGCTTCTTTTCATTGCCCGGGTCATTTCGTAAGTGCCGTCAACTCCAGGGAACAGGGCTGCCTATTTTATGATGGACTTATTGGGAAACTCCAACTCTTTGAAAATAGATACAACATTGCATTTTAGAGAACATCGTGTTCGTCAGATTTTGACCGACAGTATGAAAAAAATACAAGTTTTTGCCTATTTTTCACTGTATCGTTGGATAATGACATGAACTAAAATAGCTCACAACGTTTTTTTAAAATCAATTTCAGAGCTTTTTCAGTGTCAGTTTGAATGGTTTTTATTATTTATTTATTTCTTATGTTGGAGGCTGCAAGCATGGACTGTATAGCCGTCATCAATGCCAGGCCTTAAATAAAAGTCGAAAAGTGTGTGATGAGACGTGGCATTTAATATGGAATATTTTTTTTGTGGGGGTGAACTTACTTTTCAAGATGTCTTAGAACCAAAAGTTCATTGGAATTATGTTGAAAAAATTCTACATTTTGTTAATGTGACCTTTAAAAGAAACAAAAACCACATTTGACATTTCGAAACAAATAAATTGATCCTTGAAAGTGTTGTAAACTGATATCGAACTCAATTAATGGACAGTACTGTGTTAAACTTCTGTACGTTTTCCAGAAGTATCTCTTTATTTTGCACATTAGCCAACAATTTTTTTAACAAAAACAAAAGCTAAATTACGACTGGGATTACGGACAGTAAAATTACAGTTCAGTACTTCGTGTAACCCCCACGAGCATTCAGGAGAGCACGTACACGTTGAGGCATGCTGTTCACGAGATTTGCCAAGGTTTGGACAGGAATCGCTTGCCATGCAGTGACAATAGCCTGCTGCAATTCACGCACAGAGGTCGGCTGCTGGTCCAAGTGGTCGATTTGATGCGTTAATTCTGCCCACAAATTATCTATCGGATTCATATCTGGGGACATGGCAGGCCACTCCATATGCTCTACACCATGGTCAGCAAGAAAGTGTTGGCTCATGCGAGCACGATGAGGCCGTGCATTGTCATCTTGGAAGACAAAGTTTCCTCGAAAGGCTGCACGAGCAAATGGAAGCAATGTTTCTTCCAGAATGGCCCTGTACTTGAACTGGCTCAGGTTTCCATTCAGAACAACCAGGTCAGGTTTGCCCCCTGCATGAAAAGCAGCCCAAACGGTCACCCCACCACCTCCAGCTTGGACGCTTGGCACTATACAATCTTTGTTGTAGGCTTCATGCACTTGTCTGTGCACTTGGACGCGGCCATCTTGACGATAGACCAGAAATCTAGACTCGTCACTGAAGATCAGGTGATTCCAGTGTCCTGGCTGCCATTGACTGTGCTCTCTGGCCCACTGCAATCGGCGCTGGCGGTGTTGTCTGGGCAAGCGTGGCTTTCTCAGGGGACGCCTGGCAAGATAGCCTGCTTGCACCAGTCGTTGGTTGACTAGCCTTCTGGATACAGGCACATTTGTCAGTTGCTGCCACTCAGCCCTAAGCCAATTAGCTGACTTGGTACAGCCATTGCAGACTAACCGGTGCAGTTGGCGATCATCCCTCCTTGTGGTTCTGCGGGGAAGTGCTGGCCTCGGTATTGGAGTAGGGACACCCCTCTGAGCATTTCGCTTAAGGATCTTTGACACCTGACCTTGATTGATGCCATACTGCCGAGCAATAGCACGCTGTTTCATGCCGTAATTTCATAAATCCACCACTAAATGACAAACAGCATTGTCGAGTTGACAGACCATCTCCAGAGGAAGCGGCAATAACTTTTGGAGACGTGCAGCAGTTGTTTTCCACTGATACAGAATGCAACAACCCTTGTATACCCGACTGTGAAGCCAATCATCAAATGCCACTGTCCACACATTTTGCCATGCCACCTGTGATATAATCCTGTTGTTGACTTCTTGCTGCGACAGACAATCAGTGACATGGTTCTTTTAACAAATAAATCACCAAAGTGTGAAAGAAACTCACCAGATTGATATACTGAGTTAAGAAAGTAAACCCAAGTCAAGAAAAAAAAAATTCCATATTAAATGCCAAGTCTGTGTGTGTGTGTGTATATATATATATATATATATATATATATATATATATATATATATATATATATATATATACATATATATATATATATATATATATAGATATATATATATATATATTGGACTGTTCGTTATATCCTGGCTACATCGACTTGAATCTCAACCTTTTTTGTGTGTGGGGGGGGGGGGGGGGCAGGGGGAGGGGGGAGGGTTCGTTTCAACTCTACACATCTGTGTTGAAAGCTATTCCCTCCATTAACATTGCATTACCATTGATGTTGAGAAAAATGTGGGAGCAACCAGCTGTGTGGCCTTCACATTGAGACCTGTGTAACTGAGCTGCTTGGCAGCAATCATCGATGGCATGAAGTGCAGTCATGTCATGATGCTAAGTGCTCTGCAAGGCTTTGATGTGGTTTGGTGAACAACTCTCGGTTTAATCAGGATTACTTTTCGGGATGTGGACAACTCCAAACTCTCAAATGACTAATAATGGATCATAATGTGCAATTACATATTCACAATCACACAGGCAGTGCATTTGTGCTTTGAGGACCTCTCTTTATTGTGAAACCCTTCACAAATACAAGTTTCATGAAAAACATAAGAAGAAGTCTTATTCTGATGAGCAATTTTTCAACATGGGTGTTCTCCCCATATCACACATGGCAATGAAACATGGACTACCGCAAAGATCGAGTAAAAATTGATGTTCAAACAATGGAAAGTTGCCATATGAGAATAACCAAAACGGGACAAGAAAAACAACTAAACCAGGCAAAAAACAAAATTCCTAAACACTGGTCACAATCAAAAAACTCAAATGGAACTTGGCTGGATACATGGCAAGGACAGAGACAAGAATTACAAACTGGAAACCAAAGGAAGGCCTTGAAAGGAACACGATGAGATCGAAGATCAGATTGAGAGATTAAGTTCCGTTTCCATTTAAGTTTTTGACATCAATTTTTCAACAATTCTATATTATGAGAATATGAAGAACCAAGTTAACAAGTTTTACATTTTTTTAAAAGCTGTCATTTTATTTAAACTTAGTTTGAGGATGCAGATGGGGTTACAATTTTGAAATTCTTGTTGACTTCTGACTCCAGTTTGTAGTCATTGCTGTGGACATTCTGGTGACAGCAAGCTGTATGGCTTTCATCAAGAGGTTTGGGATGCCGGCTGGTTGTCAGGGGTTACAGATGGTACTGTGAGGAGTTGTGCTTTCAAGGTAGATGCCCAAAGGGATGTTCGCTTTCACGATAGCTTTCTCCTTCCTGGTTCACTGAATACCTTGCCGACTGCTGAGGATCGCTTTCAAGGGTGGCGCAAACAACCCAGTGTGGCACCTTTTATGTGATCGCTCCAGCGTGGGTTGCACCATGGAAGGTCAAGCTCCGTTTCGAAAAAAAATCCTTGTCACAAATATAACATTTTAGGCCATGGGCCGAGCCCTCAAATTCTTACTTTCCACGGTCTGCGTCAGAGAAGAACTTTACTTAAAATATTTTAATCAGCTGGAAGATTTCTAAGAACATTTATGAATGTTCCATTTTTAAAACCAGCACATTTTTTCACAAATCTGGTTATAACGACGATACAATTACCCTTGCAGCAGGCAATTCTTCTGAAATAATAACGTCATTGTAAACCTTACTGGACCAATTATGACGGTTGTAACACAGGCTCCACAAAATTAACCAATCACAGTGATCGTACAGTGTGTGCATGAACACGTTGTTGGAACATCGCAACATGGCGTGCTGCATGCACGTTGTGGACCAATGTGCAGACAAATCTAATTTCTATTTCGGACATAAGCTTGCAAAACTTTCGTGTCAGTGTTCATGAGTGTAAAAGCTTGGGAACTAGAGAAAGTACAATTGCCACCAAAACAAAAGCAAACGATTACATTTGGAGCTTGTTTTGGCACCAGATCTTCTCGATGTTGTTCCGAACTCCGTTGGATATCACTGTGCATGTTTTATGCGTTTCACTGACGAGACCAAGATTGGAACCAATTTGTCCACAGTCCTGCACACAACAAATTGCAGAGGCCCACTCACTGCCCATCGGATAAAAACTTCACGTTTTAGCACGTGTGTGTTGATAAACAGACGTACGTATGACCACTGCACTAACTTGTTGATGTGGAGATACTTACATGTTGTATGTCTTGGTAAAGCTTTTTATTTGTATCATCATGCGTAATGAAACACAAAATTAATGACATTGTTTTGGCCTCTATAATATACATATAGAATCTATGAAATTAAAATATTGTAACATAAAGCTATTCATTGATTAGATCTCAAGGCTATTTCCTCCATTTTCACTTTGTTGCTTTAATTATTTTTCAAATGCAGCTGCTACAACCAGTGAAATCCAGAAGCAAGAAGCTAAGCAGAGTGAGGAAGTAGCACCAAAGTTTCAACTTCTCCGACAGAAAGGACCTGACTGACATGCTGTACCATCTAGGGCTTCTCACCTTTTGCCAGTCCAATGCATCATTTGCAGCAAAGAAAGGTACATCATCGAACACTTCAGCAAAAAAAGGAAAGAAAGAAAAACTTATCCAGTGTGAAACAGTAACAGTGGGTAAGCTGGTGAATGCTGCAGAATTGCACAAAGACGAGAGCATTTTATTGCATATACTTGGACAGGATCTTGTAGCGTTAGAAGTTAGGTACCATTTAACTTGTTACCAGAGCTGCACAAGATTTCTGAATAGGAAAGAGAATGAAGAGGGTCTTGAAAAAACCTAGATGAGGCAGAATACAAATACTTCTGTGTATCAGTCATAGAAGAAAGAATAACAAAGAAACGTGAAGTGCTGTGCTTGAAGAAATTACTATCTTCATTTACGAAATGGGTATGTGAGGTAGAGGGGGTAGATATTGGATACAAATCCTTTTATCTAAAGAAGAGACTTCAGAAGACATACCCATTTCTGAAGTTTTTCAGATCATCTCGAAACAACGAGAGTGATTTAGTGATTGTGAAAGATTTGTCCACAGACGAGGTGTTAGAGGAGGTTGCTCTCCCACTCTCCTCTGATGTGAGCACAGATGAGACAGATGCCTCAGACACAAACCAAGATGAAACCACATCTCATATGAATGCAGGGCATAACTATAGAGTTCTTTACCATGCTGCACAATCACTGAAGAGGAGTGTCATTGCAACTTGTGCCAATCCTCAGCTCATCTGGCCACCAACAGCAGCAGACATCAACATGGATGCTGCTGCTACTGTTGTGCCTAATGAGTCATTGAACTTCATGGCATGGTCAACGGGAGCGTCCGATGAACTTCCTCAATAAATTGCACGTGTAAACGTTGGTGAAGATCGAAGTAAGAAGATTATTCCAACTTTCCAGGATATAATGAACATTGCATTCAATGGAAGGAGGCTGATGCCTAAGCACTCTGTGTTGGCTATATCGGTTGGACACATAACTTGATCTGCTCAGCTTATCAGGCTGATGAATGGCCTGGGACATTGTACTTCCATTTCCCAGGTCCTTGAACACGATACAGCTCTGGCCCAACTTCAGATTCAGTGAGGAGAGCATTTCATACCTCCAAATATCCAGCCAAATATCCATGCAATGATTGCATAGGATAACAATGACTACGGTGAAGAAATATCTGGCAGAGGAACCACCCACAATACCAATGGTATACTAATTCAATGGCAGGTATCCACTGATGATTCACTTGATGAAGCAATATCTGCGCAGAGAATGACGAAACGATCCCTGCAGCCACCATCAACCAACATGGAATTCTATCGTGGTGGGCAAAGGAAAGGGCCCCGGAAATATGCTAAGAATATCCAACTGGACTTGGAGAACCATATCTATGTCCAATAAACTGCACGGAAAATCGATAGCGCATACTTTCTCACAAAGACGGCAAACCCGAATGAAAGTGTCTTACCTGGATGGACTGGTTTCAACACATTGTTTAAAAGAGGTGCTATTCCAACACAAACAAATATTGGCTACTTACCTGCCATAGATGCCAGTCCGACTCAGTTAAACACAGGGTACACGATCCTATGCCGCAGCCTTGCCATAGCAGATGGGTTGGGACTCAGTAAGATTGTTGTAGTCATGGACCAGGCCATTTATTCAAAGGCTCAAAATATCCGATGGAACTTGTGCCAATCCTCAGCTGATCTGGCCACCCACAGCAGCAGACATCAACATGTATGCTGCTGCCAGTGTTGTGCCTAATGAGTCATTGAAGATGATGTTGTGTCTAATGAGTATTGGAAAGCGATATTCTGATGCTGGCTTACAGGACATTATCATCGAGTCTGAAGTGATTGCTACTGGGTCTGTCGGGGGAGTAATAAGTGGCCATCATTAGAACAGGCGCATAAGATCTCACAAATTACTTTGTGAAGCACTGCAACGACTCCGATGGCAGTCATACTTGGAAACTGTATCAGGAGAGGAGAGAAATGTCGCTTCCCAGCTTGCAATTCACCTGCAGAAGGCATTCCCAGCTGAAGACTTTGACGACCGTGTCAACTCAAATAAATTTTAGGAGCTTGTCAGTGGCTCTGAGAATTCATCATGGACAACGTGAATATTGAGACTTTCCACTTCTGGAGCATATATATTCCAATGGTTGATGACTTGCTTCTATTCATCAGGGCTACAAGGCAAGCCAGTTGGAACCTTCACCTGTCGAGCATCCGTTCCATTCCACCTTGGTTCTTTTCATATGACAGAATCAATCATGCAAGGTATCTGACATCGTATTGGTTTGAGATGTGCTGCTTGAGACAGAGTCACCCTGACATCTATGCAGAATTTCAAGCTGGGAATTTTGTTGCACAAACACAACAGAAGCATGGGTTTGCTCAAATTGGTTGTGACCAAATAATTGAGCAAACTGCAAACCGAGACTCCAAGACAAAAGGAGGAGTGACTGGAATCACACTCAAGAAGGGTGCAGTGCACACACAGATGGACATTATTAAAATATGAAAGAACTGCCATTACGAGAAATTGTCAGGAGATGGCGATGGTTGGTCGTGACACTTCATGTCGGGCCCGTGTTGACTTAGACAGAACACGAATAGAGCGTGATGAGAAGAACATACAGAACATCATGGATACAATTCAAAATATGGTCAACCCTTTTGATCCTTCACTAGAATGAGACAAGCTGTTTTACATGACATCAGGTCAGCTTGCATCACACCTGTCGCTGCAGACCTTCATGAGGCTAAAGAAAAAGGTGAAGTTGCCTTCACAACATTCTGCCAGAAGAGACTTCAATCAAATGATATTGGTTTTCATGACACCATGACGAAGATGAAGCTGAAGTCTTTCAAAGATACAGATAAGTCCACCACAACAAAAGTGAAGGGTAAAGAAATCGCCTTGATAGCTGACCAGGATCTGTCTGCAGGCTGATTGTTGTTGGTTCAGTGAGAAAGGTTGACATCAAAGAGATGCTGGTTCATTAATTGGGTCCATTTTCTGCACCACTGGCAAACCATGATGGCACTCCTGTGAAAACCAACAAAGACAAACTCATGCACTTCCTGGAGGGATCAGTTGAGGAGATTCCATTTGGCTCAATGTGGGTATGGGATTCGATGGCACTCATCAGAGTCGTCAAACCACAGCCACCATTTGGACAGTTTGCTGATGAAATGTTGAAAGTCCTCGTGAAACAGACAAAGATGAACAAGTCCAAAGTTGTGCAATTTGTTCCGGACAGATACATGTCTGGCAGCATAAAGAATGCTGAAAGAGGAAGACGAGCAGAGGGAGGGACCCAGATCAGTGAAATATTTTCTCCTGATCAGAGGACTCCAAAAGCAATGGTCCAAGTTTCGATCTTGTGGTGACAAGGAAAATCTGCTCCAGTTTCTGTTCAAACAGTGGTGCAAGACTGGGAAGCTGATTGATGACATCACAATTATTGTTGGACATTGCATTGAGTGTCATTCTATTGGAAAGCATGGCAATGATGAGGAAGTTTTGCAAATCCCAAGTCTGTTCTCAACACAAGAAGCCGATACGAGACTTCTACTGCACTCTTCGTACGCTGCAAGTAACAGTGATCACATCATCATCATCATGATCAGTCCAGACACCGATGTCTTGGTACTATGTGTGGCATTTTGCAAGGACATAGATGCAGAGGTATACTTCCACACAGGCAGAGGAAGTAATACATGCACAATTGTTGTCTTTCACATAATTGACCATTTCAGGAAAGAAGTTTGTTCTGCGTTAATAGGATTTCATTGTTTTACTGGATGCGACACAGTGAGTGCTTTGTATGGAAATAGTAAACCAAAATCTGCAAATACCTTGACATCAAGTAAAGACCACTGCTCCACATTTGAAAAGCTTGGCATGACGTTTACAGTTTCGCCATCCTTGCATGAAGACATCGAAGCATACACCTGTGAACTCTATGGGCAGAAGGGCTGTCGTGATGTAAATAAAGCAAGATGCAGAATGTTCAGGACTGGGAGCTGTGGAGAGAAAAGTTTGCCTCCAAACAGAGATTTCATGCACAAGCACAAAAGCGAGCAAACTCCGAAGTCGCCATTCACAAGATGTGCCTTATCAGCAAACCAGAAATATCATCACCAAAGAACAATGGTTGGGATATTGATGATGGTTTGCTCACCATATACTGGATGAGTCTTCCCCCAGCACCATCAAGTGTAATGGAACTTGCCCAATTGCTCTTTCAAGAAGACACAATGTACTCGAGGGCGGTGCTCGTGGTTGCTCAACAAGCTTACCTGTGCTGATTTGTGTTCATCTAAAGTCTGTGCAATTCAGGCGTCTGTTTCTGACTTCATCCAGATTGAGGGAGAAATTGACACTGGAATCAGATGAAGAAGCTTAATTATTTCCTTGTTACTCTGTGGGTTTTTGTCACTTGAGTCTATAAGTCATTAATTTATTTTCATGTTTTGCTACTGAATGCACAAATGTGATTGACAGGAATGCATTATGTTATTGTATCACCAAAAACCTCTGCGTTTTTGTTCTTTTTTCTTCATTTAACAACAAAGGTTTTGCGACTTTCGATATAATGGGGTCATTTCCATTTGAAAATGAAAGATTAATTAATACAAAATTTTGTATTTCATATGAATGTAAGACTGGGAAATTCTGCATTTCATTTCATAGTTAAAAGATTATACCTGTGTTTTCTTTTCGCCGAGAACAGTTTATACTGCGGGGTAAAACAAAACGAATGTAGTTTAAGAATGTGAACTTTTGTCCTGTAGGGATAGATTTTCATATGAAAAATTACAATGAATATGCATGCCAAGTACAATATCTATCCTTTCCCATTTATTATTGAACCAAATTATATGTGCAGTACTTAATGTGCACTAACTTGCCGAGAGTTAGAGGAATTGGAGGAGTTGCATGTTTGTGTAATGATTTAGACGATGATGTCCTCATACAAACCTGTTTACATCAAGACTTGTTATACGCAATATATTATGCAAGTCAAAGAGAATATGTGAAACACATGAGCCGTTTATAAACTGAACATAAATCGTTTATTTGAGTGGCTTTTGCCATTATTTAGTGCTGTTTCAGATCGGGATGCACACAGCTTGAGAGAGAATGAGAGAGAGAGAGAGAGGACGGGGGGGGGGGGGGGGGGGCGAGGGAGAGAGGATGAATTAAGATTATTTAAAATGTGACTTTTAAAATGAGTGCATGTCTGTGTCTGCATGGGTGTGCATATGTGTGTGTGTGTGTGTGTGTGTGTGTGTGTGTGTGTGTGTGTGTGTGTGTGTGTGTGTTAAATGGAGAGAACGGGGAAGGAAACAGGAAATATTTACAAGAAAGAAGATAAAACAAGTACAAATACATTCAAAGTACACCGCCCCATGCCAAATAATTAAATATGCTGCAGCGCGGCATTGCCGGGGCGCCTCCGGCGCCCGGCAATACCGCAGTGCAGCTCATTGAGGCTGCATTGGGAGGGAGAGGTGTACACTAATTGATTGATTAATTGTATAATTAAAATCAATAAAAGATTATCACAAAATATTTTCATAATCAATTGGCTAATCGCATAACTAAACCACTAGTGCTTCATCTGAAGATGTATCTTTTAGAAATTTAATTAAATAAGTCATTTATAAAAAATTAAATAATTAATTGATTACTCAATAAATAATTAATCGATTAATCAATAAATAATTAATAGATTAAATGATTAATCAATAAATCAAAAATATCCTTGATAGCCACATCACTTGGTCACTCATGTCCAAATATTAGCTTCCCAGCTCAAAAGATGCCTGAGATATTGGCCAAATGAGAAAGAAAATAAATACATGATTAATAATGAAAAAAAAAAAAAAATCATAAAAAAATTAAATTATTAATCAATTTGGTCAGAGAACACATAAACTACCACTATTTCATCAGAATCTGTAACTTTAAAAAAAAATTTTTTTTGTCATTAATCGAATAATTAAATAATTAATCGATTAATTGATTAATTAATAAATCAAAAATATCCTTTGCAGCCAAATCACCTGGTCATTGGCATGTCCAAATATCAGCTTCCTAACTCAAAAGGTGCCTGAGTTAATAATGGTCAGAAGAGAAATGAAATTTAATTAATTAAATAAGTACTTAATTAAACGCTAATAATTAAATAACTCCTCAATTAATTGATTATTCAAAAAACAAAAAATACCGTATTTGACAAAGGACTTGCTCACGACTGTGCCGAAATTTCAGCTTCCTAGCTCAAAGGATGGCTGAGATATCGCCCGGACAACCAAACAAGAAAGCAAGAAAACAAACAAACAAGTACACATACATTCAAAGTACACCGCCCCATGCCAAATAATTAAATATGCTGCAGCGCAGCATTGCCGGGGCGCCTCTGGCGCCCGGCAATACCGCAGTGCAGCTCATTGAGGCTGCATTGGGAGGGAGGGGTGTACACTAATTGATTGATTAATTGTATAATTAAAATCAATAAAAGATTATCACAAAATATTGTACACCGCTCCTTTCCTATGCCATCTCCAGGCATTGCAAATCGTCATTGCCGGGCACCAAAGGGGGCTCGGCAGTGACGCACGCTGAAAGAGAGTACTCAGTTTTCACTCTGGTTTCTTGTTTGTTTGTTGTACACCGCTCCTTTCCTATGCCATCTCCAGGCATTGCAAATCGTCATTGCCGGGCACCAAAGGGGGCTCGGCAGTGACGCACGCTGAAAGAGAGTACTCAGTTTTCACTCTGGTTTCTTGTTTGTTTGTTGTACACCGCTCCTTTCCTATGCCATCTCCAGGCATTGCAAATCGTCATTGCTGGGCACCGAAGGGGGCTCGGCAGTGACGCACGCTGAAAGAGAGTACTCAGTTTTCACTCTGGTTTCTTGTTTGTTTGTTTTCTTGGTTGTCCGGACGATATCTCAGCCATCCTTTGAGCTAGGAAGCTGAAATTTCGGCACAGTAGTGAGCAAGTCCTTTGTCAAATACGGTATTTTTTGTTTTTTGAATAATCAATTAATTGAGGAGTTATTTAATTATTAGCGTTTAATTAAGTACTTATTTAATTAATTAAATTTCATTTCTCTTCTGACCATTATTAACTCAGGCACCTTTTGAGTTAGGAAGCTGATATTTGGACATGCCAATGACCAGGTGATTTGGCTGCAAAGGATATTTTTGATTTATTAATTAATCAATTAATCGATTAATTATTTAATTATTCGATTAATGACAAAAAAATTTTTTTTTTTAAAGTTACAGATTCTGATGAAATAGTGGTAGTTTATGTGTTCTCTGACCAAATTGATTAATAATTTAATTTTTTTATGATTATTATTTATTTATTTTCATTATTAATCATTTATTTATTTTCTTTCTCATTTGGCCAATATCTCAGGCACCTTTTGAGCTGGAAAGCTAATATTTGGACATGAGTGACCAAGTGATGTGGCTATCAAGGATATTTTTGATTTATTGATTAATCATTTCATCTATTAATTATTTATTGATTAATCGATTAATTATTTATTGAGTAATCAATTAATTATTTAATTTTTTATAAATGACTTATTTAATTAAATTTCTAAAAGATACATCTTCGGATGAAGCACTAGTGGTTTAGTTATGCGATTAGCCAATTGATTATGAAAATATTTTGTGATAATTGTACACCGCTCCTTTCCTATGCCATCTCCAGGCATTGCAAATCGTCATTGCCGGGCACCAAAGGGGGCTCGGCAGTGACGCACGCTGAAAGAGAGTACTCAGTTTTCACTCTGGTTGTTTGTTGTACACCGCTCCTTTCCTATGCCATCTCCAGGCATTGCAAATCGTCATTGCCGGGCACCAAAGGGGGCTCGGCAGTGACGCACGCTGAAAGAGAGTACTCAGTTTTCACTCTGGTTTCTTGTTTGTTTGTTTTCTTGGTTGTCCGGACGATATCTCAGCCATCCTTTGAGCTAGGAAGCTGAAATTTCGGCACAGTAGTGAGCAAGTCCTTTGTCAAATACGGTATTTTTTGTTTTTTGAATAATCAATTAATTGAGGAGTTATTTAATTATTAGCGTTTAATTAAGTACTTATTTAATTAATTAAATTTCATTTCTCTTCTGACCATTATTAACTCAGGCACCTTTTGAGTTAGGAAGCTGATATTTGGACATGCCAATGACCAGGTGATTTGGCTGCAAAGGATATTTTTGATTTATTAATTAATCAATTAATCGATTAATTATTTAATTATTCGATTAATGACAAAAAAATTTTTTTTTTTTAAGTTACAGATTCTGATGAAATAGTGGTAGTTTATGTGTTCTCTGACCAAATTGATTAATAATTTAATTTTTTTATGATTATTATTTATTTATTTTCATTATTAATCATTTATTTATTTTCTTTCTCATTTGGCCAATATCTCAGGCACCTTTTGAGCTGGGAAGCTAATATTTGGACATGAGTGACCAAGTGATGTGGCTATCAAGGATATTTTTGATTTATTGATTAATCATTTCATCTATTAATTATTTATTGATTAATCGATTAATTATTTATTGAGTAATCAATTAATTATTTAATTTTTTATAAATGACTTATTTAATTAAATTTCTAAAAGATACATCTTCGGATGAAGCACTAGTGGTTTAGTTATGCGATTAGCCAATTGATTATGAAAATATTTTGTGATAATCTTTTATTGATTTTAATTATACAATTAATCAATCAATTAGTGTACACCCCTCCCTCCCAATGCAGCCTTAATGAGCTGCACTGCGGTATTGCCGGGTGCCAGAGGCGCCCCGGCAATGCCGCGCTGCAGCATATTTAATTATTTGGCATGGGGCGGTGTACTTTGAATGTATTTGTACTTGTTTGTTTTCTTTCTTGGTTGTCCGGGCGATATCTCAGCCATCCTTTGAGCTAGGAAGCTGAAATTTTGGCACAATAGTGAGCAAGTCCTTTCTCAAAAACGGTATTTTTTTTTTTTGATTAATCAATAAAATTGAGGAGTTATTTAATTATTAGCGATTAATTAAGTACTTATTTAATTAATCAAATTTCCTTTCTCTTCTGACCATTAACTCAGGCACCTTTTGAGTTAGGAATCTGATATTTGGACATGCCAATGACCAGGTGATTTGGCTGCAAAGGATATTTTTGATTTATTAATTAATCAATTAATCGATTAATTATTTAATTATTCGATTAATGACCAAAAAATTTTTTTTTTTAAAGTTACAGATTCTGATGAAATAGTGGTAGTTTATGTGTTCTCTGACCAAATTGATTAATAATTTAATTTTTTTATGATTATTATTTATTTATTTTCATTATTAATCATTTATTTATTTTCTTTCTCATTTGGCCAATATCTCAGGCACCTTTTGAGCTGGGAAGCTAATATTTGGACATGAGTGACCAAGTGATGTGGCTATCAAGGATATTTTTGATTTATTGATTAATCATTTCATCTATTAATTATTTATTGATTAATCGATTAATTATTTATTGAGTAATCAATTAATTATTTAATTTTTTATAAATGACTTATTCAATTAAATTTCTAAAAGATACATCTTCGGATGAAGCACTAGTGGTTTAGTTATGCGATTAGCCAATTGATTATGAAAATATTTTGTGAAAATCTTTTATTGATTTTAATTATACAATTAATCAATCAATTAGTGTACACCTCTCCCTCCCAATGCAGCCTCAATGAGCTGCACTGCGGTATTGCCGGGCGCCGGAGGCGCCCCGACAATGCCGCTCTGTAGGATATTTAATTATTTGGCATGGGGCGGTGTACTTTGAATGTATGTGTACTTGTTTGTTTTCTTTCTTGGTTGTCCGGACGATATCTCAGCCATCCTTTGAGCTAGGAAGCTGAAATTTCGGCACAGTAGTGAGCAAGTCCTTTGTCAAATACGGTATTTTTTGTTTTTTGAATAATCAATTAATTGAGGAGTTATTTAATTATTAGCGTTTAATTAAGTACTTATTTAATTAATTAAATTTCATTTCTCTTCTGACCATTATTAACTCAGGCACCTTTTGAGTTAGGAAGCTGATATTTGGACATGCCAATGACCAGGTGATTTGGCTGCAAAGGATATTTTTGATTTATTAATTAATCAATTAATCGATTAATTATTTAATTATTCGATTAATGACAATGTAATTTTTTTTTTTAAAGTTACAGATTCTGATGAAATAGTGGTAGTTTATGTGTTCTCTGACCAAATTGATTAATAATTTAATTTTTTTATGATTATTATTTATTTATTTTCATTATTAATCATTTATTTATTTTCTTTCTCATTTGGCCAATATCTCAGGCACCTTTTGAGCTGGGAAGCTAATATTTGGACATGAGTGACCAAGTGATGTGGCTATCAAGGATATTTTTGATTTATTGATTAATCATTTCATCTATTAAGTATTTATTGATGAATCGATTAATTATTTATTGAGTAATCAATTAATTATTTAATTTTTTATAAATGACTTATTTAATTAAATTTCTAAAAGATACATCTTCGGATGAAGCACTACTGGTTTAGTTATGCGATTAGCCAATTGATTATGAAAATATTTTGTGATAATCTTTTATTGATTTTAATTATAGAATTAATCAATCAATTAGTGTACACCTCTCCCTCCCAATGCAGCCTCAATGAGCTGCACTGCGGTATTGCCGGGCGCCGGAGGCGCCCCGGCAATGCCGCGCTGCAGCATATTTAATTATTTGGCATGGGGCGGTGTACTTTGAATGTATGTGTACTTGTTTTCATAATCAATTGGCTAATCGCATAACTAAACCACTAGTGCTTCATCCGAAGATGTATCTTTTAGAAATTTAATTAAATAAGTCATTTATAAAAAATTAAATAATTAATTGATTACTCAATAAATAATTAATCGATTAATCAATAAATAATTAATAGATGAAATGATTAATCAATAAATCAAAAATATCCTTGATAGCCACATCACTTGGTCACTCATGTCCAAATATTAGCTTCCCAGCTCAAAAGGTGCCTGAGATATTGGCCAAATGAGAAAGAAAATAAATAAATGATTAATAATGAAAATAAATAAATAATAATCATAAAAAAATTAAATTATTAATCAATTTGGTCAGAGAACACATAAACTACCACTATTTCATCAGAATCTGTAACTTTAAAAAAAAAAATTTTTTTGTCATTAATCGAATAATTAAATAATTAATCGATTAATTGATTAATTAATAAATCAAAAATATCCTTTGCAGCCAAATCACCTGGTCATTGGCATGTCCAAATATCAGCTTCCTAACTCAAAAGGTGCCTGAGTTAATAATGGTCAGAAGAGAAATGAAATTTAATTAATTAAATAAGTACTTAATTAAACGCTAATAATTAAATAACTCCTCAATTAATTGATTATTCAAAAAACAAAAAATACCGTATTTGACAAAGGACTTGCTCACTACTGTGCCGAAATTTCAGCTTCCTAGCTCAAAGGATGGCTGAGATATCGTCTGGACAACCAAGAAAACAAACAAACAAACAACCAGAGTGAAAACTGAGTACTCTCTTTCAGCTGCGTCACTGCCGAGCCCCCTTTGGTGCCCGGCAATGACGATTTGCAATGCCTGGAGATGGCATAGGAAAGGAGCGGTGTACAACAAGAAAGAAACCAGAGTGAAAACTGAGTACTCTCTTTCAGCGTGCGTCACTGCCGAGCCCCCTTTGGTGCCCGGCAATGACGATTTGCAATGCCTGGAGATGGCATAGGAAAGGAGCGGTGTACAATGAGGATCATTTGGAATATAAAAAAGCATGATATGGATGTGCACGTGTTATGTGTGTAAAAGTATGTGTGTGTTTATGTGTCTGTGTGTCTGTATATCTCAAGAGGACAAAAATAGAGAAAGGTAGTATGGGGATACTATAAAAATATAAATACCCATTAAAGTATGTGTGATAATTATTTCAGTTTTTTTGAAATATTTGTTTCTTTAATGCTTAATTTTTGTATTCCAAGTTATAAATATAGGGATGTGGGGTGGGATCACGAGTCCCCAAAGTATACCAGTATGTTTCGAGCCTGGCTCGTCTAATTTACAGGGCAGATTTATACTTTTAGTGAATCAATTGATGCATACAAGCAGTTTGTGAAATATTGGTTGCTCGGGATATTTTGTACCATAGCAACGGACTCCAACAGCAATTATGTACATGAAATAATCCACAAAATAATATCTGATAACATCAGATGATGTGCAAAATCATACATTTGCATGATCAGAGGATTGCAATGCTCAAAATCTCGATTTAGAAGCATCTATGCAACCGTTGCGAGGGAAAAGGAAATCCTCACCAACGGAGTTTAACTTCCTCTTTGTTTTTGGCCGTTGCTCATTAATGTGCGAATTTCGAGCATGGGAACATTTCATAAATGGTTCATGTACACTTATAAAACATATCAAGCACATATGCAGATACTTCTCGTCATAGACCACGGAATTCGAAAACCAAGCAGAATTAGTGGACTCGGCGCATGGTCTATTTGTACGGATGCTCTCGTTGGTTGCTATCTCCACAGACCGGTTTTATTTAGAAGGTGGAAGGAAGTTCTCCCAGAACTCAAAATCTCCACCTCCTTTTTCGGTAAAGGATTATTTTTCATTAACCAGTTTGTGAAACTTCGTTCTCATAGCTTTGGTCCAAGGGCTCATTTCAGAATCCTCATTGAACCTCTGACAGCTTCCACCTGTAGATTATTTGTCATGATATTCCACGGAATGCTTTATAAGCACTTCTTTGGGATTTTCTTGATCATCCGGATTCCCTGTTGCTCTGACTATCACTGGTACAATTTCAGATTTCTTCAATTTCCAAATCCTCTTCATCTCATTTTTCATATCCTGGTATCACAGATTTCATCTCTCCTGTATGGGTCCTCATATGTGATTTCAAGCTGACGTCATGAGAAACCTTTGTCACATATCGAACATTTGTAAGGTCGCTCTCCTGTATGGATCCTCATATGTGATTTCAAATTGTCTTTTCGAGAGAAACCTTTATCACATATCGAGCATTTGTAAGGTTGCTCTCCTGTATGGATCCACACATGTGATTTAAAGCTGACGTCATGAGAGAAACCTATGTCACATATCGAGCATTTGTAAGGTCGCTCTCCTGTATGGATCCTCATATGTGCTTTCAAACTGCTGCTTTGAGAGAAACCTTTGTCACATATCGAGCATTTGTAAGGTCGCTCTCCTGTATGGATCCTCATATGTGATTTCAAATTGTGTTTTTGAGAGAAACCTTTATCACATATCGAGCATTTGTAAGGTTGCTCTCCTGTATGGATCCTCATATGTGATTTCAATTCCCTGTTTTGAGAGAAACCTTTGTCACATATCGAGCATTTGTAAGGTTGCTCTCCTGTGTGGATCCTCATATGTAATTTCAATTTGCTGTTTTGAGAGAAACCTTTATCACATATCGAGCATTTGTAAGGTCGCTCTCCTGTATGGATCTTCACATGTGATTTCAAATTGCTGGTTTGAGAGAAACCTTTATCACATATCGAGCATTTGTGAGGTCGTTCTCCTGTGTGGATCCTCATATGTGATTTCAAGTTGAAGTCATGAGAGAAACCTTTGTCACATATCGAACATTTGTAAGGTCGCTCTCCTGTGTGGATCCTCATATGTAATTTCAATTTGCTGTTTTGAGAGAAACCTTTATCACATATCGAGCATTTGTAAGGTTGCTCTCCTGTATGGATCCTCACATGTGATTTCAAGCTGACGTTATGAGAGAAACCTATGTCACATATCGAGCATTTGTAAGGTCGCTCTCCTGTATGGATCCTCATATGTGATTTCAAATTTTGTTTTTGAGAGAAACCTTTATCACATATCGAGCATTTGTAAGGTTGCTCTCCTGTATGGATCCTCATATGTGATTTCAATTCCCTGTTTTGAGAGAAACCTTTATCACATATCGAGCATTTGTAAGGTCGCTCTCCTGTATGGATCTTCACATGTGATTTCAAATGGCTGGTTTGAGAGAAACCTTTATCACATATCGAGCATTTGTAAGGACGCTCTCCTGTATGGATCCTCATATGTGATTTCAAACGGCTGCTAAAAGAGAAACCTTTATCACATATCGAGCATTTGTAAGGTTGCTCTCCTGTATGGATCCTCACATGTGATTTCAAGCTGACGTTATGAGAGAAACCTATGTCACATATCGAGCATTTGTAAGGTCGCTCTCCTGTATGGATCCTCATATGTGATTTCAAATTTTGTTTTTGAGAGAAACCTTTATCACATATCGAGCATTTGTAAGGTTGCTCTCCTGTATGGATCCTCATATGTGATTTCAATTCCCTGTTTTGAAAGAAACCTTTATCACATATCGAGCATTTGTAAGGTCGCTCTCCTGTATGGATCCTCATATGCGATTTCAAATCGCATTTTCGAGAGAAACCTTTATCACATATCGAGCATTTGTGAGGTCGTTCTCCTGTATGGATCCTCATATGTAATTTCAAACTGCCTTTTTGAGAGAAACCTTTCTCACATATCGAGCATTTGTAAGGTTGCTCTCCTGTATGGATCCTCATTTGTGATTTCAAATGGCTGTTTCGAGAGAAACCTTTATCACAGACACAGCACTTGTGGGGATATTTTCCTGTATGAATCCTCATGTGTATTTTGATGTTATTCGTTGAAGCAAAATCCATTCTGCACACATTACACTTATAACGTATTCCCCTTTCTACAACCTTTTTGCGTTTGTTCAATTTAATATTAATCTTGGTGTTGTGTGGCCCAGACATGCACTTGTATTTTATAGGAAGTAAGTCTTGATTTCGTGATTTTTTCTTCAAAAAAGGCTTCTTCTTCACTGTCAAGCGGCACCTGGACCTTAGTTGTCCCTTATTACTTCTGGATTGTTCTACAGAAAGAAAGAACACAACAATTTTCTTTTTGTTGGTCAAAATCAAAATGCTAAATATTTTACACTTTTCCAAAAATTTAATATTTTCTCAACACAAAAGATCTCTTCTGCAAAGTTAATTTTTTACGTTTCCACTCACCAGTTGCAAAACAGGTAGCACTGCCGTTTGTCATGTGAATATCATCTGAACCTTTCTTTGCCGAAGCACATTTTGAATCTTCTGTGACAGATGAATCATTGTTGTGTTGTCTGCCTTCCACATTTACAGGATAGACATCACCTGTGTACAAATCAGCGTCAGTACTTTGGAGGGAAATGAGACTGAGATCCATCTTGAGAGATCATAGAACATGTTACGTCATGAAATGTATACTTCCATCTAAATACAAACAGAGGGGCAATACCCCTGGGCACTCATCTTGGAGAATAAAGCAGTATACCACACTGAATAAAGGTATTTTAAACCATATCAGGGCATTTTTTACCAATTTGAATGGATGCTGTAGGACAGGGCAGCATGTACAATCATACAAACATCATCATAAGACTTTAAACAAACAAAAGAAAAATCAACCTCCATCCACCCCCCTCCCCCCACCCCCCACCCCTATAGACTTCCTTCGACCCCATTTTTGTAAATGCTGGGAAAAAACGTTGCTACATCATGGGTGATGAACAGAATGTTGTGGTCAAGTTTTATTGGAATTGGATGTGTAGTTTCTGGAAAGGAAGCAAATACCTATTTTGGAGGGCAGACCCTGCCCCCTGCACAACCCCAAAGGGGCAGATTTTTTTAATGCCATGAACAAACTTTGGTAGAGCACGGGTGGTGAAGGTTGTGGTCAAGTGTCATCAAAATTGTGTGTGTAGTTTCAGAGTCAAAAGCTAATTCCTATTTTGGGGGCGTTAAACATGGATCGACTTTGACTCCCGGAAGACCCAATTTTTTAATGCCGTGAAAAACTTGAGTGACAACGCAACAAATATAATTTGTGCCAAGTTTCGTCACAATTCAATCAGCGGTTGAGGCGAAAAAGTTGTAAGTGTTTCCGGAAAAATGGACGGATGGACGGACTGATGACGCACCGTCACATAAGCTCCCCGGAAAATCGTTCCAGGTGAACTAATCATGAAGTTAAATATTGTTAAAAATAAAAATTCCAGATGTTAAGCGCTATTGAAGCATGTTAACCTGAAGGTTAGTGGAAATAACAAGGCGGCGATTTGTATTCAACAGTGTTTAAGTATTTAATTCAATTTCCATGAAATAAAGATTGAAAAATTATTTAAAACATTTTCTGGAATTTCTCGGACTCTCCCCGACCTCTGAACTAGCTTCGCGGCCTAACGGGATGTTAAGTAACGACTGACATCGATTGAGACCGCCAAACCTGGCAAGACAATATATCTCGGTAGGTGATCCTTCCATGGCACGAACAGGTAGGCAGCTTCTCCTCGGGTGCCCAACACGTTCAAACAGCAGCGATTGCTCTGGAGTTCCAGCTTTTAAGCCGCTTCCGCAATAAATATTCTATCCTATGTAATTCCCCCTCTGTGGGAAAGTTCTGCGGCACATCTAGAACCTGCCAATGAATTTAAATGTTCGCACTCACATTCGGCGGATTCCCGACGGGAACCCGGACGTGTTCTCCACATCCACTGCTCGTGCTGCGGAACCCCCACAGATGTGACACACATATGCGCAGCCCCGTAACCTTCACCACAACCACACCACTTCACCACAACGTGGTACATCCCCAAATCACCTCATGGCCCAGCGTCCACAACTTACACACACCAGCCGTCTCACGCACACCATTTATTCACACGAACCACTCCACAGCCAATCTCACTCCATTCACACACATGGGTCTCTCCATGACAGTTCACACACAACTTTAGATCTGAGCCTTTCCACAGAGATCCCGCAGCTGAATTTGCCAATTGTGCCGGATGCAGCATTTGTGCCGCGCACACTCAGCCGCACACCATTTCTTGGGGATTTTTTTTTCAATCATCTGCATATGGGCGTTTTGCCCGACACAGACCGTTAACACACAGTGACATGGAGTGCCTTGAAATGTACCCTCCCTTGGACCGGTACGGATTACAAACCTGTTCTGTTTAATCCTCCGTGCACAGGATGAGAACATATTAACATTTAAAATATTTCCCGCTCGGTAACCTCACCCCTCCCCTCAGTCAAGCTAACGGTTACCCCCGTCTGAATCGATGCATGACCTGTACCCTCGCTCGTTCATGCACTCCACTCTGCACTCTCACGGCACACACTCCATTACACTCAGGCTCGGCACTCCAAGGAACCCCGGCTTCTTTATTCCATCGAAGCTCGGCACACACCATTTCACACCATGAATTTGCTCCAGTTCACAATAGCTTTACCTTGTCATGGTCCGCTTTGATCGCTCATATCCTCTCCACCTGCACCTGCCATGTGTTATCCCAATCTTTACACATTGTTTCTACATATTCCATGATCTCCTCCTCACCATTCTTTGCCCTCTCGCTTGTTTTCTTGTGCTTGAGTTTACTTTATAGTCTTCCATTATTTCTTTCATTTTCCGTTCTTTCGTCTCTAATCCTTCGTCCCATTTATTTTATCTTCTGTGTCCGGCAATTATGTCCCATTTTAAATTATTTTCTTACTTGCCAACATTTCTCTTTTTACATCCTTCCTGCTGTTCAAGTCCAAATACAGAATCTAAGGGCATTTCTCGAGCTGCCCTTAGATCCTGTATTACTTCTGATTTGCTTCTTCAGTTCTTTTTGCTCATTCACAGGTCATTGTACTCCCTGTTTCAGTCCATTAACCTCTTCTTTTATCCCAATTATCTCCATCATTCTAGCCTCACCTGCTCCCATCTCGTTGCGGACACCATCCACATGCTCAGTCACCTATCCCCATACAGCCTTGAGCGTTGCGGCTATCTCATTGCCCATAACCTTCATATCAGCCTTTACCTCTACCTGCCCTGCATGCATGTCATGCCTAATGCCAGCCACCTTGTGCCTCCTGCATTTTAATCATCATCTGTGCCATTAGTTGACTAATCAACAACATCATCTAGTCAAAGGCAACGGTGTCCCACTATTCTGTGTTATTGGTGCTGCCTTTTCCAGGGGCTGGTGGGGAGGTGGGGTGGGGGTTGGGAGGGGGCGGAGTGGGGAGGTGGGGGGGGGGGTTCGGGAGGAGGGAGGGAGGGTTTGAGAGGGGGGGAGGCTTGGGTCCTCAATCTCTATCGGCACCTTTCCTGCTTCCCCTCCTGGTCCTTCTCCCACAATGTTACATTCATATACAGCTTCCTGGGCCAAGAGCTCCTCCATATCCATCTCAAGTAAGGCCTCCAGGACCTGCTCACCTAAGCTTGACTTTTTTTGTATATAAGATCGAGGCTTGTGTAAGAGCGAATATTAAACGCAAAACATATCAAATAAAACATAATGAAGGGAGCGGGAGACAAGATGGGGAGAGAGAGAGCAAATCACACAAGCAAAACAACAGTAGAGAACAGGGACATCCAGAGATCTGTGGAGGAGAGAGGGCTGGGGGTGGGGAGGGAAGGGATGGTACAACGTATAAAACAAATTGACACTACTAGGCATTTCAGGAATGAAGTCAGAGATTGAAAGAGGTGGATTTGGGGTGTATTAACGGAGGTAGAAAAGCTCAAAGTTTTGGATGGGGGAAATGGTGGTAAACAGCAGTTTTAAAGACCTGGAGGGAGGAGTGGGATTGAAGAGAGTGTGGGAGTTTGTCCAGATGCAGGACAAAAGAGGAATGAAAGAGTGAAGGTGAGCAGAGAGTCTTGATTTTGGCAGATTTACCAGAAGAGGAATACAGGCAGACCTTGTGTGTCCTGAAGGAATATTTGGGGGACAGAGCACAGACAGTGCTGGGGGACCTAGGCCAGATAGGAGACGGTAGAAGATGGAAAGATCACCAACAGAAAGACCACCAGTCTGCGGTGAGCGAGTGAAAGGCCATCAGAATCAGCTTCATCGCGGGAGATTCCAATGATTCTGAAAGCTCTGGTTTCGTCAGCGTGAAACCGAGCTAGGTGTTAGGAAAGGAGCACCAACCCAGAAGGGAGAGCAGTACTCCATCAAGCTGTGGATGAAAGCTTTGCATGTGGTGAGGAGATCAAAGGTGCCAAGGAAGGACGTCACACGATGGAGGATGCCCAGTCGGTGACAGTCTTTGGAGGCCATCTTAGAAAAGTGGTTTTCCCAGGAAAGATCATGGCAGATTGTGAGACCCAAAAGCTTGAGTGACAGATCTTCTTCGAGAGGATTGTTGAGAAGGTAAATGGGAGAGTTTTCCAGATGGTCTTTTGGGAGAGACTTTGTGAGAGTGAGAGATTTGTCAGAATTAAAAGACATGTTCTACTTGTTTGACCAGTTTGTGATTTTGTCCGAGTCCGTAGAGAGTGAAGAGGATGCCACCTGCCGATCTCAGGGTTGAGATATGGAGCGGTAGAGAGTGGAGTCATCAGCAAAGAGATAGAGACTGGGCCGGATTTATGAATGGGCAAGCTGGGCAGTTGCCCAGGGGCCTCCACAACCAAGGGGCCTCCACAACCAAGGGGCCTCCACAACCAAGGGGCCTCCACAACCAGGGGCCCTCCACATATGAAAGATCAGAAGAAGCTGCACTCTCACTGTCTGAAAATTTTGAGTTCAGAATTTTCTTCCAGTAATTGATCAGTTTCTGAGTTCATTGGAGCAACGATTGGAAGCCTATGAAAACACCTGTTCTCTTTTCGGTTTCTTGCATAAACTGGAATCACTGGACTGCGATGAAATCGAAGCAGCTGCAGCAAAATTGGTTGCTGAGTACAAGGATGATCTAGATCAAACACTTGGTGTTGAACTTGTGCAGTTTTCAGCCTTCTTCACTCATTTACTGGAATACGAAGATGATAACATAGGGAGAGAACATTTCCTTTACAAACTGTTGATGGACAAGAAAGTTGCGGATACATTTCCAAATGTCGAGATAATGCTACGGATGTACAGTCACGTGAAAAAGTAAGTATACCCCATGTAAAGTTTTGACTTTTTCAACATATTTCAAAATACAGCTATTTGATCTTCATTTCAACAATATTGACAGATTAAGGTGTTATAATCTATCTATAATTCCAGCAATCTCTGTGTGAATGTCTGTGTGTCTGTGTGTTTGTCTGTGTGTTTGTCTGTGACCGCTGTTTCTCGACAACCACGGGTCCGATATACTTGAAACTTGCCAGGTATATTGCTGGGGACCTGAGGATGTGCCTTTTCAAGGTTTCATATTAATCGGACAAGTAGTTACCGAGCTATGGCGATTTAGCCGTTCGCCGTTCGCTTTGGCTTTGCGAATGGACCAAACCATTTCATGTAAATAGAGGGGGGGGGGGGGTTCTACCGTACTCGCAAGCCGTTCGCTTTGGCTTTGCGAATGGACCAAACCATTTCATGTAAATAGAGGGGGGGGATTGTCACCGTACTCGCAAGCCGTTCGCTTTGGCTTTGCGAATGGACCAAACCATTTCATGTAAATAGAGGGGGGGGGGGGTATAATTTTAGATATATATATATAGTACGGGCATGCCCTAGTATAACAAATATCATGAAACATTTACATTTTGTAGTCCATTGGAAAATTTAAATAAAAATAAATGCAAATTTTGCATGTGGAAAAAGTAAGTACAACCTTGGATCTAATAGGTGGTATTGCCCCCTTTGGCAGAAACAACCTCAAGTAAGCGTTTCTTCTAACTGTCTACCAGTCTCTGACATCGACTGGGAGAAAATTTTGCCCACTCCTCCATGCAGAATTCTTTCAGCTGTGCGATGTTTGAAGGGTTTCTTGCATGCAGAGCTCGTTTCAAATCCCCCCACAACATCTCGATGGGATTTCGATCCGGGCTTTTACTTGGCCATTCCAGACCCTCCATTTCTTTATTTTCAGCCATTCCTTGGTGGATTTACTGGTATGTTTAGGGTCATTGTCATGTTGCAAGGTCCACCGTCGGTTAAGCTTCAACTTTCTGACAGATGGCCTCACATTATCCTCAAGCACCGTCTGGTACAATTAAGAATTCATAGTGGATTCTATGATGGTGAGCTGCCCAGGCCCTGATGCATCAAAGCTGCCCCAAACCATAATATTTCCACCACCATGCTTTGCAGTTGGTATCAGGATCTTGTAGTCAAATGCTGCCTTTGGTTTTCACCAAACATGTCTTCTGGTACTGTGGCCAAATAGCTCTACCTTTGACTCATCTGTCCAGAGCACATTGTTCCAGAAGTGCTGGTCTTTGCCTCGGCATTCAATGGCAAACTTTAGTCTTGCCCTGATGTTCTTTCTGGACAGCAAAGGTTTCCTCCAAGCACACCTCCCATGTAGATCAAATTTGTGCAGCCTCTAACGATAGACTCGTGCACTTTCACATCAACAGTGGCAAGAGCTACCTGTAGGTGCCGTGATGACATTCTGGGGTTCTTCGAGACTTCTTTCAGCATCTTGTTGCCCCCCAAAATAGGTCTTTTTTTGTTTGTTTGTTTGAAGTCATATGATTATGTCAGTATGATTCTACATGCTGCCCTATCTCTCGCCAGCTTTGAAACTGGTTTAAAATACCTTTTGTCAGTGTAACATACTGTTTTTATTCCACAAGGTGAGCACCAGGGGTATTGACCTATTTTTGGTAATGTACCCAGGTTGCGGGTCAAAATAATACTCAATACTCTTGCACCTTATTGCCAGGTGGTGATCAAAACAAACAAGTATGTGAATTTTGACACAACCTTTCAGGAGGAGACAGAAAGACTGACAGACATACGGATGGACAGAGCTGATTACAATACGACTACAATGAAGCATCTTCATATTTTTCAAAAAGCGTGGAATAACAAGGATAAGCCTTCCATGGCTAAAGAGAGGTAACAATTTACTTCCTGCATGCAGATAACTCAAATGCACCGTTAAACATGGAAAACCTTGGAATTTAATGCAATTTCCAAAAACGAAAAAAAATAGGGGAAATAGACACGGGTTTTTCAAATGGCTGAACAAACTTTGGGACATCACGGGTGATGAAGGTTGTGGTCAGGTTTCATCGAAATCGTTTGTGTAGTTCTAATTTCGTGGTTTGGGTGGGTCAAGCCTGGACCCACTTTGACCCCTGGTAGACCCCCTGAGACCTCGATTATATTTTCAATGCCCTGAACAAACTTGAGTTCCAACACACAAAATATAATCTTCGCCAAATTTGGTCACAATCGCATTGGCAGTTTCAGAGAGGTTGCATGTGTTTATGGACAGACTGATGACGTGCCATTCCATAAGCTCCCCGGAATTATGTTCCAGGTGAGCTCAAATTTACCTTGTACCCTACATCAAAAATCCATTCATATTAGACAATACAAAACTGCACCAAAACAGATTACACAAGTTAAAATAACACAAAAAAAAAACAATGGCAGACGATCAAGATATTTGTTAACATGCGATGTTGCATTAAAAAAAACTCACATACCAGACATGGCTCTTGATCCATCATCCTGAGAGCGAAGATTGCAGAAATCACTGAACCCGATTCCAGATAAACCAGGAACATTTTCCACCTGCACATTTTGGGATCTGAAAATCTTTTCACAGGAACTGGAAAGTTCCGGAATAACATTCTCCAAGTTGACGAAAATACTTCCCAAAAGAGAAGAACCTGCAATCTGGACATCTTGCGGCTTCGAAAAAGAATTCATAAATTTAGAGAAGTCAGCATACAATGCAAATTGTAATTTCTCTTTGGAGAGAGAGAGGAGCTCGGTCCGCAATGCATCAGACTCGGTACAAGCCCGAAAAACCTTCTGATTCTCAATTCCAAGCTTATCGATCACTGCTTGGGCTGTTTCTGCTCTCAGGCCTTGGAATTTGAGCCATTCCAAGAAGTTCTCCATTTCATCGATGATCTGCCAGGGACACAATGCTTATGTTAATCACAGAAAAATTAATACATGTTATTTTCTTCACTCTGTTTGGAATTTTTTGAGTTATTTCCGTTGTCAATCCAATCAATTATTATCCAAAAATGTGGGCTTTCACATCCATTTTGTTCACCGTGGTCCCATTTTGTAAGTTTTCTTCTCAATCAGCATCGAATGAATGAGTTTTTATATACAGAGACAAAAATCAACCCAGTGTAAACTATAGTAGGCACACAGCTGTTGTAATATATTGCTTTCTTGCATGACCTACAAAACGGGTGGACACGATTTTGGTATGAATTTATAGAAAATATTATAGGAAACTGTCACTTTTCACACGAAAGATTTTGGTACGTTAATGAGTAATTTAGATTTTAATTAATTATTTACATGTTTAAAATGTGCGTGTAGCCTCGAACGGAAAATCCCGGAAAATAACCAATCGGAAGACGTGTTCAATATATCATCGGCAATTGGCCAATGACAATCGCCGTACCGGAACGTTGTGGTAACGCCTTGAGACAACATGGTGGTTTCCAGTGATGAGGACGTGTTGTCTTCGAGTGACAAAAATACTCAAGAAAAAGAGTGTTTTATGTGCATCTTCCAGTCCAAAAAGTGCAAAATTGTCCAATTTTCAGACAAAACATGGTCCCGTTTTTTAGAATATGTCAACAAATGGAAGTCTGGATGGTCCTCAAGCAAAAATTGCGAGAGATTACGTTGCTCAACACTCGGCAGGATTCAGTGCAGATTCCAACACAGCGCTGTCGCCAGCAATACCACTCCACGGAGGATTCCATCAGCCATGTTACGCACGCTTTACAGACTCCCAACATGTTGAAAGGGTGATGAAAAGCATGAAAAAGAAAGCCGATGACTTAGCCTCTACGGGTAGGTTTAAAACTTGCACTTTATAAGGTTAAAATTTGTTAAAAATCAATTATTCTCCAATGTTCTTATATTACTGGTTTTATGGGTTTTCCACATTAATTTTTGTTTCTTTGTGTGTGTGTTTTCTTTTTATACATGCAATCTATGCGATTGGATCAAGCAATCTATGCGAAGGCAAAACTGATTAGGTGGAGAAATGTGCAGTTTATGAAGAGGCTGGTCATACGACTTGGTGCTTTTCACACAGCTATGTCCTTTCTTGGTTGTTTGGGAAAGCGCTTTAGAGATGCTGGCCTTCAGGATATCATGATGGAATCGGAGATTGTTGCGACAGGCTCAGTAAATGGGGTGATGACTGGTAAGCACGACAACAGAGCAGTCAGAGCTCACAAGCTGGTGATGGAGGCAATGCATCAAATGCGACTCAATGCTTATGTGGACACCATTCCTGAAGAGGCAAACAGAGTAAAACAGCTGATGGCAGACTTGGCCCAAGCCTTCCCCAAACCTGAATATCGAGAAATCTTGAATGGAGAAAGATTTCATCCGTTTGAGACATCTTACAGTCAATTCATAGAAGCTTGCAACAAGAAGCAGACCTTTGGATTCTGGAGTTCGTATATTGAGATGGTAGAAGTTCTCCTGCTCTTCCTGAGAGGTACTCGTGAAGCAAATTGGGAACTTCACTTGGCAAGTGTAAGACGTATGCTACCATGGGTGTTTGCATATGACCACCTCAATTATAGTAGCTACCTTTCCTGTGCACTGGCTTGAAATGTCTGATCTTGCAACTACCCACCCAACAATACATCAGCATTGTCTGGAAGGTGACTTTGCTGTTCAGAGGAGCAATAATGCCTTCGCCAAACTTGCTTATGACCAAACTATTGAACAGACAGCAAACCGTGACTCAAAAACAAAAGGAGGTATGACAGGTTTTACAACCAGTAAACGACTGTAAACAGGTGGATATGGTCCCATCATGCAAGAGGCTTAATCGCTCGAGAATGTGAGGCCATGGCAGGCAAAGAAGAGCAGAGCACAACATGATCAGATCTCCTGCAAAGCCGTATGAAACGGGATAAGGCAGATGTTAAGAAAATTGTGGATACAACTAACAGTATGGTCAATCCTTTCGACTATGAACAAGATGAGCTGATACACATCACGTCAGGTGCAGTAGCGACACAAGATGTCCAAACTGATATGCAGACTGTGTATGAAAGGGGTGAAACAGAATTCACCAAGTTGTCCAGAGAGCGTCTACAAACAGGAGAATTGGACTTGTTTGTCAGCATGAAACAAATGAAGCTGAAGACATTTACCAGTATGTCTCAGACTGTAAAACGCAGAGTACATGGAAAGGATGTCCCTGAAAGCCGACAGAAATCTGCTAGCAAGACTGGTCGTGATTGGACGGTACAGGAATATTAATCTGCAGGAGCTACTGACGTATTCTTTGGGTCCGTTACCACTCTCACTCGCAAATTCTCAAGGGTCTCTGGTCAAGACCAACAAAGCCAACTTGCTCCATGCCCTTGAAAGTCAGCCAGAGACGCCTCTAGCAGAAACTCCCATTATAGGTGGTGTGTATGTTGTGGATGGCATGGCTATGATACAGCAGTTAAACGTGAACAAGGTACCAGGCCAAAGAACATTTCTCAACCTTTCTCTTGCCATCTTGAGACGTCTTGTGAAAATGGCAAAAGCAAACAGATCACAAGATATTCACTTTGTGACCGATACCTACAGGCAAGTCTCCATTAAGAATGCCGAGAGGTCCAAGAGAGCAGAAAATGGCTCTCAGTTGATGCGAATTCATGGCCAGGCACTTCCTCAACAGTGGAAGAAGTTCCTCTCAAATGGAGAGAATAAGGAATTGCTAGTGGAGTATTTGGATGAGACATGGACTAAAGTTCCCACATCAGAATTGAGGGGAGTGAAGGTTTTCTTGGCACATGGAAGGATGTGCCATTCTTTCTCGCCAGGAAAGGAGGTGACTGATCAGGTGCTAAAAGTAGAGGAGCCACATCTCTGCTCCACACAGGAAGAAGCCGATACGAGGATGTATTTGCATGCAGCATGTGCAGCCCGTACCTATGCCGACGTCATCATTGTCAGTCCTGATACTGACGTCTTCATTATTGGTATAGCTCTTCAATCCATAGTTCCTACACATATGTATTTCCATACGGGGAGAGGAGTGAATTCGAGAACCATTGATCTGCAGTCTGTTCGTGATAGTATCGGAGATGATGTCAGCCAGGCATTAATAGGCCTAGATTGCTTCACTGGGTGTGACAGCGTAAGCTCATTTTACGGCAAGGGAAAGAAGAAAGCCTTTAATCTTCTTCTTAAGGAGAGGGAGCTGTGCAATGCTTTGAAGGACCTTGGCGAGCATTTTGACATACAGCTAGACTTGATAGAAGCACTGGAGGTATTTGTTTTCAAATTTTATGGACAACACAGCGTCACAACCGTCAACGAGGCCAGGTAAAACATGTTCCGACTGGTAAGGAAATCTGAAATCACAATGCCTCCCAACCAAGATGCTCTGAGGGAACACATCAAACGGGCCAACTGCCAAGCAAGTATGTGTCTTCCATAACGTTTGCAGTTTCATTGTAAGATATAATTTGTAAGACTTGTGTGCAACATGTAAACCTGTCATAATTATGTGTAAAGTTAATCAGGTGCAAAAATAATACTATATTTTGGGAGTCAGCAAGGAAATAAATGCCTTGCTCATATCCTTTTGTTAGTGTTTTTTAAACATCAAATCAACGATCAAATATTGTTAAAAAAACCAAAATATGAATATGTTTTTAATTCAGAGATATCTTATATTCCATGATCATAATGCATTTTACTATGTACACAAGGCTGAAAAAGGAATGAAGCAGATCTCATTATGAGGCAGACTACACAATTTAATGTTACTGTTCAATACCTTCATTGCAGCATAACATAACATTGGAAGGTAACAACTGAGGCTGAATTTTTTTTTTCACCTTTTCAATATTTTCAGGTATTTTCAAAGGAGCCGACAACCAAATGCAGAGATACCCGTTCCTGATGGGCATGGGTGGAGGATGGAAAGTGGTGAGCTAGTCATCAACTGGATGAACCTTCCTCCTGCTCCAGACAGTGTTATGGAATTAGCTTACTGCACTGGTAACTGCATGAAAAGTAAATGTGGTGATGCTGATACTTGTACCTGTCTTCAAAACAATGTTCCATGTACAGATCTTTGCAAGTGTGCTGGAAATAACTGTTGCAATATCACTGGACACAATGACTTAGACGATGATAGTAAGGATGATGATTCTGATGATGGCAGTGATGAGGAAGTAGAGGAACCTGACACAGAAAATGAATGAGCTTAGTGTGTGGTCCATTTCAGGCTCGGAAATTTAATACCAGGAACATGCAATTGATTCACATAGTGAAAGGTTTCCTCACTGCTGTGAAGAATTATTTTGTGCTCATGGTCCAAAAGCATTTCTCATCTTGAAAGATGGCATACTTGTATAAAGTGACATCCATATTCGATCACTGCAATTTAGGAAATAAAATTTCATGCAAACCTTTGTGTCACTCATTTTTTTATATGAGTCAGATCAGAATCAATACATATTTATGTTAATACTATTTTCAACTCAATTACATACACTTTGTGTTGTTATTTGAACTCTAAATGTGTTTTTAAAAAATAACGTATACTTGATCTATGATGACATTTTGGGCCAGCGGTTCTCGTTTATGTGCAACATTTACGCTTGTGAAAAAAAGTATGTTGCTCGTGGTACGATAGCCTTTCATTTACCATCATGTTTGCCCCCACCCCAGAGGTAGGTCACGAAATCAAAAAACTAAAACGATATTGGTCTCTGGGCCCACAGTCTACTGGTCCTGTCACGATCTCTGCTGAATAATTATTCTGCACTTATTTTGTCTATACCCTTCATTATCTCAAACATATATCATATCCCATCATAACCACCTCCTTTCTAATGCATGTTACAAGAAGGGGCATTCTTGGGGAAAATGCCAGGGGCATAGAAAGGGCCCATTTATAAGGTATGTGCCATGTGGCAAAGTATAGAAAAGAAGGGACATTCCATAGCTTGTAGAAAATGCCAAACAGAAAATAAGGGACATTCAAAACATTTCGTGTGCATGCTGGACTACTCATGTTCTTAGGAGGAAGCAAGGAATGCTCTAGAAAAGTTGATATAAAAGGGGCTCCCTACATCTTGCAAATAAAATACATTAACTTCTTGTGTAAAGGTATTGTGTTTTTATGTGGTCATGAGGTTGGAAATGAACTGTGATCGAGTTATTATTGTGATGTGTTTGGAAATGGGGATTTCACATGCAAGCGGGCCTTTTTGGTAACATCTTCTATGGAAATATGTGGTGGAGAATTCGAATGGCGCCCCTTTATTGGCCTAATGGATGAGGCATCAGACTTCCAAGCTGGGGATTGTGGGTTCAAGTCCCATTTGGTTTGAATATTTTTTTTCTTCTTTCTTTTTCAAATCTTTTATTTAGTCGAATAAAGTCTTGTATGATGAACAAAATGCAGTTTTTAGCTGCGATGAGCAGCTCTATGAGGACCGCATTGTTGTTGGGTGCCTTTTTGAACAGCGCATGCGCATACACTCAGACGTGCGTTGGAATGAGGTAAGAACATTGTGGACTAAAGTCGCTATTTGTTTGAAGAAACCAGAATAAATTTAGCAACAAAGACAACATGAAAGTTTTCATAACAATCTCGTTTCACAGAACTTGACACAAATTAGGTGTAATTAATGAATAGCGCATGCGCATACACTCGGACGTGCGGTGGTATGAGGGAAGAACATCGCGGACTAAAATCGCGATTTGTTTGAAGAAACAAGAATAAATTTAGCAACAAAGACAACATGAATGTTTTCATATCAATCTCGTTTCACAAAACTTGACACAAATTAGGTGTAATTAACATATATATATACATGAAAACAATTCGCACAGGGGCCGAGCCTCGGGGATGCTTAGTCCACCAGCAGAATCCCAGCGTATGCAGTTACACAATACATATAGACTTACAGCAGATTGAGAAATACCAAAGAAGCGACCACAGTGTGAAACCTGGAATATGGTCACACGCGACTTGGAATATGGAATAAAAAAATTTTCTTTCTTTTTCCAATTATTTTACATCATCTTGAATAAAGTCTTGCATGATTAACAAAATACAGTTTGTTCAAATTTAAAATGTATCAATACTTAAACCTGATTTTCAGCATCATTACGAGTCATGTCCATAGTGCTATTGTGCCAAATTTTAAGGTACCAAAGCCATGCAAAAATGTGTCGGCCGTGACATCACCAGATCTTATCTACGTCACATCAAATTTGAACACGACACTAACCATTTGAGCTCCCAAAATGAGTGATAAAATGAAATATGTACCTTTTACCATGATAAATAAATGACATGCCAATTTTAACACACACACACACACACACACACACACACACACACACACACACACACACACACACACACACACCCTTTTTAATAAAAGGTCACCCCGTTTCCTTTTTTTCAACACAACTGTGTATTTTAAGAAACAGTGAAGGTTATTTAGTCCAATGTGGTAAGGGCTTGTGGTATTGTCTGCAGGTATGCACACTCACCTTTAAGCTGTCTCGTCTGGGACCAGGTATGCACGTTAAGCTGGCTGTCCAGTCTGTTAGCATTAATTTTGGGGAAAATGCCAGGGACATAGAAACGGCCCTCTATATGGTATGTGCCATGTGGCAAACTATAGAAAAGGCCCCTTTATATGGTATGTGCCATGTGGCAAACTATAGAAAAGACCCCTTTATATGGTATGTGCCATGTGGCAAACTATAGAAAAGAAGTGACATTCTTGGGAAAAATGCTAGTTTGATTCACACAGGTGCATGAAGAAGTAAATGCATTTCATTTGCCAGATGTAGGGCCCTTTATATGAACTTTTATAGAGCATTCCTTGGTTCTTCCTATGGAACTTGGTTCTTATTGTTGGAACTTGGAAGTTATTGACATTGCCCCCCCCCTCCTCCCCTCTGATTTCAAACGCACATACCATATAAAGGGGCCTTTTCTATGCCCCTGGCATTTCCCCCAATATATTGTTGCGGGTATGGAATTTGGCCTCCATATCCGCTTGTAAATATTCCCCTATTTCCCCAATACTCCCCAACTCTCCCTTACCCCATTCCCTAGTCCCATTGTCTGTAAACAACACCCAGTAGAGCCGATCTCCCCCTTCTTCCCCCATTAAATGTCGTGCCCAGGTCCACCGCATCACATGTAGACAACTTTCGGACCTCTTGCTAGTTATTCTTAGTGTATGTCAGTTAAGGACTCGTTTCCATTAATTCTGACTCTTCGTTGCACCAGAATGTGATTATATGGCACCTGTTAGGAAGTTTAGGACCTCCCCTTACCTCCCCGCATCTTTTCCTCATGGAGCTGAAGCAGCAACACCAACTACAACAACAGCGGGGGGGGGGGGGGGGGCGGCGCGGCGGCGCGGGGAGTGCGCGTCCTCACTCCGGCTCGGTTAGCCGCCATTGCCCATGTGCGCCGACGGGGTTACCACGCAGGGGCTGCCTGTCAGCTCCTCGTCAAGGGCGTAGCCCCGGTAACCCCCCCCGCACCCAATAGGAAGCAACGGGCCGATTCCATCTGGGGCGGAGCTAACGAGCCGAGGGCGTGTCACTCCCCGCCGGATATACGGAGCGACTTCCGGACGTGACGTCAGATGCGCCCCCAGCTTGGAACGAGAAGGACGCCACCTCCAAGCGCTGTGATACCTTTCCCGCATCTCTGGACACCACCGTGCGTGATCCTGCCCTGAGCCCAGGTGCACCTGGAGCCATCTATCCTGCCCTTACTTGCCATCGATCCCTGTGTGAGTCCGTTTTTGTCCTGTTTATCTGTCGTCTGTTGGGGTTAATATAAGTGTGTCTAAGTGCCTGTCTTTCTATGATGTCCCTCTTGTAGTTGTAATCTGACCTTCCGCCCTAATAGAACCTCTCCGGAGGCCTTTGAGAACCGTAACCCTTGGTGTCGTGTCATTGTAATCCAGCCGTGTGTCTTTTCCTTCATTGACCTAGCGTAGCGCGACTTAGTCAACGTTCGGGTATAATCGGGTAACTTGTACGGATACGGCGGCCATTCCGCTCGGCCCACCATACCATCAAAGTCGTATCTGTAACAATTGGTGTCAAGAGTGTCGGATTCGGACCCGGGACTAAATTTATTAGGCCCAAATTTGTAGTAGATTCGATCCGGAGCGCGTTTTACGCGCGAAATTATAACGGCGAAATTTGAATTGTTATACGAAAATAAAAACCCGAATTTTGGAAGTCGCGCTATGGCAGACCAAGACAGCTGGGGTCCGGTAGTGGAGAGTGAGGCAGGGTCGATCCAGGACCAAATTGAGGGACATGAGAGCGAAGCAGTGAGGGTAGCAGGGTCGCAAAATAGCGTCGTCACGCACGAGGTAGCGGGCGCGCAAAATGGCGCCTCGCACATGGCCACGGCGCCCACGCCCGCGACCGTAGTTACGCCGCTGGTAGATTGGAATCTTTTTTTTATACAAATGAAGGCCCTTATGGACAAGAATAATGAAGAAGTGAAAAACAGTATGGGGGCAATGAGGGAGGACATGGGGTCCAATAGCGAGAAATTGAGGGAGGACATGGGGTCCAATAGCGAGAAATTGAGGGAGGACATGGGGGCCCAGATCGGAGGGTTAGGGAGTAGAATAGAGGGATTAGACAATAGATTAGGGGAAATACAGGAGGGGTTAATGGGGGTAGAAAACAGAATGGCCGCTCAAGAGAATAAAATGGAAGGGATGCAAAAAGGGTTAGAGGGGTTAGAAAACACCATGGAAGGCAAATTGAGGGACATGAGGGACCAAGCGGAAAGGGAAGTTAAACAAATGGGGCAGCAGATAGAGGGGGTCAGAATGGGGGTAGAAACTAAATTGGATGCTCACAGGGAGGAAATGGAGCAGATGAGGGTGGCATCTGGGCAGGAGATGCAAGTGATGGGGGAAGAGATCAGAAGAGGTGTGAGTGAGGAGGTCGGAGGAGTGCGCGAGGAGGTGAGGCACTGTAAGGAGCGCATGGAGAAGGAGGTGAGAAAGGGGACTGTAAAATTGCAAGGGGGTATAGAGGAGTTGACGCTGGGAGTAGAACAACTGACAGTGGGACAAAAGGAGTTGGGGGACCAGGTAAAGAAGAACACAGCGGTAATAGAGGGTTTAAAATCGACACAGAAGGAGATGAAAAAGGACGTAGGGGTAATTAAAAAAGAGTGTCAGACGGTACATGAGGACCTGACGAGGAAAATGGACAAGGTGGTAGAGGTGATGGAGGTTAAAGAGCGAGAGGTGCGGGAGCAAATAGAAAAAAATAAAGTGGAGTTAGAGGAAGAACTTAAAGGGGCGCACGAAGAGATGAAGGAGGTGAAGCAAAAATTAGAAGAAGTGGAAGAAGGGGTGAGCGAAATTAAGAAGCGACGGAGAGAGGATAAGAAAGAGATAAAGGAGGAAGTAAAAGAATTGGTCCAAAGTCTGTGTTCGGATCGTGATGATGTGCTCATTAACCGGATGAGGGATTCGCAGGTGATGGAGGAGAAGCGAAGAGGAAGAGGACCCGGTGTAAGTGGTGACCAATATGGTCGGGCGTATGATGCGCCAGGTGATTTAAGAAGCTTGGGGGTCGAGATAGACCCGGGTGTTCGTGAGAGGCCGTTGGTGAAGTGTGCGACAGGTCTGGTGTGCGAAAAAGGAGGTGTGCGAGAAAGTCCGACTCTGGGGTGTGTGAGGAAAAAGTGCGTGCCAAGGAATGAGGGTGCTGGCGAGAGTGAGTCGGTCGTAGCGCGTGTGCGAGGGAGCACATGGAAGCGCGGTGTGGTGAGTGTTACAGAGGGTGTAACGGGAGAGTGTGCGCGAGAAAGGTGTGTGACGGACGGGTGCATGAGGAAAGAGTGTGCCGTCAAGAGTAAGGGTGAGTGCGCTGTCAAGAGTAGTGGTGAGAGTAGTGAGAGTGACAAGGAGCGTGAGTTGGTTGTGACAGGTGAGCGAGGATGTACACCTGGAATGGAAGGATGCACACCTGGAATGGTAGAGCGTGAGTGGGAATGCACGCTGGAATTGGTAGTGAGGCACGTGGTTGGGTGTGTGAGTGAGAGCACACCTGTGATTGTCACAGAGGAGGTGACCGAGGAGGGGGCGCGAAGAGGTGTGTTGGTGAGGTGTGCGAGCGACGAATGTGTGCCAAAGTGTTCGGTGGTCAGGTGTGTGACCAAGGCTGTGAGCGGAATGAGTGTACCTGGGTGTGTAAGGAAAGGTACGAGGAGCATGGGAACAGCTGGAGGTGTGAGCACGAAAGGGGTAGCGTATGCGTGTAAGCATGCAGGTGAGGAGGCATCGACGGTAACCGGGTTAGAGGTTAGGTCGACTTTTAGCCGAAGCGGGCCCTCGGTGCGTGCCGGGCCTCGCTTTGAACGGCCATGTCCGAGCTCCACTAGGCGGAGCGGGCAGGCCGATAGGAAGGGTCGTCATGGCGACCACTTTTTGTTGAGGCGTGCCGGCAGGTCGAGATCGGGACATTGGATGGCACCACGCCGGGGTGGTGCGTGGGATCTCGGGCCGGGTAAGCCCCCGTCCCTGCCCCGAGTGCTGGACGCGTCCCGCCGCTGGCACAAAACGACCCGCGTTCATTGCTCGGCTTTACGAAGCCGGGCTTTGGACAGGAATTGGCGCACCGAGAGGCATTAGTGAGGAGACTGTGTGATGAGGTTAGTGTTTTGGCCCCAAAATTAGAGAAAAACAAAATTTGATGATTGGCAAAGGGATTGGCAGTAATGATTGGCAGATGATGGGTCGTGATTGGCAAATTTTTGATTTGTTGAAATTTGATGTGCAAAATTAGTAGTGAGCGATGGGCCCGGTGGGTAAGGGTGGCATCCCTACCACCCTTCCCATGGTGGGGCAAATGCGCAATAGTTTATGGGGTGTATGGCAGTGAAAACTAGCCCGGGTGGGTTAGGTTATATTGTTAGGGATCTAGAAGATGACATTAGGTAACGTTAAGGTTAGTTAGTGACTGATACCTGTAGTGGGGACGCAGGTAGTTTAGTGTGTTTGATAATGACGTGGGAGCGCAATAGTTTAAAGGGACGACGGGAAAGCGCAAGTTTCAGAGGGGAGTAGTTAGATGAGATGATGCTGTGTGAGAACTGGACAGGTGTGTGGAGCAGCGTATGAGTAGTGAGTGTGTGGATCAGCGTGAATGCGCTTGGGGAGAGAAGGGTGCAGGTGGCACCAGGTGTGAGAGCACAGGTGTGCAAGTACAGGTGTGTGGAGTACATGGAGTAAGTGGTACGAAGTGGTGTGCATGGTGCGAAGGTGTGAATGGGGGGGAAGAGTGGACCCCTTTCACGAGTACCCGGGGCGGGTAGTGTAAGTGTTAGGTAGAGGGTACAGGTAAATTGTGGTTGGATATTGGCATCTGTGGTGCGGTTGGAAGAATGATGTTTGGATGGGTGCATTAGTGTTGTGGAAATGGCTGGGCGTGTATCCTGTTAGTGTGTGTAGTTGGTTGGGCACTCCACCACTGTGAGGATGTCGGCCAGGTGAGGCCGCAGGTGGGCTCTGGGAGCCGGTAGTTGTGGATGGGGCCCGAGGATCCGGAGGACGGACCCGGGTAGCCCAGTGCCAGGGAGGGCACCGAGTGGGGAGAGCGCCAGAGGGCCTTCCCCAGGTAGATAGGTAGGGTAAGGAGCAGGTAAGCTCGGAGGCAACTGCAGTGGTGGAGGTGTGCAGGTGGGTAGACCTGCTGGGAGAGCTGCACATCGCGGCCCAGAAATTGTGCGAGGGCACCGAGTGATGAATCGGGGGAGTGAGACCCCAAATTGAGGAGCACCACAGTTTGGTCAATGGGAATTGGTTTTTTAGAACCCATAGTGTAAGTGGCCAATGGATTGGCAGGGAAGACCCCGGGTAATGTAAAGTTATTAAAGTCATTTAGGAAATAGTTAGGATTGATGAACCTGTCGCACCATACGCAGCCACTTACCTGGGGTGATAATGATGACTCCACACCTGTGTTTTCTTTGTTCTGTGTGCAGGAAAATAGAATTGCTGTTTGGATTTGTGAGACGCATCACGACGTGGATGAGACATTGGGGTGATTCCATCTCTCCCTCCTTAGGAGGGACTGATGATGAATTGGTGATGGCAAATTTTGATGAGAGTTGAGAATGGCAAATTTGATTGGTTAGGAGGGAGAGAAGACGAATTTGGTATATGGGAGGAACGGGGAAGACAGTAGGGATGTTTGTGGATTTGTAAAGTAGATGTTTATGGGTAGTGTTGTGTTTGTGTGGATACAGTAAGGGGTAAGGGAGGGGCCATGTAGGTTACCTGGTGGGGGGGGGGCGTACGGTAGGAACGTACCTGTCTCACCTGGTTCCCATGTGCCCCCAGTGTGCATCACCTTGTATTGCGTGCACTTTTGCGCCCTTACCACCTTACTCACTTGTCTTTTCTTTTGTCTCCCACCTCCGAGGATCTGGCTTTGGGGCAGAGAGAGAGGAGAGAGAGGTGCTGGCCCCGCAGTTGTGGGCCTGCACTTTCGCTGCTTGCTGCTGGGATCGATACACCATATGGACCGCAATGTTTGTGGCCACCCACAATGGACCGCAGTCCTTTTGCGGGCAAGCACCACCCAGGGATGGACCTATGGGTCAACGTGGCACCTATGCCAAACAGGTGAACCACTAATAGTTGGCCCCTGGCGGCCACAATATAGAAATGGACGCGGTTGGCGCCTTTCTTTATTTTTGAAAGCGGCAAGAAAGCCAAGTGCACCACAGGAAGAGCAAGAGACACCTGCAGGGTTAGGGGTTGTCGTTTTTATTTTAACGAACAATGGTGGTGCACCGGATGGTGCTGACTGTGTGATGGGGTGGTGCTTTTGGTGCTGGGAAGGGGTGCTCTGCACATTATTAAAGGCCGTAAGGCCACAGAGCACTCGTGGGTTGGTGTGTCGATGCTAGCATGCGTGCTCTCTCTATGCATAACATCTGCATGTGTTCCTCCAAAAACAGGTCCTGGATCGTAGTGTAAATATCAGCGTAGTCTTGTAAATAATGCTCTCTACCGGCTGTATGTTTAGTTTGAGAATTCTTTCCGGATTCGGTTATCCTGTGGGTGTGTTTCTGTGAGGAGAAGGGTGCAACGTCGCAGGGGGACATATTTACTCATTTGTGAATATCTGTAAAACTGTCGCACTCAGGGTAGAGTTAATAGTAGAGGGAACTACATCTGAGTGCCACACTAAACTAGGTAAGAATTTATCGGGTCGGGACGCCCCGAGGGTAGAGAAGGGTGCAATGTTGCGGGTATGGAATTTGGCCTCCATATCCGCTTGTAAATATTCCCCTATTTCCCCAATACTCCCCAACTCTCCCTTACCCCATTCCCTAGTCCCATTGTCTGTAAACAACACCCAGTAGAGCCGATCTCCCCCTTCTTCCCCCATTAAATGTCGTGCCCAGGTCCACCGCATCACATGTAGACAACTTTCGGACCTCTTGCTAGTTATTCTTAGTGTATGTCAGTTAAGGACTCGTTTCCATTAATTCTGACTCTTCGTTGCACCAGAATGTGATTATATGGCACCTGTTAGGAAGTTTAGGACCTCCCCTTACCTCCCCGCATCTTTTCCTCATGGAGCTGAAGCAGCAACACCAACTACAACAACAGCGGGGGGGGGGGGGGGGGGGGGGGGTGGGCGGCGCGGGGAGTGCGCGTCCTCACTCCGGCTCGGTTAGCCGCCATTGCCCATGTGCGCCGACGGGGTTACCACGCAGGGGCTGCCTGTCAGCTCCTCGTCAAGGGCGGAGCCCCGGTAACCCCCCCCCCCCCCGCACCCAATAGGAAGCAACGGGCCGATTCCATCTGGGGCGGAGCTAACGAGCCGAGGGCGTGTCACTCCCCGCCGGATATACGGAGCGACTTCCGGACGTGACGTCAGATGCGCCCCCAGCTTGGAACGAGAAGGACGCCACCTCCAAGCGCTGTGATACCTTTCCCGCATCTCTGGACACCACCGTGCGTGATCCTGCCCTGAGCCCAGGTGCACCTGGAGCCATCTATCCTGCCCTTACTTGCCATCGATCCCTGTGTGAGTCCGTTTTTGTCCTGTTTATCTGTCGTCTGTTGGGTTTAATATAAGTGTGTCTAAGTGCCTGTCTTTCTATGATGTCCCTCTTGTAGGTGTAATCTGACCTTCCGCCCTAATAGAACCTCTCCGGAGGCCTTTGAGAACCGTAACCCTTGGTGTCGTGTCATTGTAATCCAGCCGTGTGTCTTTTCCTTCATTGACCTAGCGTAGCGCGACTTAGTCAACGTTCGGGTGGAATCGGGTGAGTTGGGGAAGAATCGGGGTAACCTGTACAGGCGCGGTCATACCAAACCGCTCGGTAAACTAACACCAAAAACCGCGTCTGTAACAATATATATAAATATACATGAAATGAATTGGTTGAAAATTGATGATTTATATCACGTGACCTAAGACCTGTTTCCCTCAGAAACAACCCACTTCCAGTTTCACACCCCCCTGATGCAGTGCCCCCTGTTCCCGGGAGGCTGACACTCATTTTTCCGACTTCAAAATGACGACAACCTGAGTCAAACCACCAGGTGTTATTTTAACGGCGTCACCCTAACATCTTAAAGCAGCCACATTAAACATGAAGCCAACACCAGGATTAGTTTCCAGGTAAAGAAGTAGAACGACACTCGATATCGCACAAACCTCCACCAGGATAAACAGGTAACGTTTTGTATCCACTGATAGACCGGATCTGGATTCGGACCTGAACCTAAATCGAATCAGCTTCTTCTTTTTCTTCACACTTACCCATCTCCTCCCCCTAGTTTCGTCATAATCCATCCACATCGTTTTGTCATATCGTGCTGTGTATAATCATGTTCGCCCGATCTCTCTATTAATATTACTAGGGCATGCCCGTACTATATCTATATCTAAAATTATATCCCCCCCCTCTATTTACATGAAATGGTTTGGTCCAAAGCGAACGGCTTGCGAGTACGGTGACAATCCTCCCCCCCCCCTCTATTTACATGAAATGGTTTGGTCCAAAGCGAACGGCTTGCGAGTACGGTGACAATCCCCCCCCCCCCCTCTATTTACATGAAATGGTTTGGTCCAAAGCGAACGGCTTGCGGAGTTTGGTAAAGAAAGAAATCGCCATAGCGTGCACAAACGCGCAGGAAAGCGAAAGAATCGCAAATTAGTTTTAATTAGTTTTAAAACATAGTTTAACGCCAACATAGCGGCAACATAGTTTGCCAACGTGAAATAAATGAATACGCTCTCAAATGTGCCGTCCGAGGCAGAGTCTGTTCGCCACGTTCGGCACACGTGATAGCTCGCTCGCTGCTCGCTCTCTCTGCTCGCTCGCTCGCTGCTCTCTGATTGGTTGAATCGTTTTTTGGACATAGCTCGGTAAGTACTTGTCCGATTAATTTCAAACCTTGAAAAGGCACATCCTCGGGTCCCCAGCAATATACCTGGCAAGTTTAAAGTATATCGGACCGGTAGTTGTCGAGAAACAGCGGTCACAGACAAACAAACACACAGAGATTACTGGAATTATAGATAGACTAGGGCATGCCCGTACTATATATATATCTAAAATTATATCCCCCCCCCTATTTACATGAAATGGTTTGGTCCAAAGCGAACGGCTTGCGAGTGGTGACAATCCCCCCCCTCTATTTACATGCAATGGTTCGGTCCAAAGCGAACGGCTTCCGGAGTTTGGTAAAGAAATCGCCATCGCGTACACAAACGCGCAGGAAAGCGAATGAATCGCAAATTCGTTTTTATTAGTTGTAAAACATAATGCCCAATTATTCAATTAGCGCCAACGTATTTTGGCTGTTTGCAATTTAATCGCAAGGCAAAGTAGAAAGAGAAGAGGGAAAAAAAGAAAAGCCTTGCCTTGCTGCAAACAGCTGCTGCAAACAACAACAACAGGGAAGGCTGCACTGTCCGGAAGTTGGCATATCGTAGTTACGATTATTTTAGTGTTAATGGCCAATTATTCAATTAGCGCCAACGTATTTTGGCTGTTTGCAATTTAATCGCAAGGAAAAGTAGAAAGAGAAGAGGGAAAAAAAGAAAAGCCTTGCATTAACGCATTAACGCTTGCATTGCATTAACGGTTCGGCACACGTGATAGCTCGCTGCTCTCTGATTGGTTGAAGCGTTTTTTGGACATAGCTCGGTAGGTACTTGTCCGATTAATTTCAAACCTTGAAAAGGCACATCCTCGGGTCCCCAGCAATATACCTGGCAAGTTTCAAGTATATCGGACCCGTGGTTGTCGAGAAACAGCGGTCACAGACAAACACACAGACACACAGACACACAGACATACAGACACACAGACAGACACACAGAGATTGCTGGAATTATAGATAGATGAAGAATCACTTCAAATAATCGTGTTACAGAATATCTTTTTCAGTCTAAATAATAAAATGAGAATCTCTGAACAAACCTTTTCCTCAGAAGATCCGAACCGATCACTGTTTGTGGAAAAGGACACGGAGCGGAGCACGGAGGACAAAAGGACATGGAGCGGCGCACGGAGGACAAAGGGACACGGAGCCTCGCACGGAGGACAAAAGGACACGACACCTCGCACGGAGTACAAAAGGACACGGAGCATCGCACAGAGGACAAAAGGACACGGAGCCTCGCACAGAGGACAAAAGGACACGGAGCCTCGCACGGAGGACAAAAGGACACGGAGCCTCGCACGGTGGACAAAAGGACACGGAGCCTCGCACGGAGGACAAAAGGACACGGAGCCTCGCACGGAGGACAAAAGGACATGGAGCCTCGCACGGAGGACAAAAGGGCACTGAGGACAAAAGGAAACGGAGCGTCGCACGGAGGACAAAAGCATACGGAGCCAAGGACGGAGGACAAAAGGACACGGAGCCTCGCACGGAGGACAAAAGCACATGGAACCGAGGACGGAGGTCAAAAGGACACGGAGCCGAGCTCGGAGGACAAAAGGCCACGGAGCCGAGCTCGGAGGACAAAAGGCCACGGAGCCTCGCACGGAGGACAAAAGGACACGGAGCCTCGCACGGAGGACAAAAGGGCACGGAGGACAAAAGGACACGGAGCCTCGCACGGAGGACAAAAGGACACGGAGCCTCGCACGGAGGACAAAAGGACACGGAGCCTCGCACGGAGGACAAAAGGACACGGAGCCTCGCACGGAGGACAAAAGGACACGGAGCCTCGCACGGAGGACAAAAGGACACGGAGCCTCGCACGGAGGACAAAAGGACACGGAGCCTCGCACGGAGGACAAAAGGACATGGAGCCTCGCACGGAGGACAAAAGGACACGGAGCCTCGCACGGAGGACAAAAGGACACGGAGCCTCGCACGGAGGACAAAAGGACACGGAGCCTCGCACGGAGGACAAAAGGACACGGAGCCTCGCACGGAGGACAAAAGGACACGGAGCCTCGCACGGAGGACAAAAGGACACGGAGCCTCGCACGGAGGACAAAAGGACACGGAGCCTCGCACGGAGGACAAAAGGACACGGAGCCTCGCACGGAGGACAAAAGGACATGGAGCCTCGCACGGAGGACAAAAGGACACGGAGCCTCGCACGGAGGACAAAAGGACACGGAGCCTCGCACGGAGGACAAAAGGACACGGAGCCTCGCACGGAGGACAAAAGGACACGGAGCCTCGCACGGAGGACAAAAGGACACGGAGCCTCGCACGGAGGACAAAAGGACACGGAGCCTCGCACGGAGGACAAAAGGACACGGAGCCTCGCACGGAGGACAAAAGGACACGGAGCCTCGCACAGAGGACAAAAGGCCACGGAGCGGAGCACGGAGGACTAAAGGGCACGGAGGACAAAAGGACACGGAGCCTCGCGCAGAGTACAAAAGGACACGGAGACTCGCATGGAGGACAAAAGGACACGGAGCCTCGCACGGACGACAAAAGGACACGGATCCTCGCATGGAGGACAAAAGGACACAGAGCCTCGCACAGAGGACAAAAGGACACAGAGCCTCGCACAGAGGACAAAAGGACACAGAGCCTCGCACAGAGGACAAAAGGCCACGGAGCGGAGCACGGAGGACTAAAGGCCACGAAGCCGAGCACTGAGGACAAAAGGCCACGGAGCGGAGCACCGAGGACAAAAGGTCACGGAGCCGAGCACTGAGGACAAAAGGCCATGGAGATGAGCACGGGGGACAAAAGGTCACTGAGCCGAACTCAGAGGACAAAAGGCCACGGAGCCGAGCTCGGAGGACAAAAGACCACGGAGATGAGCACGAAGGATAAAAGGACACGGACCCGAGCACCGAGGACAAAAGGTCACGGAGCCGAGCACTGAGGACAAAAGGCCATGGAGATGAGCACGGGGGACAAAAGGTCACGGAGCCGAGCTCAGAGGACAAAAGGCCACGGAGCCGAGCTCGGAGGACAAAAGGCCACGGAGATGAGCACGAAGGATAAAAGGACACGGACCCGAGCACCGAGGACAAAAGGTCACGGAGCCGAGCACTGAGGACAAAAGGCCATGGAGATGAGCACGGGGGACAAAAGGTCACGGAGCCGAGCTCAGAGGACAAAAGGCCACGGAGCCGAGCTCGGAGGACAAAAGGCCACGGAGCCGAGCTCGGAGGACAAATGGCCACGGAGATGAGCACGAAGGACAAAAGGACACGGACCCGAGCACGGAGGACAAAAGGTCACGGACACGAAACCAAAAAGGATACGGATCGATACGATCCGATCATGGGTATCTTCGTCACAGTTGCAGTTCTAGGTTTTCAAGATCACCTGGAGGCTGGAGGTTTTCGTCATTATTGAATCCTCCCTGTGGACGCAATTCAATCTTATTCTTCTTCTCCCTCCTCGGAATCACCAATCTCCACCACGTGGTAGTTGATGGCTCATTGGCCAATTGGCGTCAGATAAAGAACTGAAGCCACAGATCGGCCGTTTTACCACTCCCGTTCACGGCGCATGAGAATAATTACCTTTAGTTCAGTTGTTTTTCAATCGTTGACTTGGCACGAAGTTTGGAGTTACACAGAACCCCTTATATTGACCTAGTAGAAAACGAAAGAACATCAGAACCATTTCCAGAATGCCGCGCCCTTCGGAGTGCCACCCGGCTCTCACGCCGCTCCGTTCCTCCCCTTCCATTCCAGGACTGCCACCGCCACGGTCCGGTCCGACCCGTCTCGCCCCGCCTCATCCCGCCACGCCCCGCCCCTTCCTGGCCTGCCACGCCTCGCCCCTTCCTGGCCTGCCACGCCTCGCCCCTTCCTGGCCTGCCACGCCTCGTCCCGCTCCGCCCTTTCCGGCCCCGCCTAGTTCGGCTCCTCCTCGATTGTAATCATCCATCCGACTGTTCATGGAAACACCGAAACCGAAATCCTGGTAGATCTACGAGCCTCCAGTAACAGCACTTTATTTTTGTTTCTCCTTTCCGATACCAGCTCGGGGGAAATTCTCTCAAAATGACGAGTGCACAAAAATAAACAACACAAAGGATTACAATAAATACAGTTGTAGCAGTTGCCGCTGGACATACACAATCACCTTACACCGTCCGAAGACGTAACCAAGGAGCGATCACGGTACCGGGCTCGCCCAGGCCGCCTTTCCCGGGCAAACGCTCCGGCATGACGTGTTTGAGTGCATATATATATATTGCTGCCTGACAAACGGTCTTATCAGAGTACCCGAGTTTGGTTTTGTGGAATAAAGAAACTCGGACGAATTCCCGTCTTTTGTCGCGTCAATTCTCTCGACTCACGTTGGAGCACAGCTCCTTCACTGGTGACCCCCGACATGGACACGGCAGTTGCCCTTAAACTGCCTACCTTATGGGAGGCTCACGTGGCAGTTTGGTTCACCCAGGCGGACTCCCAGTTTGCCCTGCGAGGCATCACCGCCGACGACACCCACTTCCACCATGTGGTAGCGGCACTCGGCTCCGCCCCCGCGGCCCACGCCCTGAGCCTCCTCCAGCACCCGCCAGCCGCTGACAAGTATGGCGCGATCAAGAAGCTCCTCCTCGATGCATTCGCCCTCTCACTGGCGGAACGCGCACGGCGCCTGCTCGACCTGCCCGAGCTCGGCGACACGTGCCCGTCCGAGCGAATGGACTACATGCTTTCGCTGCTCGGTGAGCATGCCCCAGATTTTCTTTTCCGAGAGCTGTTCCTCCACCAGCTGCCTAGCCAGGTACGCTTCGCCCTGGCAGGCACGCAGATCAAGGATCCCCGCGCCCTCGCCAGGGAGGCCGACAAGATCTCCTCGGCAGGCCAGCACATCGGGGCAGCTACCTGGAGCCCGCCGCCATCCGAGGCGACGCCCATGGCGCCCGAGCACCCGGTGCGGTTGGAGGCCGAACTGCCGGTGCAACTGGCGGCCGCCACGCCACGCCGACCGCTTCCAACACGACGGCCGGGGCCTCCACCTGACCAGGTGTGGTGTTACTACCACGCCAGGTTCGGACAGAAGGCTCGGACATGCCGACCCCCGTGCACTTTCGGCAAGTCGGCAAACGGCCGTGCCGGCGTTCATTACCAGCCATGAGCGCCGGCCACTCAGGCAACTTACTTTTTATCAAGGACAAAGCATCCGGGCGGCGTTTCCTTTGTGACACCGGCGCCCAACTGAGCGTCATACCGGCCTCCGAGCAGGACAGGCAGACCGCCATTTGCGGCCCCTCCTTGGTCGCTGCCAACGGATCGGCCATCCGCACTTTCGGCCTGCGCAACGTCACCCTCTGCTTCGGCAGCCAGCGCTTTAATTGGACTTTTGTGACCACAAGCGTGCCCATGGCTTTGCTAGGCGCCGACTTCCTCTGCGCGCACGGGCTGCTGGTCGACGTCAAACGGCGTCGCCTTGTCAACGCCGAGACCTTCAGCTCCCTGGCATGTACGATGAGCAGCTCCACGCCGACCGAACTAGCATGCGTCCATGGCGGGGAACGAGTTCGCTCGCCTGCTCGTGGAGTCTCCGGCCCTCACGCGGCCGACGTTTTCGGCCGTCGCAGTAAGACATGGTATCGAGCACCACATACCAACTACGGGCCCGCCGTCTATGCCAGAGCCCGCCGCCTCGACCCAGCCAAGCTCGCCGTGGCAAAGGCCGAGTTCGACGCGTTGGAGCACCTCGGCATCGTGCGGCGCTCCGATAGCGCGTGGGCCTCGCCACTGCACATCGTGCTGAAGATGGGGGGGGGGCGGCTGGCGCCCAGGTGGCGACTACCGCCGCCTCAACGACGTTACCACCCCCGACAGGTATCCGATCCCGCACATCCAAGACTTTTCCGCCCGTTTGGCGGGGTGGGTCATTTTCTCGAAGATCGACTTAATACAGCGATACCACCAGGTACCTGTCAGGCCGGTCGACGTCCCAAAAACGGCCGTCATCATGCCGTTCGGCCTGTTCAAATTCCTGCAGATGCCGTTTGGCCTCAAGAACGCGGCTCAGGCGTTCCAGCGCTTGATGCACAGCGTGCTGCGCAACCTGCCATTCCTCTTTGTCTATCTGGACGTCATCCTCATCGCCAGCACGTCCCGGGCCGAGCACCTCCTCCACCTCCGAACACTGTTCGGGCGCCTCAGCGTGCACGGCTTAATCGTCAACCCGGCCAAATGCCACTTTGGCACGACGGCCATTGACTTTTTGGGCCACCACATCACCAGGAATGGGGCCGTGCCGCTGCCAACAAAGGTCGAGGCCATCACTGCGTTCCCGCGTCCCCGCTCCATCAAGGCTCTGCAGGAGTTCCTCGGCATGGTGAATTTCTCCCACTGTTTCGTGCCCCGCGCTACTCAGCCCATGCAGCCCCTTTACGAAGCCCTCCGGGGCAAGCCGGCCAAGCATGACGTCGTCTGGTCTGCAGCCATGGACGCGGCATTCACAAGCGCAAAGCGGGCCCTCGCCGACGCAATGCTGCTTGCTCACCCGGTGCTCGACGCTCCCATCGCCCTCACCACGGACGCCTCCGACTACGCGGTGGGCGCCGTACATGAGCAATGGGTGACCAGGGTTTGGCAGCCACTCGCTTTTTTTAGCCGGCAACTCCGGCCGAATGAGCTAAAATACAGCACGTTCGACCGCGAGCTGCTCGGTCTATTCCTGGCCGTTCGCCATTTCCGACACCTCCTGGAGGGCCGACCCTTCACGGCTTTCGTTGACCACAAGCCGTTGGTTTACGCAATGGCCAAAGTCATGGAGCCGTGGTTGGCCCGCCAGCAGCGCCACCTCTCCGCCATGTTGGAGTTTACCACGGACATCCGGCACGTCGCCGGCAAAGACAACGCCGTGGCCGACTGTCTTTCTCGGGCCAGCGCGAATGCGGTCCACCTCGGCGTGGACTTCACGCTTATGGCGGCTGACCAGACCACCATCACCACGGTGCAAACCCTACGGGCGGCGGACACGGGCCTCCGCCTGGCCGACGTCCCCTTCGCGGACACTGTCCTGCTCTGCGACGTCTCCCAAGGCCAGCCTCGCCCCGTCGTGCCCGTTACCTGGCAACGCCGCATTTTCGCCTCCCTCCACGGCCTTTCCCACCCAGGCCGGAAAGCTTCCCAGAAGCTGGTGTCGGCGCGATTCGTCTGGCACGGCCTTTGATGGGACGTCCGTGATTGGGCCAACGCCTGCACGGCCTGCCAGTGGGCCAAGGTCCACCGACACACCCAAGCCCCGCTGGCACCTTTCACCGTGCCCGAATGGCGTTTCGACCATGTCAACGTGGAACTGGTGGACCCCCTTCCCCCATCACAAGGTTTCACACACCTGCTCACCATGGTGGACAGGACCACCAGGTGGCCGGAGGCCGTTCCCCTCATTTCCACCACCACCGCCGACGTGGCGCAGGCTTTCATCGCCACCTGGGTCGCCCGTTTTGGCGCACCGGCGGACATCTCTTCGGACCGCGGGCCGCAGTTCACCTCCGAGCTGTTGGGGGTGGGCGCCCACAACCTGGGGGTCAAGCTCCACCGTACCACGGCCTACCACCCCCAAGCCAACGGGTTGTGCGAGCGTTTCCACCGCTCCATGAAGGCCGCGCTCATGGCCGGCTTTCAGGACGGCGGTTGGGCCGACCGGCTGCCCTGGGTCCTTTTGGGCCTCCACACGGCCCCCAAGGAGGACCTCCAGGTGTCCACCACCGAGCTCGTCTACGGCCAGCCGCTACGCGTCCTGGGCGAGTTCGTGCCCGATGCTATCAGTCCCTGGTCCGCAGCTCGCCAGCGCTCGGACCTCCAGGAGGCCGCCCGACGGTTTGCCCCCGGGCCAACGTCCCGCCACGGTGACCCCCAGTCCTACGTCCCCCCCAGCGCTTCGCACAGTGGAGTACGTTTTTGTGCGTCATGACACACACAGGGGGCCACTCCGGCCACCGTACAACGGGCCCTTCCGGGTCCTGCGACGGGACGACAAGTCTTTCGTCATCGACGTCGGCGGCAGGTCGGACCGGATTTCGGTGGACCGCCTCAAGCCGGCGCACGTGGACGTTGACCAACCACCTCGGTTGGCCCTTCCTCTGCGGCGAGGCCGCCCCCCATCCACGGTTCCCCCCGCTCGACCACCCACCCCCACACCGCCCCCCCCCCCCCACACGACCCTCCAGGGGTCGCTTCGGCCGGGTCATCAGGACCCCCCTTAAATTAACCCTGGCGGTGCAAGTCGATTCTGGGGGGGCACGTGTAGCAGTTGCCGCTGGACATAAACAATCGCCTTACACCAGCCGAAGACGCAACCAGGGAGCGATCATGGTACCGGGCTCGCCCGGGCCGCCCGGGCACGCCCGGTTTCGCCTTTCCCGGGCATATCCAGACTCGCCTTGCCCGGGCTCGCCCAGGCCGCCCGGGCACGCCCAGTCTCGCCTTTCCTGGGCAAACGCTCCGGCATGACGTGTTTGAGTGCATATATATATTGCTGCCCGATATACGGGCTTATCAGAGTACCCGAATTTCGTTTTGTGGAATAAAGAAACTCAGACGAATTCCCGTCTTTTGTCGCGTCAATTCTCTCGACTCGCGTTGGAGCACACAGCTCCTTCACAGTTACGGATTATGTCCGATGGATTATTTGCAATAAATAATTAATACATTAATGCAGTGCAGGAAGCCAGGAAATGAGTTTCCCTGGGAAGGATTGGAGGTGAGGACAGAAATTTGTCGAAACATCGCATGTTCAAAAGAGACCATTACAACATCAGCATGTCCCTCCCCCTCCTCCTCTGCCCAACAGGAGGGCAAGGCCATCTTTCACATTCCCCCCACCCCAAGAGAAGGGTAAGGCGATATCTAGCATCTCCCCCCCCCCCCCACCCTAAGAGGAGTGTAAGGCAATCTTCAGCATCTCCCCCCCCCCCTAAGTGGAAGGTAAGGCGACATCTAGCATCCCCCCCCCCCCTCATAAGTGGAAGGTAAGGCGATCTATAGCATCTCCCTCCCCCCCCCCCGAAGTGGAAGGTAAGGCGATATCTAGCATCTCCCCCCTCTCCCGTCCTTCGACGAGGGCAAGGCGATCTCGAGCATTCACTCCCCCCTCCCCCCGCCCCACGCCAAGAGGAGGGTAAGGCGATATGGAGCATCTTCCCCCACCCCACCCCGCCCTAAGAGGGGGGTAAGGCAACCTCTAGCCTCTCCCCCCTTCACCCCCACCCGAAGAGGAGGGTAAGGCGATCTCCAGAATCTCCCCACCCACGCCCTTCGAGGAGGGTAAGGCGATTTCCAGCATCTCCCGGCCCCTAAGTGGAAGGTAAGGCGATCTCTAGCATCCTTCCCACCCCCCCCCCCCCCCACACACGCCCTTCGAGGAGGGTAAGGCAATCTCTAGCATCCCCCCCCCCACCCTAAGTTGAAGGTAAGGCGATATCTATCATTTCCCTTCCACCCACGCCATATGAGGAGGGTAAGGCAATCTCTCGCATCTCCCCCTTAAGAGGAGGGTAAGGCAATCAATAGTATCTCCTCTCCGCCCCGCCCCCCACAACCTAAGAGGAGGGTAGGGCCATCTTTCACATTCCCCCCAACAGGACAAAGACATCTTTAGAATTATCCCTGAACCCCCACTTCACGAACAGGAGGGTAAGGCATTCTCGAGCATCTCCCCCCCCCCCCACACACCCTAAGAGGCGGGGTAAGGCGTTCTCGAGCATCTACCACCCCCCCCCCCACCCTATCAGGAGGGTTAGGTGATATCTGGCATCACCCCAATCCCCACCTGTTTTCTATGAAAATTTTTTTTCTAATATTTATATAATTTATAAAATTTAATTTATATAATTTATGATTACATTTATAATTTAAGTTTGAAAATAAAATTAATTTTCATGAAAATCATAAAATATATTTTTGCAGATCTAGAGCTCGTCGACGTACTGAGGGGGTGTTAAGCCCTGCTCCCCCTCGAGCTTTGAGTCCATGAGGCCGCCCCCACGCTATACTCGTGGAGGACGGATTGCTGGGCAACTCCAGCAGCCGAGCCCGCAGCTAACGCATGGAAGGGTTACCGGTCACAACCCAAGTACCTTCGACAAACGCAGCTGTGAGAACGGGGGCTGAACCTCGCACGAGTCACGCTGGTCCGGTACGCCCGAGCGGTTTGTGCGTCGCGTAAATCGTGCTGTTAATCACTATAAACCCGATCGAGTGGTTTTAACTCATGCAATGCTAGGCCAATGGTGAAGGGACGAAGATGGCCAAGTTGGAAACAAACCACAGGATTTATTCAGAAATGTACAATGGTGATAGAAAAGGGGACACAGTGGAGAACCTTAACAGCCTTACTTACGTGTCCCAGACAAGGGCCCTCAGACTCGTTCGGGGAAGGGAAGGAAGAGGGGGACGTGCACAAAGCGCAGCCGCTTGGTACAGTTCGCCTGGACGGCTCGTTGGGCAGGTCCCCCCCCCCCCCCCGAGGATGTTCGCGAAAGGGACGTCGATCTCAGTCGTGCACGTAACGGGAATCCACGGAGCGTGTCCCAAAGTCAGCGAGGCAAAGCGCACATGCAGGGAGTCCAGGCAGAGGTCGTCAGGGCAGAGAGCACGTTCAGAATCTCAGGACAGAGAGAGACCAGAGGGCGAATCCAGAGCCAGAGATCGTCAGAGTCCAGGGCCAGAGAGATCATCCTGCCAGAGAGTCCAGGGCCAGAGAGAGAGCCAGCCTGCCAGAGAGTCCAGAGAGCATCAGAGTCCACGGCCAGAGATTGTTCGGGGGTCTGGGCCGGGTTTTATATCCCCCGAAGCCCCACTAGAATGTTTCACGGGCCTCCACGGGTCGCCCGGGGTCACGTGTCGTGACAGCTCCTCATTAGTCACTCCCCTTAGCTCTCATTGACCGCCGTTATTGGCCACTCCCTTTGGCTCCCATTGGCCGCCGTTATTGGCCACTCCCTTTAGCCCCAAATGGCTGTTCGCTGCTTACCAGCCACGCCCTCCAGCTCCTCCCTCGGGCCTCCTAGACTTGTTCTAGGCCCATGACATGGCATTCCAGGCTTCAATGAGGCCTACTCTTTCTCTACCTGCCTCAACGCATAGTAACACTGGGAAGGAGACTATAATTCACATTTAATAAGAAATAACTGACTAAGCGAGGCTACATGTGGTGGTGCAACTAACTCTAGGGGGGTTGCCTTTATTTACAAAAACCGCAACAATATATATATATATATATATATATTTAATATCGGCTTTCAAGCTAATATGGCTGCTGCACCACATGACATATGACCTGAAAAATGTCCACTCTGTATATGTATGGGTCGGGCATCACGTTTGTGAAGTTTCGTGTTGATCGCATAGGGTTCGTTTTTCTATCCAAGATGGCTGCCAAACCACATGACCTGCAATGTCATAATTTTCAAAGTATATGCAACAGTGGTGTTGGATGATTGTAAAATTTCGCATTCATAGGGTAAGTAGTTTCAGAGATATAATTATTTAATATTTTCCTTCAATCCAATATGGCTGCCAAACCATGTGACGTATGATGTCGCAAATTTAATATTTCAATACAAATCGGTCACAAATCATGTGCATGTAATTTCAGATTTATAGGAAAAGGAATTCGATTAATGGTCGAAGCGGCGTGCAGGTAATCATTACGCAGAATGAGCACATTCCCTCAGGAGAGATAAAATACCTTCTTTGGTACAATCTCTGAACAGGTATTTTTGGTTATTGAAAACATGGAGTTCTTGTACTGAAGATAATTTCACTTGAAGGTAAAATAATCTCTCCAGGACAATTAAACATTCATAATAGTCGATGCAGGTATTCGGTTTTGTTTACCTGTTTCGCAATTAATCGCAATTCGTTTTAGGAGAACACAAATTATTCCCATACCGTGAAACACCTGGACGGCAGTTTATACCTGGGTCTGGATTCGAACCCGGACATGTTCAAGATCGTCGGTAAAGAAGGATCATTTTAGCCATGAAAGTAAATATCCAGGTCGAGTACATGACATTCCCATTGCTCTCCCTCACACCAATCCCCTTTTCTTACCTGCACAGGTGCTTCCAGGTGTTCAAATCGAACGGCTGTTCTTTATAAATGAGCGAATAGTGTATCAAGGTCCAGGTAAAATGTAATGAGCTGAATATTCCACCGACAACCCGCAAGACATTCCTCCTGGGAGACAAGATCACGTGTACCGATTGTTATCGAGTCGTGAAACGAACTGTTGAAACACCCGTCTGTGACGTCACAGCGCATTATGACGACACAAACCACCGACAACGCTCACGACATTCCTCCTGGGAGACAACATGACGTTTACCGACTGTCATCGAGTTCGTTCGATCGAACATCATGGAGTTGTACAAGGACAGGGAATCGGGGCTCCAGGTTACACTTCAGCCATTGTCCGGTGTGCACGTTTAAACCAGGTATCCAACAATGGTCTTTGAACGTGATTCACTTCGCTCGAGGAATCGACTTCAGAAATGATGGGACAAGGGTTATAAACAGGAATACCTGGTGTGGATCGGGGTTTCAATCACACCTTAAAACTCTATGTCGTGATGACGTTTTATGACGTTGGTCTGTGTTCGATGACGCAATACGTCGGTGGAACTATTCTGGTGTCACATGTTCCCGATAATCGAACAAATGCTCGTCGTACCTTTACCTTATTTGCAGGAGTGCCTCGTGGGTTTCAGTAGGAATGTGTAATTTGTTCAGGATGCCGGCGATAGCTTGCCTACTCTTCGTGAAGGACACCGTGGGATCTTTAACGTTCACCAACTAATGCTAGCACACAAGATGTCCGGCTTTACGTCCATCCGAGGGACGAAGATGAATACATTGATGAATCACCTGCCTGCGAAACACCTGGACGGCAGTTTATACCTGGGTAAACGCTGCTGTTGCCCTGCTGAGCGTGTCCCTGATGTACATTTTAGGCCCAGGCTTGTACACAATCCCGAGGCTGCAGCTCTGGAGTGTGAGCAGCATGTTCTGGAGCTCAGGTGCGCGTCGGAGGGCCGTGCTGAAAATGGCAATGAGCGGCTTGTGATTAGTCTCTGCCGTGATCACTTCCTGGACGTACAGGTTGTGGTGGGAGCATTGACAGGTAAACACTATGATCAGACATTCTTTTTCGATCTGTGTATACTTTTGCTCCATCAGTGTTGGTGCCCTTGATGCAAATTCACCTGGTTGTCCCTCTTGCACGAGACAGCACTCAAGTCTATTTTATCTTGAGGCACTTTGTATTGTGACTGGCTTTGAGATGTGATATTACCTTACTGCAGGTACAGTGGTGACCAAGGGCTTTATTTCCTGCATGGCAGCATCGTGTTTTGGTACTTCACGTCTGTTGGGTGTGACATTTCCAGGTTGTCTCTCATCTTTTCAGGATCAGCTTTCAGGTTATTTGAAGACAGCATGTATCCATGGAAACGGACCTTTGTCACTTTGAACTGCATCTTCTCCAGACCATGTCTTAGTTTAACTTTAACCTGTCTGCAGCGATCCATCAACACCAGTAACTTTGCATCATGGTCGCTGTATGCCTCATCATGTGTGTCTCCACAACCAACAATGAGGATGTCATCCACAACAAGCTCTACTCCACCAAGTCCACCAATAGCTCATGCTGCTTACGTTGGTACACCTTGAGTTGGTACACCTCTGGTGCTACGGAGACTCCACAAGGTAGTTTGAGCCACCATTTTCTGCCCCAGGGGGTCGCGAATGTTGTCATGTAGCTGCTCTCCTCCTCTCGCTTGCATTGCCAAAAGGTGTCCGTGCATCTACAAGTGTGAATACCCGTGCCTTTGGTAGTTTGTGCAAGACATCTTCGAGTGTTGGCATGATGTAGTGAGATCTTTGCTGTGATTGGTTCAAAAACTTTGGATCTTTGCATATTCTCATCTTCTCAGGCTTTTTCACGATGAACATGTGACTTATCCAGTCTGTGGGTTCGGACACAGGAGCAATGTGACCATCTGCCTCATGTCTGTCCAGCTGTACCTTCACGGCGGACTTCATGGCTACAGGTACATTGGGTGGTGCACACTGTACTGGACGGATACTGGCATCCAGTTCAAAATGTACTTCTCCTGGAACTGACTGTATTTTCCCATTCAAAACATCGTTGTACCTGCTTATCAGCCGTTGTTTGGTCAAAGGCCTAGTCAGATGGTGCTCCATTTTGTTCAGTTCAGCAAGGACAGTGAAGTGCATCAGTCCCAAGCGCTCATATGTGGAGTGTGACAATAGGGGTTTCTGATTGGCCTCCACAATTTCAAATTCAACCTTGTGTGCTCGTCCACGTATTACATACTTTGTTTTGAAAAGTCCCAGTGACGTCATCAGCTCGTCCGAATACAGCTTCAGTCTCGTATCACTTGGTAAGATTCGGGCATCAGGTGCTGGAGTCATCTTGTCTTTGCGGCTCATTACGTCACATGTTGCCCCCGAATGGAGCTGCCATTGCTGTAACTTGTTATGCAGTTGTCACGTGACAAACCATTTCCCCCTCTCTACGTCACAGCACCGATGCATTCGCTTGTGTAAATGAAATTACCGCTGTTATCGTCTTCCTCATCAGGTTCAGTGTTTTACACCCTGTGTACCTGCCCTGCTGTGGGCCTTCTCAAGCTCTTGAAGCATTAACCATGGTAATGTGATTAGCCCCACCACATGGTCTGCATGTTTTACCAAAGGTTGAACAGTGTTCTCTTCCTCACCTGTGTGCATTACCACAGTATTTACACGTGTCGCGGTTGTCCATCCACGTGCCGTATGGTTGTCTCACTGTGACATTAACACTGTCGATCAACGACCTTTCCTCCTCCATTGTTCTCATCCACCTGTCCATGAGCTCCTCCACCCGACACGTCTCAATGGCCACGTTTACAGGTAAATCACGTCACCTCAGAAGGTGACGCTGTGAACTCTCATGAGCAACGACGAGAACGATTTTGTCTCTCTTCAGCTCTTCTTTCAATAATCCATATTCACTGTTAAAAGTTCAAGGAGGCAGAGATTAACATCTGAGTTTATTCAAACGACACGGTGACAAAACACGCAAGCCTTCGGCTGCAGGGCATCATCGAGCAACTGACTCCGCCTACCCGGAAACGGAAACAGGTTTACATAATACGTCATGTGTAATACCAAAGGGTTGTGGAGCTATGCTCTCACGATAAAGCCGGACAAAATGGACGACACCAGGAACGAAGTTTCACTGCGCTATTTATTTCTAGCTCAACTCAAAAGCACTGAATCAGCCGATCGAACGGGCGGCAATTTATAAGTTCAGTTCAACACACAAAAGCTATGCCTCTCAGGCGGGGCGTGGTATGCAAATAGGTAAGCCACGCCTCTCAACGGGGCGTGGTATGCAAGTCAAGTGTTCACCCGGGAAAGGCAAGTCTGAACTTGTCCAGGCGAGTCCGGACAAGTAACCGCTCACCGGTTGCGTCATCGGCCGGTGCAAGGTGATTGTGTATGCTTCCGGTAACCGCTACATGCGCACCCCCAGAATTAACTTGCACTGGGAGAGTCAGTTTGAGGGGGGTCTTGATGACCCGGCGGAAACGACCCCTGGTGATTCGTGTGGGGGTGGTAGGTGGCGTGGCGGCGGATGGTCGGGCGGGGGGCTTGGTTGACAGGGGACGGCCCAGCCGTGGAGGAAGGGCCAACCGTGGAGGTTGGTCGAGGTCCAAATGGGCCGGTTTGAGGTGGTCCACGGAGATGTGGTCTGGTTTGCCGTCGATGTCCACGATGAACGACTTGTCGTCCGTCTTCAGGACACGGAAAGGTCCATCGTACGGTGGCCGGAGCGGTCCCCGGTGTGCGTCGTTGCGGATAAAAACGTACTCCGCAGTGTGAAGTGCTGGGGGGACGTGGGGTTGGGGGCAGCCGTGGTGGGACGTGGGCACGGGTGCGAATCTCCTGGCGGCCTCTTGGAGGACCGAGCGTTGGCGAGCCGCGGACCAGGGGCCGGTGGCATCAGGGATGAACTCGCCCGGCATGCGCAGTGGCTGGCCATAGACCAGCTCGGCGGTGGAAGCCTGGAGGTCCTCTTTAGGGGCCGGTCGGAGGCCCAATAGGACCCACGGGAGCCTGTCGGCCCAACCATAGTCCTGTAGGCTGGCCCTGAGAGAGGCCTTCATCGAGCAGTGGAACCGCTCGCACAAGCCGTTGGCTTGGGGGTGGTAGGCCGTGGTGTGGTGAAGCTTGACACCCAAGGCCTGGGTGACCGCGCCCCAAAGCTCGGAGGTGAATTGTGGGCCTCTGTTGGAGGAGATGTCCGAGGGGGCGCCGAAACGGGCAATTCAGGTGCCAATGAAGGCCTGCGCCACGTCGGCGGATGTTGTTGATGCCAGCGGGACCGCCTCCGGCCACCTGGTTATCCTGTCCACCATCGTGAAGAGGTGGGTGAAGCCCCGCGAGGAGGGAAGGGGTCCCACCAGGTCCACATTGACGTGGTCGAAGCGCCGTGCGGGCACGTCGAATGGTGCCAACGGGGCCTGGGTGTGCCGGTGGACCTTCGCGCGTTGGCAGGCGACACAGGCATTGGCCTCCTCTTCCGAGCTCGGCACGAATGCACTGAAAATGGCTACGCCGAGTGGCAGTATATCTATCTATAATTCCACTAATCTCTGTGTGTGTGTGTGTGTGTGTGTGTGTGTGTGTGTCTGTGTGTGTGTTTGTCTGTGACCGCTGTTTCTCGACAACTACCGGTCCGATATACTTGAAACTTGCCAGGTATATTGCTGGGGACCCGAGGATGTGCCTTTTCAACGTTTCATATTAATCGGACAAGTAGTTACCGAGCTATGTCCAAAAAACGATTCAACCAATCAGAGAGCAGCGAGCTATCAAGTGTGCCGAACGTGGCGAACAGACTCTGCCTCGGACGGCACATTTGAGAGCGTATTCATTTATTTCACGTTGGCAAACTATGTTGGCGCTATGTTGGCGTTAAACTATGTTTTAAAACTAATTAAAACTAATTTGCGATTCATCGTAACTGCGATATGCGACCTTCCGGAGCTCCTGTGAGAGCGTGCGCCATTACGGATAGTAATTCAATTAAAAACATGATGCGTGATGTGAGATGCGTGATGTGAGAGCGTACGGGTACGGCTATGGCGATTTAGCCGTTCGCCGTTCGCTTTGGCTTTGCGAATGGACCAAACCATTTCATGTAAATAGAGGGGGGGGGGATTGTCACCGTACTCGCAAGCCGTTCGCTTTGGCTTTGCGAATGGACCAAACCATTTCATGTAAATAGAGGGGGGGGGGGGATATAATTTTAGAAATATATATAGTACGGGCATGCCCTAGTATTTCAAATTCAAACAGTAAGCCACGCCTCTCAACGGGGCATGGTATGCAATCCGAGTGACCGCCCGCTGATTACGTCACCGGCCGGTACAAGAGAATTGTCTCCGGCAACCGCTACAGAATGAACTTTAACACTAACTCTTCACTCTCTTTTCAGCCTGGTGTTGGCTTCGCGGTTGGGGTGCCGTGCTTGGGATCCAAAGATCCTGAGTTCGAATGCTGGTCGGTTGTTCAATTCACGCCAGGAGGGTTGACTCAGCTTGTCATCCTTCTGAGGTCGACAAATTGAGTACCAGTTCCTTCTACCAAAACAACCAATGTGAAGATCTATTCTATCAAATGATGGGTGGTGATGGGTGAAGTTCATACAATTAAATAAGGTCATTGTTTATCTTATTTAGTGTGAAATGAACTTTAACTCAAACTCTTCACTCACCATGGCCAGGTGGCCTTTTGGGTGTTATTCTCTCTTTTGGTCCGATTTGGATGATGATGGGTGATGCGTGAAGTTCATACAATTAAATAAGGTCATTGTTTATCTTATTTAGTGTGAAATGAACTTTAACTCAAACTCTTTATTCACCATGGCCAGGTGGCCTTTTGGGTGTTACTCTCTTTTGGTCCGATTTGGGCGATGATGATGGTGATGATGGTGATGGTGATGATGATGATGATGCTGATGGGTGAAGATGATGATGATGGTGATGGGTGATGATGATGGGTGATGATTGAAGGGAGGAATGGACGGGCAGTTCAAGGAGGAGATCACGTGATCATTACCAACCTCATCAATTGTGTGAATAATTGTTTGTATAATAAAATAAAAACGTGTTTTTTTTTTTTTTTTTTTTTTTTTTTTTTTGTATACTGGAATCGAGGCTCGTGAAAGAGCTAACATTTACTTCACAAACAAATCGACCAGCCAAACAAAATACACAAAAAGAGGGAGCGGAAGACAAGATGGGGAGAAAAGGGGAAGCACACAAACACAACATCCGAGAGCAGGGAGATGTGTGGAAGGGAGAGGGCACGGGGGGAGGAGGCATGGGAAGGGGGGGGGGGGAGGGGGGGAGGGAGAAGTATAAAGCACAAGGACACCAAGGACTTCCAGGACAGAAGTTGGTATTTCAAAAAGTGGAATTGGGGTGAAATTAGTGGGGGAAGAAAAGATCAAGGTTTTGGATGGGGGAAGATAAGAGATGGTGGTGAACAGCTGTTTTAAAGACTTGGAGGGTGGAGTGGGATTGAAGAGAGTGAGGGAGTTTGTTCCAGAGGCGAGAGAAAAGAGGAAAGAAGGAGTGAAGGTGAGCAGAGAGTCTTGATTTTGGCAGTTTAACCAAAAGAGGGTTGCAGGCAGATCTTGTGCGACCTGCAGGAATATTTGCGGGACAGAGCCCAGAGAGAGCTGGGGGGGCAAGGCCAGAGAGGAGTCGGTAGAAGACGGAAAGACCACCAACCTGCCTGCGGTGAGTGAGTGAGAGGCCCTTGGAGTTAGCTTCATCGTGGGAGATTCCAACGATTCTGAATGCTTTGCTTTCAACTGCGTGAAGACGAGCGAGGTGTGAGGCAGGAGCACCAGCCCAGAGGAGAGAGCAGTATTCCATTGAGCTGTGGATGAAAGCCTTGTATGTGGTGAGGAGCTCAGGTGTGCCAAGGAAGGACTTCGCACGACGGAGGATGCCCAGTCGGCGACTGGCTTTGGAGGCCAGATTTGAAATGTGGTTTTTCCAGGAAAGATCATGGCAGATAGTGAGACCCAAAAGCTTGAGTGACAGAACTTCTTGGAGAGGATTATTCAGAAAGTGGATGGGAGGGTTGTCCAGTCGGTCTTTTCGGAGAGACATCGTAAGAGTGTGAGATTTGTCAGGATTGAAAGACATGTTCCACTTGTTTGCCCAGTCTATGATTTTGTCAAGGTCTGCAGAGAGTGAGGAGACTGCAGACTGCCGATCTGAGGGATGAAGAATGGAGCGACAGAGAGTAGAGTCGTCAGCAAAGAGATAGAGAGGATTTTCAAGAGAGTCAGAGAGATCATTTATGAAGACCAGAAAAAGCACAGGGCCAAGAACACTGCCTTGGGGAACTCCAGCCTGAACAGGAAGAGGAGATGAGAGAAACCCATTCACGGCCACACGTTGACTACGACTAGAGAGGAAGTCCGCCAGCCATGCGTGGAGATTTCCATGGATACCAAAAGAGGAGCATTTGGTGAGCAGAGCGGGGTGCCAGACCGTATCGAAGGCACGTGATATGTCAAGGGAGACTGCTCTAATTTCCTGTTTGGCATTGAGGACCTCCATCCATTGTTGAGAAAGCAGAAGCAGCATGTCCAGAGTGGAGTGTCCAGGTCTGAAACCAAATTGATGATCAGAGATCAAGCCATTGGAGAAGAGGAAAGATTTCATATCTGAAGCAATGATGGATTCCATGACTTTGCTGATAATTGGGAGAAGGCTGATTGGTCTGTAGTTGCTGGGATCTGTTTTTGCACCTTTTTTGTGCAAAGTGGTGATGTTGGCAGATTTCCAAGCAGATGGAAGATGACATTGAGCAAAAGAGAGGGTGAAGAGAACAGAGAGAGGGAGTGAAAGAGCGGAAGAACATGATTTTAGGACCCGTGGGCTGATGCCGTCAGGTCCAGTTGCAGAATCAGAGTCGAGGGTTGACAGAAACTTTTCCACCTTGTCAGGAGGAAAGGACACAGAGTCCAGGAGCAGCTGGGTACGACTGGGTACGGTGGGTACAGAGAGGGATGGGTTTGGGACACAAGATTTAGAGGCAAACACAGAGTTGAGGCATTCAGCTTTTTCATGTGCAGAGAGAGCCGTGTGGCCATTTAAGGTGAGGGAGGGGATGGAGGGGGAACAAACACCAGAAACAGATTTTACCAGACGCCACCAGGATTTGGAAGAGGGAGACAGATAAGAGAGTTCGGTCCTGAGGATGGAGAGATATTGTTTCCTGGCTCTCCTGAGGGTGGACACACACTTGTTTCGGGCTTTGTGAAAGGAAATGAGATTTCCTTCTGTTGGATTTGCTTTCCAGGAGACGAAAGCAAGTTGTTTCTGGGCAATTGCCTCACCACAAGATTCCGTGTACCATGGACGGGAGGAAGGGTATGACAACTGAGGACGAGAAGGGATAAATCTGTGCATGAGAGAGAGAGCAATTTACTTTGGAAGAATTCCCAGGATGAGTTGATGTCAGAGGCAGTAGAGATGGGAGACCAGTCCAGATGATTGATGGCTGCTTGAAGACCGTGCCAGTTGGCCTGAGTGAAATGCCAGACTCGTCGACGCTGGGGAGGCTCTCTGAAAATGGCCAGAGAGATGTCCACTTTAACGAGCACATGATCAGAAGAGCCGATTGGAGCAGAAGAAGAGCAGCAGACATTTTCAGGGAAGTTAGTCATAACCAAGTCCAGAAGAGAAGATTCTCCGTTGACTGAGATCCGGGTTGGGAAATTGACAGATTGTGTTAGTCCCAGTGAGTCACAGAAGTCCTTTGCTGAAGAGCCATGGCTGGTGAGAGAGGTACCCACCCCCAGCCAACTGGCATGGTGACAGTTGAAATCACCACATATGAGGAAGAGAGAGTTGGGATGGGTAGATAGAAGTTGGTCCATATTATCAGACAGCGAGATGTAGATGGAGTCATCACTGTTTGGTGGATGGTACAACACGTATATGAACAAAAGGTGGGAGCGAAGAGGAAGCCGTAGCCAAAGGTATTCCTGGGGGTGAGGTGGAGAGAGGGCAGTGCAGGGCGAGTGAGGAAGAGAGTTTTTTTATAAAGATAGCAACCCCACCTCCAGGACGAGGCTCAGGTCTATCATACCGGAGGAGGGAGTAACCTGGGAGAGATACCAAGAAATCAGAGACATCATGAAGGAGGAAGGTTTCTGTTAAGCAGATCACGTCTGGTTTGTCAGAAGCAACCTGTATGGAGAGATCAGTTAAGTTTGAGCGAAGGCCCCGGATGTTTGAGGTCCATACTGTTAAGGAAGAGGAAGGGGGAGCATCGGATACAGAACAGGGGGGGGGGGGGGGGGAGCGGTAGGGCAGGATGTGGAAGAGGAGGAAGAGGTAGGGAGAGCTGTTGCAGGTGTGTCAGAGATTACAGAATAGCTTAGAGAAAGGGAAGAATGGGGCGGACAAAAGGTTTGATGGTGTTTGGGTGAGGTGCAGTGAGGTGTTATTTGAGGAGGGGGAAGAGTGAGGCAGAAGGTTGAGGAAGATGAAGGTGAAAGTTGGAAGGGGGAAGAAGCGGGGAGGACGCTTTGAGGAGGAGGGGTGCGAGGGGAGTCTAGGAGGGGAAGAGTGAGGGAGAGTCTCGGAGGGTAGGGTGTGGGGGGAGTTTAGGAGGGAAGGGGCAGGGGGGGAGATTTGAAAGGGATGGGTGTTTGGGAAGATTTGGGGGGGAGGGGCAAGGGGGAAGATTTGACAGAGATGGGTGATGGGGAAGATTTGGAGGGGAGGGGTCTGATTGGATTTTGAAAAGTGTACGATTTATGGGAAACGAACATTTATTGCAAAATGAGTTTCTTGAGACATTCGAGTCAAAAATCAAAATAATTACATTTAATAATCAATAATTATTCATTTAATAATCAAGTCATTTAATAATCAAAATAATTACAATAGTAGTAAAATACACAATAACGTTTAATAATACTTTGAATAAAGAACTATAACAACGGAGGACACAATGAATAGGATGTTTGAGTGAAGAAAGTCCTTCCAGGTAGATGAAACCCTTTGTGTTTACCTGGAATGGAGAACGAGTGTTAATAGTGAAGGTGAGAGTGGGTTTGGACAGGATCACAGGTAGAATGTGGAACCATGGATGGAATTAACAGAACGTTGATCAGGCATCGTTGCAAACGTGATCAGGTGACCTTTTGGGTGTTACTATCTCTTTTGGTCCGATGAAGGGTTCACACCCGAAACGTCAGGTTCTCATTGTTTTCGACCGAGGTTTTAATCTTAATCTTTGTGGAAATCTCTTCGATTCAATCAAACCACAGCAATAAAATCACGATTTAATAACCGGCGTGATGACGTCACTAAGTTAAGTAATCGTCATCACGCGAAGGTAAATTCCAGAAAACGCGTCGCATCATGCACTGTGATGAACAATCCATACTCACCTGGTGGGAGGTAAACCGTGATCATGCAGGTGCTCAGGGCGAGATTGTATTTGGGGAGGTGAGGGGGTGAGGGGGGATTAAAGGTCGAAACACCTTTAATGTCAAACATTCACCTCTCTTTTAAAATGTTTATATTATCAAGTTACCTGTTCAATCAAGTCGTGTCCGACCTCTGATGACGTCATGATCACATTTCTCCAAACATGTCGATCCGTCATTGTTTCCTGAAACTCTTCGAGAGACGTCTTGGCAAAGATGCATACCCCCATTATCCCATTACCCCATAACTCCATTACCCCCACATACAGCACGTCCTTATTACAGTCTATTAGTTTATCGATTCCTGGAGGAGTGGGGGATATGTGAACACTGGGACATGCACAGACATCACCAGGTGCTTCATTAGGAGGAGGTGAACACAATCACCCTCATTGACGATGAGGAATGCACAAACACTGACACATTCACCTTTTGAGGAGACACTCTCACAGACGTCACAAATCACGACACAGGTATCACTGATCAATACCTCAGCTACCTGCCAGCCCTGCCAATAACATCCATATGTACTCCTGGATCCTCAATACCTATAAATACCTATCTAATTCCAGTTTAAACCCATCTATGCCACGAGGATGGACTATAATACGAAGATGACTCGATTTGATTTGTGATTCAAAAGGTCAAACGTTGTGACCTTTAAATTGAAAATCTTTGTCACCACAAAACCTTATGAACCAATGAAGCCCCAACAACTTGGTAAAAGTACAGAGGTTGAATGGATTTTGGGATCAGCAGGTCAAAGGTTATAGGGTCATTTAAGTACAGAGGACTGAATATATTTTGGGTTCAGCAGCAAGAGCTACCTGTAGGTCCCGTGATGACATTCTGGGGTTCTTAGAGACTTCTTTCAGCATCTTGCGGTCTGCTCTCGGGCTGAACTTGCTGGGCGGCCTGGCCAGAACAAGTTGGCAGTTGTTTGGAATCTTCTCCACTTGTAGATGATCTTCCGGACAATCGAGTGATTGATTTCAAATTATTTGGAGATCTATTTAAATCCCTTCCCAGACTTGTAGGCATCTATAACCTTATTTCTGAAGGCCTCAGAGAGCTCTTTTGATCTCGGCATGGTGAGGCCGCACACTTCAACAACAAAGAGCAAACCAAACTAAATTTCTGAGGTTTAAATAAGACAGGTTCCTCCAAGATCCTCTCTAACGATGTTCTAATCATTTGCACCTGAGCTGGTGCACCTGATTCTAATTTTAGGTATTTGAAGTAGTGATAAATGTCGGGGTGTACTTACTTTTTCCAAATGTGAAATTTGCATTTATGTTTATTTAAAGTATACAATGGACTACAAAATGTAAATGTTTCATGATATTTGTTATATTATATCACCTTTATCTGTCAATATTGTTGAAATGAAGATCAAATAGCTGTATGTTGAAATATGTTGAAAAAGTCAAAACTTTACATGGGGTGTACTTACTTCTTCACGTGACTGTAGTTACCAAGACAACAATATCTGTGACATTACAAAGACCATTCTGGGCTTCACTGCAGCAACTTGGTCGCTTTTTGTTCTGCTCTTGGGTTTTCTCGATTAAAACTCACGAAACACGAACCTTGCGTTTCAAGACGACAATTTCCTGGTGCACAAAGTGCGCCCTGGAGTAGGGGCCGTGAAAAAAACATCATCTGGTGAGTGGGAAATGTAGATAAAGATGGTCGCTGTTGAACACAGAGTAAAGGGTTCAAGATCCGATTGATGAGTGCAAAGATCAGGTACCAGGAAGGGAGCAGATTGTGGTACGTACAAAATAGACCATTACAGTTTGATTGTGGGAGGAAAAATGTACTCTTCACTTTTGTTCCAAGCAAAGCACAGCTGTTCAGAGAAGTTCAATTCCGTTTGTTGGGCCTTTGCTCAGAAAGGTTTAAAATTTGTTTGAAATCATCGGAATAAGGAAAGAACAGCACTTGGTAGAACATACCTCCGCTACGTGGTGTTTACGTTTTGGATCCCACTGATAGGCAGCATCTGGATTCGGACCTGAACCAAAATCGAATCTGCTTGTTGTTGTCAACCAACCAACCCATCCACCAAATTTTATCATACGCTGTCCCCAACCTTTTGAAATATCATGCCATAAATCTTATTTAGCACTATCTCAATGGTGGTCACTTAAATGAAAAGAAAAAAATCTCGTATCCGGATCTTCATGAAAATCAAATAATTTATTATTTGTCAAAAACCCAACATGTCCACCAAATACGGCCCAATCTGTCCACAACGTTTTGAGATATCCTGCCGGATATAAGCATGGATATCCTTGAACTTTTCTATCCCAGTTAATTCACCCCAGATACACTTTTTTAAAATTCCAACTTGTTTCCTGGAAGTCCTTGCAGTGTCCATATGTTTTATACCTCTCCCACCTCCCCCCAAACCCTCTCCCTCCCACATTTCTCTCGATGTCCATGCTCTCAAATGTTGTGTTTGTGTCCTTCCCCCTATCTCCCCATCTTGCCTACCGCTCCCCTTATTTTGTGTCGGTTTGACTTTTTCTGTGATTAATGTTAGGTCTTTCACGAGCCTCAATCTTGCATCCCCCCAAAAAAAAATAATAATAATCGTGCTGCCAGGCCAGATCTGCATCTGGATCTTAACCAAAAGCTAATCAGCTTGTTTTTGTCATCAATCCAACTCGACCACCAAGTTTGTACGAATCTGTCCATACCTTCTCGAAATATCATGCTTTATATTGTGGCATCAACGGGTCAACTAACATCAAGCATGTTGCGATGGGAGGTTAAAATCCTGCAATGGACCCAAAGGTTATAATTTCTGTGAAGACGTACTGAATGACGGCGATATTATCCTCGCATGCACGGGCTGAGGAGAATAACCACGAGGACCTTATTACTTTTAATAAACCAAAGAAACCGGTTCATTCCCGAACAAGTAACAACCAGGGAAAGTGATTTGAATAATAACGACATTCAATGAGGTAAACAATGGTAAAATAAATCCCATAAAATATATGGCACCTCTCCAATCACAAGCACAGATGAAGTGAGGGACCAAACTGGGCGACTTATCTCTGGTGGCAGCAGGGGAAGGCGGAAGTTGGGCATGGAACAAGCGATGGGCAGTGCGATGATGAGACAGCAAGTACACAAAAAGGTGAGGAGACGAGCAGGACGATCAACAGGCATGGGGGAGGGAGGGTAGATGAGAACAGGGCAAAGGCAATTGCTCAATTCTCTTCAGTTCTCACCAATCCTCATCAGTTCTCATCATTCCTTCTCAGTTCTCTGACAACAAACAAACTCTCCTCAAATCTGTTGGTTTCCTCACACAGGACAAGCACAAATCCTCGAGGCTGCACCTTTTTGACAGCGCCTCGCTTGTCTTCCTCGACAACCCAGCGTCCCTCCAGGCATTAGGCTGCACCCCCTTCGAGGGTGCACAGGCGCTTGGTGACCTGTACCACGCCGGCGGGAGTACGAACAAGGACATGATGACAACCTTGCCAAAGAATGCCGTTTTATTCTGGAATGAACAAATCATCCAGAAAATATATTAATTCATACAAGCAGTAAGGAACTATCAAACAACAAATCGAAAATAAACAACCATGAAGAATGTCGATGATTAAAACATTACAAAGAGGCATTTCACAGTCGGATAATAATGTACCAAGTGTTCACACCCTCAGAATGAGCGAATACCCAAAGGAAAATACAAACGGACAAAAATGGCGGTTTGCGCACTCGCACGCAAAACGGCAGAAAGAGAGAAAAAAATGGCACTTCTGCCGCAGGCCCGAGTTGTTGTTGTTTTTGTTGTTGTTGTTTGCTGAATCTCAACCGCGGGAGTTGGTGTTGTTGTTGTTGTTGAGCATCAACATGGTCCCCAGTTTGAATGAACCAGGGGGTCATTCAACACCTTAAGAAAAATAGCAAACAGAGGCGTTCGTGACACATACGCACATGCATCGATATTCGTTCAAGTTTTTAATGTCCATATGAGTCTTCTCCCATCTTCTTAAGTTGCTTCTTCCAGCAGACATAACTTGGCAATGGGATGGATCAACATCGAGCTCTTGGTCTTGACCTCGGCTGTCCATACAAACCCATCAGCGCCAGTGAACACCTGTTAGTCGTGTTAACCAAGATGGCGACACGGCAGCTACACTTTTCATGGAGTATGAGCGTTCTATATATTTTCAATTCAGTGTGCCAGACTCGCTCACGTATTTGATTTGTGGCATAGATATGGCCATTGGGCCTTCACGGTGTAATTTGTGCGAGGCTTTTGTCCGAGTGAGCTTGAGTCGAGAGGGCGAATGTATGGGTTGGGAATGTACGGGTCTCCCTTCCCCCGCCCGGCAACGCCGGTACTGGAGGGCGTCACAGGATCGGTGTCCAAAATCCACTTCGTGCTGTTGGTGCGAAGATGCAGGACTATGTCCGATTGTTGTGCTGCTCTCCTCCCATGAGAACTGCAACGTCATTGTTGACTGGCCCTCCCCTTCCCTCTCCCCCCTTCCCCTTCCCTCTCCCCCCTTCCCCTTCCCTCTCACCCTCCGTCCTCCCCTTCCCCTCCCCCTCCCCTTCCCCTCCCCCATTACTCCTCCCTCCTCCCCCCTCCCCCCTCCACCCTATCCCCTCCCTTTCCCACCTACCCCTCACCCCTCCCCCCTCTCCTCCCTTCCCCTCCCCCCCATTCCCCTCCCGGCTACTTTTGCTAGTATGTTAGCGGGGAAAAATGGCCTCTAAAGGTGGTTGTTGTTTTTGTTGTTGTTATAACGTGTGAGAAACAACTCATAATTAAGACGTACACATGATCGGCAAGTTCGGCAAAGAAAGAGTCACGTGATCTCTCAAATGTGCTAATTATCCAAAAACTGAAAAAAGTAAAAAATACAAACTTTTTATTTTATTTTAAGGTAATTTTATTGCTCATTTAACAGCATCACTCTCAAGTGTAAAAATATTTTGAAGAAAAAAAAGGTTACCTCTCAGCTAACTTTACTAAATATACACCTCCAAATATACATCCTATAGCTTAAAACAAGCGATGTTGATGTGTAAAACCTATAAAGTTGTTTGGAGAATACATCACAATTGTCGGACAACAAAACAGATTTCGAATATCTTATTTAATTAAGAGGTTTCGTGAGCGTGAGACATCGTGGGTGGATCCGCGGGTAACCTGGGCAACTAATTTTTTGCGATTTTCAAATAGTTTCTGGTGGCTATTGCAGAACATTTAATCACAGGTGAGATACATTTCATTTCTTATGATATTATCGATATCGCCGACCTCTTATCCATTCCAAAATTACGTACGGGTGTGGTACCTAATGCTTAGGGTGTGGGGGTGGATGTTTGGGTTTGGAGTGGGTGGGGGTGGACCGGTGGGTGCATGTCCAAACGTTATGGAGTGTTAGAGCTGAGAAGGGGCTACATAACGACCTTTTTCTTTACATATTAAAATGAGCTGAAGGACTTTTTGGACATTTCTGGGTGAGCTTTACCATAACCTTCAATGAGGTTCTGATAGAGCTTTTCTCTATCAAATATCAGCCATAACTTGCGGAGATGTCTCACTGTTCGTGGAAGCTGCTCGATGGAAGAAAAAAGTGACACCACCTCCCTGATAAGAACAAGAGGCTGCAAAGGGAAAATAGGTTGGCTGTCCCAGCTAATTCCTGGCACCAGAATTACTTATCGTCAAGCCGCCATCCCTCGGGAATGTGAAATGAAGGGGGAAGACTTCAAGCATCATGTAACATCTTAGGCGATGTCTGTTGAAGCGTTGCTGGGTGTTAGACTTCAAGCATCATATAACATATCAGGGGGTGTCTGTTGAAGCGTTGCTGAGTGTTACAGACATCAAGCATCATGTAACATCTTAGTCGGTGTCTGTTGAAGCGTTGCTGAGTGTTAGACTTCAAGCATCATATAACATATCAGGGGGTGTCTGTTGAAGGGTTACTGAGTGTTACAGGGTGTGTGGAAGTGTTGGGAGGGAAGGGGGTGGGGGAGGGGTGTGAGATTTTAGCGTTACCTCATTTTTGAACACCCAAACTGTTTATTGTCCATTACGATGTGGATATTCCAACGACAACAAAACAAAATATGAAAGGAAAAAAATTGTCTGGTTTTGAATGTAATAGTCATTTTGATTACTCTGACACCTTCATGTTCATTATTATGCCTTTGCAATGCAAAATTTGTACATTTTATTTGGAAATAACTTCCCAATTTCAGCATGCCAAGAATGCAAGAAAATCTTCATTTTTAAAACAAAATCCAAATGTGCCAAAATAAATGAGGATACAAGGTCCCAAGAACACACAGGAAACAAGATGCACCCACTTATAGTCAGGTTCACTATGTTTTTCATTCAAAATTTTTGGAGATTCGCAGAACTATACATTTTTGGAATATTCAGAGCCTGAGGAATCCAAAAATTTATGTTGGCATTTGTGTAAACACCTTTGCGAAAATGAAACTCAGGACAGTGATGAAGATCTGTAAAAGCATATTCCTGAACGGTATAGACCTCGTAGATCCTGTGTAACGGACTTATTGTTCAATCTGATACTAACAAGGCTGCTTTCTTGCTTTATAAACCCATACCTATAACTTCAAAGGACTTGCAATATCATGTATTATGTAACAGTTATATCACAAATATAAAGACAATGGTTTTCAATTACCTTTGTTTGTGCTTTTTTATAATCCTGAGCACTATTTTGAGGACTTTATTGGATTCCTTGACACAGAAAACATAGGATTAGCATATTTAATTACGTTTCTAGGTTGACGAGAAGCCGAGATAGTGCAAAATATGTATTTTATAGCAGCCATTTTGAAAATTCAAAATATGTGTCTGTGCAAATGCCAACATTGATTTTCGGATTCTCCATGCTCTGATGATTCAAAAAATTTTTGGGTTTGCTAATCTCCCAAAATTTTGAACGAAATTATATTTGTTAACATAGTGAACCTGACTATTAAGAGAACAGCTAGAAAGACAAGCTGCAATAACAGCAAGAGAAGATGAAGAGGCTTCAACAAAAAGGCTAACACAGCAATAACAGCGACATGCTGCAACAACAGCCAGAGAAGCTTAAGAGCTGACAACAAAAAGGCTAACACAGCAACAACAGTGACAAGCTGCAATAAGGGCAAGAGAAGATGAAGAGGCTACAACAAAAAGGCTAACACAGCATCAACAGCGACAAGCTGCAATAAGGTCAAGAGAAGATTAAGAGGCGATAACAAAAAGGCTAACACAGCATCAACAGTGACAAGCTGCAATAAGGGCAAGAGAAGATTAAGAGGCTACAACAAAAAGGTTGACACAGCAACAACAGCGACAAGCTGCAATAAGGGCAAGAGAAGATGAAGAGGCCACAACAAAAAGGCTAACACAGCAACAACAGCGCCAAGCTACAACAAGGGCAAGAGAGGATTAAGAGGCTACAACAAAAATGCTAACACAGCATCAACAGCGACAAGCTGCAACAAGAGCAAGAGAAGATTAAGAGGCTACAACAAGAAAGCTAACAGCAACAACAGCGACAAGCTGCAATAACAGCAAGAGAAGATGAAGAGGCTACAACAAAAAGGCTAACACAACAACAACAGCGAGAAGCTGCAATAAGGGCAAGAGAAGATGAAGAGGGGGAGATTAAGATGGCGACAATTTGAACAAGAACAACTAATTGTTTGGAGAACAGCTGTAGCAAGTAGGAGACCAACATTATTCCTAAATGCTTTCAACTATGATCCCAACATTGACAATGAATCAAACCCCGATTATGATATTGGGAGAAGATCAGAAATATGTGAGTATTGCAATGCAAAAAAATGGAAAAGAGAGCCACCTTCCATGTGTTGCTCAAATGGTAAAGTTCAATTACCACTTTTGAGTGAGCCGCTGGAACCACGAAATGCTCTTCTAATGGGAAGAACTCCAGATTCTAAAATGTTCTTGGAAAACATAAGAAAGTCCAACAGCTGTTTTCATGTCACATCTTTTGGAACAAATCAAATCAGAGAGGATGGTTACATGCCCACTTTTAGAATTCAAGGGCAGATTCATCATAAAATTGGTTCTCTTTTACAATTACAAGATGAACCTGCTAAGTTTCTGCAAATTTATTTCATGAGTAATGAAGAAGAAGAGGCCAAACGAATAACAAATTTACAAATTCCTCATCTTGATTCAAACATTGTTCTTGCTCTTCAAGATATGCTTCACCAATATTATCCATATGTATCCAGCAAAAAGTCTGCAATGGAAAAGATGACTTCAGATCACTAAAATAATCATCCATGCTGATAATACCCAGCTGGAGAACATGAAAGGAGATATAATGCTCCTATTACAGATGAAGTAGCGATATTATTGGTTGGTCAGGAGCATTGCCCAAGAGATATTGTCATCGAGCAAAGAGACAGCTGACTGAAATGAATCAACGAAACACATAGAGCCTTTGACTCACTTCAATATACTTTGCTGTTTCGGAATGGGGAAGATGGCTACCACTTTCAGTATTTCCAGATAAATCCACAAACTGGAACTCAAACTTCACGGAAGGTTTTGGCTATGAATTTTTATTCATACAGATTAATGGAAAGAGAACATGAATTCAACACAATACAAAGATCCACGTCTCTTTTCTATCAATTTGCAGTTGATATGTGGGCTCTAATTGAATCGGAAAGATTATTATTTGTTCGGACCCATCAAGCTCAGCTACGAGCAACTGATTACCAAAATCTAAGTGACGCATTTAGAAATGACCAAGATCCAACAACAATAGGAGAATTAGTAATTCTTCCCTCTAACTTTATTGGTGGACCAAGGTACTTGAATGAAAAAATACAAGATACAATGTGTTATGTGAGGAATGATGGAAAACCTGATTTATTAATTACATACACTTGCAATTCTCAGTGGCCAGAGATTAAAAGAGAACTCATGGCAAATCAAAATCCAGATGAGCATCGTGATGTAATAGCAAGCATTTTTACATAAAAAAAAATCATTGCTTTTATGGATTTTCTCAAGAAAAAAACATGTATTTGGAAAAGTAAAATGCCACATGACAATATTTGAATGGCAAAAGAGGCTTGCCACATGCCCATATATCGATTTGGCTACAGGAGAAGATAATGCAGAATGAAATATATGCTGTAATTTGTGCAGAGTTCCCCAGTAAAGATGAATATCCATTACTCCATAAAATTATATTGACCAAAATGGTTCATGGACCATGTGGACATATTAATAGAAAGTCACCTTGCATGAGAGCTGGAAATGCACCAAGAACTACCCTAAAGATTTTCTCTTGGAGACCCAATTGGATAGAGATTGATATCCTTTGTGCCAGAGGAGAAAAGTTGCTGATGGTGGCATTGAGGTGCTAATGGCTAAACATGTTGTAGACAATCGGTGGATTATACCACACAATCCATATCTCTCCAGAATGTGCAATGCCCTCATCAATGTAGAATTTTACAATTCTGTTAAATCGATTAAGTACGTCTGTAAATATGTAAATAAAGGTCAGGATATGGCTGTATTTTCATTAGGCAGAGATGGACAAGACCACCATGATGAGACCCTATGCATATCAGAATGCTAGATATTTAAGTACCAATGAAACACTCTGGAGAATCTTTGGCTTTCCCATCCATGAGCATCATCCAACCATTCAGAAAGTTCAAGTTCATCGAGAAAATGGTCAGAGGATTTATTATAACTCCAGCACTGCATCACAAAAAGCCCAAGAGGCCCACATTAGAACTCTTACAGCTTATTTCCTGCTTTGGAGAGAAGATAATTTTGCTCAGACACTCATTTACAACGAGTTTCCAAAATATTTCACCTGGGCTGCTGGTGGCAGAAAGTGGAAAAGGAGAGTTCAAGGCAATCCAGTAGAAGGTTATCCAGGGGTAAAGTCTAATGATGCCCTTGGAAGGGTGCACACAATACATCCAAATATGGGTGAAGTCTTCTATGTGAGGCTGCTACTTCATACTCTTCATGGTCCAAAGTCTTTGAGGATTTGAAGACATACAGGGATATGATTTGTGACACCTTCAAGGAGGCCTGTTTATTACATGGCTTACTGGAAGATGACCTACACCGGAAACAAACTCCAGAAGAAGCTGTCATTAGTCGCTCTCCAAGACGACTGCGACATTTATTTGCCATTCTCATCACAGTGTGCCCGAACTGAACCCCAACAACTATGGAATTATCATAAAGAGCCTGTCTGGGGATATCTTACACAGAATTTAAAGAGAATCTCATGATTTAGAAATGACTTATGGTCATGAAATTTTCAATGAACCTCTCATGATGATTGAAGACAAAGTTATGGATTTCAGAGGACATGATCTGAATCATTATGGACTTCAAAGACCGAATAGAACATGTGAATTAACGAGAGAACTGTTAAAGGAGATACATTATGACAAAGAAGAACTTGCACAGTTTGTTCAGGAGAATGAAAGAAAGCTTTTGCATAGACAAGCAGCCATGAATAGGAAAATCATGGAGGTTATTGATTGTAATGAAGGATGACTGTTTTTCATAGATGCACCTGGTGGTACAGGTAAAACTTTCATTTTAACGTTAATCCGAGCAAAGGTAAGATCACAGGTGCATATTGCACTGGCAGTTGCATCTTCAGGAATTGCGTCTCCTCTTTCCTGGTGGTAGGACAGCTCATTCCACATTCAAACTATCACTCAACACTCAAAATGAGGAGACACCAACGTGCAATATTGACAAAGGCTCTGCAAAGGGCAATGTCTTGAGAAATCCAATGTTATCATCTGGATCGAGTGCACTATGTCACACACAAAAAAAGTCTTCAGGCATTAGATAATACACTCCAATACTTAAAGGAAAGTAGTCATGCTATGGGAGGAACTCCAATGATTATTTCTGGGGATTTCTGACATTCTCCCTGTTATACCAAGAGGAACTGAAGCAGATGAAATTCAAGCAAGTCTGAAGGCATCTCCTCTTTGGGGTAAAGTTGTGTCATTTACATTGACAGTGAATATGAAAGTTCATCTTTCAGGGGATGAGGAATTTGGAAATTTTGCCAAACTATTCCTTGATATTGGAGATGGCAATATTCCATTAGCTCCCAATTCCAACCAAATTACAATCCTAAATGGATGTGGAATTATTGTAAAAGATGAAGAAGAACTTAACAGTAATGTCTTCCCAACTATTAAGCAATATTACAAGACATTGATTGGCTTTGTGGAAGGGTAATCTTAGGTCCCAAGAATTCTGATGTAGAAAAGATAAATATGCAATTGATAAAATAAATTCCAGGAAAGGAAATGTCACATAAATCACTCGACACTGTACCAAATGATGATGATGCCACACAATATCCTGTGGAGTTTCTCAAGTCTTTGATACCACCAGGAATGCCACACAATATCCCATAGAGTTTATAAAGTCTTTGATACCACCAGGAATGCTACACCATATTTTATTCTTGAAAGTTGGGATTCCAATCATTCCAGTGAAAAATCTCGATGCACCAAGATGATACAATGGGACAAGATTGGTAACAAAGAAAATGCTGCTACATGTCTTAGATGCCACAATAACAACAGGGAAATGTAAGGGAGAAGAAGTATTCATAACCAAGAATTCCAATGATCCCATAAGATTATCCATTTCTGTTTGAGAGATTGCAATTTCCAATAACAGTTTGTTTTTCAATCTCTATAAATAAAGCACAAGGACAGACCCTTACAGTTGCAGGCCTCCATCTGAAGTTATCCTACTTTTCACATGGTCAAGTGTATGTTGCATGTTCTAGAGTAAGATCGCCAAGAGATTTCTATATTTTTCCCCAAGAAGGTTGAATAACTACCAACATAGTCAACAAAGAAACAATCTCAACACCAACAAAAAATATGCTTGAGCTCATGTAAAATTATTGTAGCTACCAGCAACGTATATGAAATAGTTATTTTAAGATAATTTACATGGCAGATATTGTGATGTTGATAACATGAGTTTTACTTCAATTATGGTGTGGAATAAAGTCACTTGAAAACAATGTCCATGTCAGATATTGTTTTAATTAAGCTTGTGATGTGCAGATAGATATATGTCATCTTGATTTAATTCTAATCTCTCATCCACTAGACACAGAACTGGTAACTCAGATGTGAAAAAGAACTCTTCATTTAACCCTTTAACATGATTGCTAAAGTAGTCACATGACCTCTCAATTGTGCTGATCATTCATAAACCAAAATAGTACAAACACAACCAATACATCGATTCGAAAGTAATTTTGGTGCTCATCTAACAACATCACTCTCAAGGGTAAAAAAAAGCTGTTTGTCGAAAAAAGGTGACCACTTAGCTAAATTTACAAAACATTCACCTTCAAATATACACACAAAATACATCATCATGAACGAGGGTAGATCCTCATATACAATGCCCGCCACAAACCCACGTGCCACCATCTACAAGCCACCACATGCCAACGGGTGAACCTCCATCATCTACCTCACTCACAATAAGGTGAGTTTTTCTGTTTGTTCGTGACCTTACTGCTTTGAGCTCCCAAGGTTAATCACAACGAAACCTTCCACAATGAGACTTTTTACAACAATGCACCTGAATAGGGGTTTTAAACAGTCATGAGGACGTCATTTGGCCCATTATTTCCGTGGTGCACTCCCGAGTTAATCTATTTACGAACCCGAGGTAATTTCTTGACTTCACCTTCATTCTTTTAAACCCTTTCCAACCCTTAGACCCCCTACACCCCTCAAGCAGTACTTCAGAGGTACAACAAGCACGGAGTGGAAATCTTCACTGATGGAATGGAATGAGGTTGTCGAGGTTACCAGCTCCACCCTTTGCGACATATGCTCACTGAATATTTACATTGAATTCTTGTTTCTACCAATACACACTCCAAAGTTAATTTCTTACTTCAGGTCAGACATCTACGAACCCCCTTCATTGACAGGTATCTTCCCGAGAATTCCCAATAACACAGACAGTGCATTTGTGCTTTTGGGACCTCTCCTTATTGCGAAACCCTTCACAAATTAAAGCTTCATGAAAAACATAGGCAGGAGACTTCTTCTGATTAACAATTTTACAACAAGGGTGTTCTCCCCACATCACACATGTCAATCAAACATGGACTACAGCAAAGATAGATCAACAATTGATGTCCAAACTGCCATGGAAAGATGCCATCTGGGCATAACCAAAAAGGGACAGGAAAAACAACCAAATCAGACAGAAATCAAAATTCCTAAACACTCGTCACAATCAAAAACCTCAAATGGAACTTGGCTGGATACATGGCAAGTACAGAAACAAGAATTACAAACTGGCCACCAAAGAAAAACCCTGAAAGAAGCACAATGAGATCCAAGATCAGATTGAGAGATTACGTTCTGTTACCATTTGGGGTTATGGCATCAATTTTTCAATAATTCTCTATGATGGGAATATGGAGAACCAGATAAATAAATTGAATATTTTTTTAAGCTGTCATTTAAAAAAGCCTCTTTACCTCATTTTCCATATCCTGGTATTTCAGATTTCAGCTCTCCTGCATGGATCTTCACATGTGATCTCAAACTGCCTTTTTGAGAGAAACCTTTATCACATATCGAGCATTTGTGAGGTTGCTCTCCTGTATGTATCCTCATATGTAATTTCAAACTGTTGCTACGAGAGAAACCTTTATCACATATCGAGCATTTGTGGGGTCGCTCTCCTGTATGGATCCTCATATGTAATTTCAAACTGTTGCTACGAGAGAAACCTTTATCACATATCGAGCATTTGTAAGGTCGCTCTCCTGTATGGATCCTCAAATGTTCTTTCAAATAGCATTTTCGAGAGAAACCTTTATCACATATCGAGCATTTGTGAGGACGCTCTCCTGTATGGATCCTCATATGTAATTTTAAACTGCTGCTACAAGAGAAACCTTTATCACAGATCGAGCATTTGTGAGGTCGCTCTCCTGTATGGATCATCATATGTAATTTCAAACTGCTGTTTTGAGAGAAACCTTTATCACATATCGAGCATTTGTAAGGTCGCTCTCCTGTATGGATCTTCACATGTGATTTCAAATTGCTGGTTTGAGAGAAACCTTTATCACATATCGAGCATTTGTGAGGTCGTTCTCCTGTGTGGATCCTCATATGTGATTTCAAGCTGTCGCTGGAAGAGAAACCTTTATCACATATCGAGCATTTGTGGGGATGCTCTCCTGTATGGATCCCCATATGTGATTTCAAATGGCCTTTTTGAGAGAAACCTTTATCACATATTGAGCATTTGTGAGGTTGCTCTCCTGTATGGATCCTCATATGTAATTTCAAACTGTTGCTGGAAGAGAAACCTTTATCACATATCGAGCATTTGTGGGGATGCTCTCCTGTATGGATCCTCATATGTAATTTCAATCTGTTGCTACAAGAGAAACCTTTATCACATATTGAGCATTTGTGAGGTTGCTCTCCTGTATGGATCCTCATATGTAATTTCAAACTGCTGTTTTGAGAGAAACCTTTATCACATATCGAGCATTTGTGGGGTTGCTCTCCTGAATGGATCCCCATATGTGATTTCAAATTGCCCTTTTTGAGAGAAACCTTTATCACATATTGAGCATTTGTGAGGTTGCTCTCCTGTATGGATCCTCATATGTAATTTCAAACTGTTGCTGGAAGAGAAACCTTTATCACATATCGAGCATTTGTGGGGATGCTCTCCTGTATGGATCCTCATATGTAATTTCAAACTGTTGCTACGAGAGAAACCTTTATCACATATCGAGCATTTGTGGGGATGCTCTCCTGTATGGATCCTCATATGTGATTTCAAACTGTTGCTACGAGAGAAACCTTTATCACATATCGAGCATTTGTGGGGATGCTCTCTTGTATGGATCCTCATATGTGATTTCAAACTGTTGCTACGAGAGAAACCTTTATCACATATCGAGTATTTGTGAGGTTGCTCTCCTGTATGGACCCTCATATGTGATTTCAAATCGCGTTTTTGAGAGAAACATTTGTCACATGTCAAGCATTTGTGAGGTCGCTCTCCTGTATGGCTCCTCATATGTTCTTGCAAATTACCTTTTCGAGAGAAACCTTTATCAGAGACAGAGCACTTGTGGGGTTGTTTTCCAGTGTGGATCCTCATGTGTATTTTGATTTCACTGGTTGAAGAAAAATCCATTCTGCACACATTGCACTTATAACGTATTCCCCTTTCTTCAACCTTTTTGTGTTTGTTTAATTTAAGGTTAATCTTGGCGTTGCGAGGCCCAGACATGCACTTGTATTTTATAGGAAGTGTGTCTTGATATCGTGATTCTTTCTTTAAAAAAGGCCTCTTCTTCACTGTCAAGCTGCGACTGGACCGTATTGGTCCCATATTCCTTCTGGATTGTTCTACAGAAACAAAAAACACATTTCCTTTTTTTTGGTCAAAAACAAAATATTTAACTCTTTTCCAAAAATTATATATTTTGAATATGTTAATTATAAAATATATATGTTAATGTTTTACATTTTCACTCACCAGTTGCAAAACACGAAGCACTTCCGTTTGTCATGTGAATATCATCTGAACCTTCCCTTGCAGAAGAACATTTTGAATCTTCTGTTACAGATGAATCGTTGTTGCGTTGTCTGCCTTCCATATTTGCAGGATAGACATCACCTGTGTACAAATCAGCATCAGTCTTTTGCAGAGAAATGACATTGAGGACTTCTGGAGAGCTCACAGAACATGTTACATCATGGAATGTCCACTTCAATTTTAATATAATAATGAAAACAAAGATTGTTAAGAAGAAAAATTCCGGATATTAAGCGGCATTGAAGCAGTCTTATACATCACCCTTGTTCACCCCCATATTTAACATGTCCAAGTATCACTAAATTGGAGCATCGCGGACGTAACAAGAAGACGATTTGTGTTCGACAGTTTTCAAGTATTTAATTCAATATAAATAAAATGAAGATTGTAAAATTCATTAAAAATATATTCTGGAATTTACTTGCGTTTCACAGTGTCTATTGCATCACTTCATCGAACACATTACATTGGTTATTTGTGCCTGTTCTTTGTATCCTTTATGATGTCATTATAAACAGTACTTTTCCGGTTTGGAATGATTTTCAATTTTGTTTGACTGCCAAGTAGGCAGACAAAGTGAAAATATTGTTGCAGACATAAGGTTTGTCGTGCTTCACGAGTGGGACTTCTCAGACTCTCTCCGACCTCTGGACCTGGAAAGCTGCCGTACTGTGGATAGCTTCGCGGCCTCATGGGATGTTAAGCAATGACTGACACAGATTGAGACCGGAAAAACCTGGCAACACAATTGATCTCGGCAGGCGATCCTTTCATGGCAGGAATAGGCAGGCAGCTTCTCTTCGGGTGCCCAGCACGTTCAAACAGCAGCGATTTCTCTGGTGTCCCAGCTTTTCAGCCACTTCCACACTCAATATTATATCCCTTGTAAGCCTCTCTCTGTGGGAAAGTTTGGCGGCACATCCAGAGCCTGCCAATTAAATTAAATTTGGCATTGACATTCGGCAGATTTCCTAAGTGTTCTCCACATCCACTGCTCATGGGACGGAACCTCCACAGACGTCACACACATCCACGCAGCCACGTATCTTTCACCACACCCACTCTCGCACCATCTTACATCCCCAAACCATGCACGCTTACAAGCTGCCTCGGAAACAAGCGCACACAACTTACATACACTGGCCATCTCACAATCTCACGCACACCATTTATTCACACGATCCACACCACAGTCATTCTCACTCCATTCACACACATGGGTCATGCTGTCACTCAATAAATGCTAAACAATGGCACTGATCATTATGAACAAGAGCATTTATTCGAGGCACGGATCCACCAGCATATCTCCGACACTGTCAAGATGGCGTCCCGGTCATCTCTCCCACAATCCCATTCTGCTTAAATCATCATCCCTTCCCAGCAATCCCTAAACATCCGGAAAATCACCAAGAACAACAACAACAACCGCAAACTCGGAAATAATCAAGCACGTAAGAAAGAACACAACATTTTCTCCCCTCTCCCAGAAAGTGCAGGTATGGAATGAGGTCACAAAATCCTGAAAACGACTGGGGTGCTGGCGGTCTTTCTGAGGTCGTTGCAGTGCCCCCACAGGTTCAAGCCCTTCTTTTATATCAAGCCCTTCATGTGCTGCTGGCTCAGCTGTCCGGCAATGCTGGCAGTAGGTGAGGGGAAGCAAGACCCCATGGATCGAAGCCTGTGCATCGGCAGCAATAGCTCACATTATGTCATGAACATTGCTGGTGAGGCACCTTTGGTGGTGTGCTTAATTGCCCTGTAGTGCATGAGGGTCTTTCGTAGGGCTGTTTTAAACGCACAACCTTGAGCTAGGTGTGCTCGAATTCCATTCTTGAGGGTTTGGTTAAACCTTTCCACCCCTCCATTGGCCTGTGGGTGGTACACGGCCGTGCGGATATGTTTAATTCCATTGACGCTAAGATACGTGGTGAACTCAGTTGAAATGAACCGTGGGCCATTATCTGTGGTAATGACCTGCGGCACCCCACAACGAGCTATCAGTGTGTCCAGGATGTGGATAATGTTCTGGGAGGTAACTGATTCCACAGGAACAACGTCAAGCCACTTGGAATGTAAATTGTATGCGACCACCAGATAGCGTTAATGGTGATTGACACCACAAATATCTAGTTGTAGGCGTTCCCAGGGGTTAGACAGCGAGGGAACTGGCTGCAATGGAGGCGATATGGGCTGTCCAGCTTTGCCACTGATGAAACAAGCCGTACCATCCTTTACCAATGTTTCAATGTCATGTTCGATGCTGGGCCACCACACCAGGTCACGGCAACGTTGCTTTACCTTTACCTTCTCGGTACCCATGCCAAAGTGACCCTCCTGAGCCACACTCAACACTTGTGGTCGCAGCATACTTGGCACCACTGTGCAGCGTTCTCGCGCCACACAAAAATCGTTCCAACAGGATAGCTCGTCTTTCACCGGAGAAAACGGTGTCAGTTTGTCTGCTACTCTGGCCAGCCATCCCTCTGTAATATAGGAACGCAGGGTACCGAGAAGAGAGTCCTCTTTAGATGCCCGCTCGAGCTCCGGAAGGGATACCACATCATGTCGGGGTCCATGCAACAGTTGTATTAGATCCTGCTCTGTGTCTTCTGGTTCAGAACAAGTGTGAGCATCCATGACTGATCTGGATAAGTGGCCCGCCACGATATTGTGACGTCCAGGTGTGGACTGAAGCTGGAAATTATACTGCTGGAGTCGGTCCGACCACCAGTACAATCAGAGTGGCTTGTGTCCTGTGCCTGATGTGGACATCAAAGCCGTGAGTGCCTGGTGATCTGTTCAGAGTGTAAAGGGCTGACCTTACAGGTACAGATGCCAGCGTTTGCATGCCAATACTCAGGCCAATGCCTTTCTCTCTCCCATGGAATATTTTTGCTCCAAGGGACTCAAGGCACGGGATGCAAAAGCGATGGGTTTCTCCACGCCACCCTGCACCTGGGACAAAATAGCCCCTAACACCGTGGGTGAAGCATCACAGGTGACCAATGTGGCACTGTTGATATCAAAATGAGCAAGAAGAGGGGCTGTGGTGAGCTGAGCTTTCAACCTGCATATGGCTGCTTGACAGGATGGGGTCCAATTCCAGGAGGCTTCCTTCCGAAGAAGCTGACAAAATGGTGCAGTGATGGCTGAGTTCTGTGGCAAGAACCAGATGTTGTAGGCCGCCATGTCCAGAAAGGAGGCCAGCTGAGAAACAGACTGAGGCTCAGGGATGCGGTGAATCACTTCCACATTGGACTGGAGAGGGGAAATCCCGTGAGGTGACAGCTTAAATCCCACAAACACTATATCGGGTACCATAAAAACACATTTGTTGCCATTCAGTGTTAAGTTGTGCTGAGCAAGTTTTTGGAGCACTTGGACCAAGCGTTCATCATGTACTGAGGTGTTGGGACCATGTACCACTTTGTCATTTAAGTACAAGGACATGCCCGGGATGCCAGGGAAGATGGATGACATAATCTTTTGAAAACAGCTGGGTGTGTTGCATAAGCCAAATGGCATATGGGTGAAACAAAAAAGTCCGGTATGAGTCACAAAAGCCGTAAGGTCCCTCCTGTCTGAAGCAAGGGGAATTTGGCGATAACCTTGGCATAAATCCAACTTCCAAAAGACCATAGAGCTGTAGAAACAGGTCTTCAGCTGTTCGAAGCAGATATTTGTTGGGAATAATTGCTATGTTCACCACACGCAAGTCTACACAAACTCTGTGTCCCCTGGACTTTTTATTTGCTATAACGAGGTTGGAAATCCAGGGTGATGCATTGATAGGCTCTATTATGACAGTCTCCAAGAGGACATTCAATTTAGTCACGACTTGGTCCCACAAGGCAAGTGGAATTCCGCGTTGTGGCTGAATAACCGGAGCCACAGCAGGATTTACTTTGGGTTGGTGAACAAATGCAGAGAGGATGCCTAAACCATCAAAGCGTGCAGGCCATTGTTTGCTGCCAGGGGGAGGACACTTGCAATATGGCCGTGCCACTATATTCCATCAAGGAAGACCAAAATAAGTAAACAGGTCGAGGCCCATTCAATTATCACCGTTTTTTGTAATGTAGAATGTAAACTTAGACAAGTCAGGAGACGGTGATGGTTCACAAGCGAGCGACATTCAATGACAAAGGACGGACTATAACCGAAACAGGCCCGGACAGGCCAGGCCAGACCAGGCCAGGCCCGGAAATGTCAAAACGAAGGTTACCGACCTTAAAATGAGATAGAAAATAATGTTTAAACAGTCATGAGGTTAGTTAGCTACACAATACCGAAAATTCGGTGAAAAATGAAATGAAAAAATAAAATAATAATAATGAAAAAAAAAAGAAAAAAAAAATCGAGCACCATGGAGCGAGACACATGACATTGGCCTAACCAAATATTGAAACCCTTGTCAGATTCCTTCAAACCCCTCGAAGAAGATGTAGCTTGAAATCGATTGCCCCTAAAAAGACATATTTTTCGGGCGTGGCTTTACCCACAATGGGCGCAATACGCCCACTCTAGGCAGGACACAACTAGATCATGATATCAACCTCCCACCCAAGTTTCATCAAGATCAGATGATATCATCGGGTAGTTATGCTGCGGACAGAGACACACACACATACACACACACACACACACACACACACACACACACATGCACAGACAGACGCGCACACACATGACGAATATAGTGGTTACTTGATAACTCGTGAACCAAAAGAGACTGGACACCAGAACGTACTGACAGCTGTAATGTGCCCATTACGTCAATTTTGGCATGTCTGTAACCAGTGAGGGTGGGAGAGGACTGTTGCAGGGTCATGTCAGAAAAATATCGTCTGTCCATTTCCAAATTCAGGAGAGACACCTTGGCACCTGTGTCTGGCAGCAGAGGTATGCACATGTCATTGAGAAAGACAACACGTTTTAAAATTTGATGAAGTTGATAGGACAGAATAGATTTTGGCTGGTGTAGTACACGAGGTCTGTGGTTGAACGGTTGCTTGTGTTGAGGTGGAGTGACATCACATGGCAAAGTGGTTAAATTTTCCACAATTTCTGCACCGTTGGCCTCGGGCAGGGCAATTAGCAGCCCTGGACTCGTGCCTAGTGGACCCACAGTTTCAGCAATGCAGTGTAGAACGTGTGGGGTGCTGCTGCGTATGTTGTACTTTGACCTCAGTGGCATCTGGTGTGAGAGTTTGCCAAATTCCCTGAACTGCGCAGTCTGTAGCTGTGGCAGGTGGGAGTGTTCTGATAAGTTTTTGTGCACTGTGGTAAGCTGGTTCCACTTGATTGGCTATCTTTATGGGTTGAGTCAAGGTTAGGTCATCAGATTCGAGTAAAAGTCTCTCCCTCACTTGTACACTCGATGTTTTCTCAATCAGTTGATCTCTAATCATCTCATCGTGAAGTGCACAAAATTTATAAGGAAGGGCTAATTCTCTCAATGCATAAATGTATTGGAGAATTGACTCACTGAGCCTCTGGCCTTAGCGGAAGTAACCATTGAATGAGGGTGCTCCGAGTGGCTCCGAAATGCGCAGCAAGCATGGCATTGGCTGCTGCATAGGTGGGTGCAGGACCCAGCGTCAAGAAAATGCGTTGACCCTCCATGCCCAGGCAGTGTATCAGCAAAGGCCATCTCTGTGAATCCTCTGCATTTTGCAGATTCATTTCAAGCAGGTAGGTATGAAAGGAACGGTTTGCCTGGTAAAGCCAAAAATGGCGCTGGTGAGGAAATCAGAAATTCTGCCAATTTCCTTAGCAAATGTTGTGTCGCTCAAAAAATGCTAAACAATGGCACTGATCGTCATGAACAAGACCGTTTATTTGAGGGATAGATCCACCAGCATATCTCCAACACCGTGAAGATGGTGTCCCGTCCATCTCTCCCACAATCCCCTTCCGCTAACATCAGCATCCCTGAGGACACTAACATTCATATAGTGCACAGGGGATTACTGTCCCTCATGTACCACAGAGATTTGACGATTTGCAAGGAAGTCAGAGATTGTATCAAGCAATTCTCCAGAAATGCCATATGATTTCAGCCTTTGAGACGGCGAGAGCAACAACCCTGGCTTTTCCACAATGATCCAAAACCCCATTCACATGTTCAGTGATTAGGGATAGCACATCACCAGTAGACCTTGACCGTCTAAAGCCATACTGAACATCAGTTAGAATGTTGTGGGTTTCTAGATGAGTCATGAATTGTTGTTTTATCAAGAGTAATTCAAGGATAATATATCAAGGATAATATCATGAATTGATTTATCAAGGATGTTTTATTAAGAATTGTATCAAGGATATCAAGGATTATACTTTGCTGATAATGGGTAGCAGGCTAACAGGCCAAGAATTAGAAGGATCTGATTACTCACCGGGGCCTTTAAAGACAGACTACAAAAGCCTGCTTCCAGCTCAGTGGAAACACAGACTTCTTCCAAATCCTGGTGGCGTCTTGTCAAATCTGTTTCTGGTGTTTGTTCCCCCTCCATCCCCTCCCTTACCTCAAACGGCTGCACAGCTGACTCCACACATGAAAAAGGTGAACGCCTCAACTCGATGTTTGCCTCAAAATCTTGTGTCCCAAACCCATCTCTCTCTGTACCCACTGTACCCAGTCATTCCCAGCTGCTCCTGGACTCTGTATCCTTCTCTCATGACAAGGTGGAGAAGTTTTGACCAATCCTCGACTCTGATTCTGCAACTGGACCAGACGGCATCAGCCCACGGGTGCTAAAATCCTGCTCTGCCGCTCTTTCACACCCTCTCTCTGTTCTTTTCACTGTCTCTTTTGCTCAAGGTCATCTGCCATCAGCTTGGAAATCAGCCAACATTACGCTTTTCACACAAAAAAGGTGCAAAAACAGATCCTTGCAAGTACAGACCAATCAGCCTGCTCCCAATTAGCAGCAAAGTCATGGAATCCATCATTGCTTCAGATATCAAATCCTTCCTCTTCTCCATTGGCTCAATCTCTGATCATCAATTTGGATTCAGACCAGGTCACTCTACTCTCTACATGCTGCTTGTGCTGTCTCAACAATGGATGGAGGTCCTCAATGTCAAACAGAAAATTAGAGCAGTCTTCGTTGACATATCTCGTGGCTTCGATACGGTCTGCCACCCTTCTCTGCTCACCAAACTCTCCTCCTATGGTATTGTGGAAGTGTAAAATTTATCTGTGAACTGAGTAATTTTTTCCAGGCACCACTTGGTCAAAATCGAGTGTTTAGGTCCGACTCACCTCGTGAACAAGTTTTTTTTTAATGATTTCCATCAAGGAGTTAAAATTTGTCTTCAGTAGGCGAGTTATCTCTGGCATTGGGTAGAATGGGTTTTTTATGTCGCCATCACAACAGCGAGAAATTTAAACTATTTACCGTGATACATATAAGTTTATACATTTTTTATGCGACACTTTTTTTTTTTACTACATCTTTAGTGGTAAAATAGAGAGTGTTTGCATATAAATTCCATTTAGAACTGTCGGGTCATTAAAAAGCAAAATAATTATTCTACGGTGTTTGCTGAAAAAGGAGGGAGCGTCGGCGAATTATCGCTGGCATCCTGACCACATTTATTTGATAGGGAAAGTGTAAAACCACAGAATGGTAAATCATTTTGGTATAGTTTTAATAAAGGTGCTGTAATTATTTCTTTATGACTAAGGGTGATATAGTTAGATATGGTGCTTTGAAATATAGTGTTGGATTAGGTCTTCCCAAATGATAAATTTATTCTGTACAATGTCGAATTATGATTCAGTAAATCTCATTACGTTTTGTCTTTAAAATATACTCAAATAGATATCTAAAATGTTTTTTACTGAGTTCAATAAGTAAGTTATCGAAAAATATTGTTTTCAAGGTGAAATACTTAACTGGTTTACAACTTCCATTGTGTTTGATAAAAACGAATCTCCATCTTCACAATGCTCCGCATTTTAAATGTTTGCTTACAATTAAGGTGAAATAATGTGTATGTGACCTGTGGGGATGGGATCCACATGCACCTTTCTTTCTAACCACTTGCTTCGCATGCAAGTTAATCTTATGACTGGTTTTTAAAGTCTTGAAAATTGTTTATGGAACCATCAAAAGATTGTATGCAGTCTTGTTTTGTTTAAAAGAGCCATGTAGAAAAACATTCGGGGATAGGTGCTGTGGATTGATGCATTGGTAAATTGGATAGGGACTTCCTTATTGCATACACGTTTGCTTCAGTAGGGGAGCTATCTCCGGCATTTTGAGTTAAAAAAAAAACTGTCAGGAGTTCCCCGGAATTCTTTTTCAAAGGCAATAATTAAAATTATCGACATCGACTGAATTATCAGGATAGTTATGCTCAAATCCTGTGAAACAATAATGTTAAAGATGAATGAATTACGGATAGCATGCAGGTTTGAAATTATAACCTCATGTGCTCGCAAAACTCATTCAAGTATTTCTAAATTTATATTATGAAATATGATGAGTAAAGGATATATCCACTTATTTCTTCCAAGGTTTGAAAAAGCTTCACATTGAGATGGTCAGTGAATGACTTTCATATGTCCTTAGAGTCTCCAAGCATAATTGGGGGGTTTTGGCTCCGCAGAGTCTGGTGCGAACAAAGGAAGAACAGATGTTCCTCACCAAGGATATTTTAATATGCAGACCTAATCTAACTCACTCAGCCGGAAGTCTGCCCAACCCAACATTTCACTCGACCTATCAAATTGCATTTCCCCATTTCTCTATCCCTCCCACCCATATTTCATTCGACCAATCCCCACTGCTCTATCCCTCCCACCCATATTTGGTTCAAACCAATCCTACTGCTCTCTTCCCCTTTTTATTCACGAGGCCAATCCCATATTCGCTCCTCCCTTTACTTGCCCCTCCCAATTTATTTCTTTTGTTTCCAGCTGGTATAAAAAGACGTTGTGAGTTTCAGCTGCAAGAGTCCACTTGGTTGTAAATACTGTATGTTGATATTGTATACTGTGTATGTTGGTGTATTTGGTGTGTCTTTATGACGTTTTCTTTGATGTACATCTCTACTGTACCAGGAATTTCACTTTACGACTTTGACTTAGGATTTTGTTGTGTATCTTGCAATGTGCTCTTCTTGATTTGCAGTGTGTTCTTCTTGATTTGCAGTGTGTTCTTCTTGATTTGCAGTGTGTTCTTCTTGATTTGCAGTGTGTTCTTCTTGATTTGCAGTATGTTCTTCTTGGTTAAGAATGTGTTTATTGTTTCTTACTGTGTATCTTCTTGTAAACAAAAGTGAGATCCTCCTCGGGAATTAAAAATCTGTCAATCCTTCTTCTGTCAAAAGGTTTGGACATTGAATTCTTGATTCATCAATTACTTCAGGTCTAAATTCCTCAACAAAGATGGCGACCATGACTTTGTTCTAACTCTGAGATGATCTGGATAGAGGAGAGCAGTGCATGAACTGTGCTCTATCCCCCCCTCACTCCCGTCACCTCGTAACATATCCAATGAACTGATTGCTGATTTTGATACCCGAGTGTTATGTTCATTGGGGTTGTTGTTACTTGTATTTACAATTGTGTTGATTGTGTTTAATGTAAATTGCAGCTGTATTTATAGATTGAAATTGTGGCTGTATGTTTAATGTGTGGCAGTTGAATGTCATGGCTGATTCAGTTAAAAGAGGGAACTGGGCCTTGATCAGGCGAAATCCCAGTTAGTGTCCGCAATTAGTCGCGATGTTGTTGACCTGTGCCACAAACTCCCTCTTTCTGCAGAAGAGTTGGGGTTGTGGTCCAGTGTCCTTGCTGTAGCCCTAGCCCGAGTATGTAGGGTGCAGTGGGGTTTGACATTTGTTCAAGTGCATTGTACATTGAACGGGAAGACTCTGTATTTTTATTTGTGTTTTCCCTGTATTTTGTATCTGTAAAAATGAATTGGGAGATGTATTTGTAAATGGGTATGGAGTTGTATCTGTCGTTTTTTCGTGAGTTGTATCAAGTGCAAGAGTGAGTTTTTGGTGTGTGTGTGTGGCTGTGTGCGTGTCTTGAATGGTGTGGTAGAGATATGGGTGAATGAGAATGTGTAGTGTGATAGATAGATTTAAATATTTGTTTTGTTTGAAAAGGTTGCATGCCTGTTTAAATTCAGCCAGGCATGAGTTGGTTCAAGAGAAACTGTTTAACGAATGGCCAGTGAGCTGGCTGGAAAAAGAAAAAAAAAATCAAAAGTGAAATCACATGCAAATTAGTGAATTGGGAAAAGGAAACGGAAATTGAGAATTAGTAAGAATGAGTGACGTGAATTTGGTTGTTCCATCGGTTAAATCATATTTAATTAGCTCTTCACGAACTGGATGATAATTAGGTGCAACAACATTGTACGAAGTGCTATGGTGTGCTTGGTGCTTTACAGACAGGCTGAAAGCTGTAATCCACTTGGATTGTGTTTGAAGCTGGCCTTTGTATGAATGGATGTATTAATGGAAAATATATACAGTGCATTCAGAAAGTATTCAGACCCCTTCACTTTTTTCACATATTGTTATGTTGCAGCCTTATGCTGAAATCGTTTAAATTCATTTTTTCCCTTATCAATCTTCACTCAATACACCATAATGACAAAGAGAAAACAGGATTTCAGAAAATTTTGCAAATTTATTAAAAAGAAAAAACTGAAATGTCACATTGACACAAGTATTCATACCCTTTGCTATGACACTTGAAATTTAGCTCAAGTTCCTCCGATTTCTCTTGATCATCTTTGAGATGTTTCGACACCTTGATTGGAGTCCACCCGTGGTAAATTCAATTGATTGGACACGATTTGGAAAGACACACACACCTGTCTATATAAGGTCTCACAGCTGACAATGCAAATCAGAGCAAAAACCAAGCCATGAGGTCGAAGGAACTGCTGCAGAGCTCAGAGACAGGATTGTGTCGAGGCAAAGATCTGGGGAAGCCTACAAAAAAAAATCTGCTGCATTGAAGGTTCCCAACAGCCCAGTGGTCTCCATAATTCTTAAATGGAAGAAGTTTGGAACAACCAGGACACTTCGTAGAGCTGGCCGCCCGGCCAAACTGACAAATCAGGGGAGAAGTGCCTTGGTAAGAGAGGTGACCAAGAACCCGATGGTCACTCTGGCTGAACTCCAGAGATCCTGTGTGGAGATGGAAGAAACTTCCAGAAGGACAACCATCAATGCAACACTCCACCAATCTGGACTTTATGGCAGAGTGGCCAGACAGCTCTAATTTCCTGTTTGGCATTGAGGACCTCCATCCATTGTTGAGAGAAAGCAGAAGCAGCATGTCCAGAGTAGAGTGACCAGGTCTGAAACCAAATTGATGATCAGAGATCAAGCCATTGGAGAAGAGGAAAGATTTCATATCTGAAGCAATGATGGATTCCATGACTTTGCTGATAATTGGGAGAAGGCTGATTGGTCTGTAGTTGCTGGGATCTGTTTTTGCACCTTTTTTGTGCAAAGCGGTGATGTTGGCAGATTTCCAAGCAGGTGGCAGATGACCTTGAGCAAAAGAGAGGGTGAAGAGAACAGAGAGAGGGAGTGAAAGAGCGGAAGAACAGGATTTTAGGACCCGTGGGCTGATGCCGTCAGGTCCAGTTGCAGAATCAGGGTCGAGGGTTGACAGAAACTTTTCCACCTTGTCAGGAGGAAAGGACACAGAGTCCAGGAGAAGCTGGGTACGACTGGGTACGGTGGGTACAGAGAGGGATGGGTTTGGGACACAAGATTTAGAGGCAAACACAGAGTCGAGGCATTCAGCTTTTTGACGTGCAGAGTCAGCCATGTGGCCATTTGAGGTGAGGGAGGGGATGGAGGGGGAACAAACACCAGAAACAGATTTGACCAGATGCCACCAGGATTTGGAAGAGGGAGACAGATAAGAGAGTTCGGTCCTGAAAACGGAGAGATATTGTTCCCTGGCTCTCCTGAGGGTGGACACACACTTGTTTCGGGCTTTGTGAAAGGAAATGAGATTTCCTTCCATTGGATTTGCTTTCCAGGAGAGGAAAGCAAGTTGTTTCTGGGCAATAGCCTCACCACAAGATTCCGTGTACCATGGACGGGAGGAAGGGTATGACAACTGAAGACGAGATGGGATAAATCTGTGCATGAGAGAGAGCAATTTACTTTGGAAGAATTCCCAGGATGAGTTGATGTCAGAGGCGGTAGAGATGGGAGACCAGTCCAGATGATTGATGGCTGCTTGAAGACCATGCCAGTTGGCCTGAGTGAAATGCCAGACTCGTCGACGCTGAGGAGGCTCTCTGAGAATGGTCAGAGAGATGTCCACTTTAACAAGCACATGATCAGATGAGCTGATTGGAGCAGAAGAAGAGCAGCAGACATTTTCGGGGAAGTTAGTCATAACCAAGTCCAGAAGAGAAGATGCTCCGTTGACTGAGATCCGGGTCGGGAAATTGGCAGATTGTTTCAGTCCCAGTGAGTCACAGAAGTCCTTTACTGAAGAGCCATGGCTGGTGAGAGAGGTACCCACACCCAGCCAACTGGCATGGTGACAATTGAAATCACCACATATGAGGAAGAGAGAGTTGGGATGGGTAGATAGAAGTTGGTCCGTATTATCAGACAGCGAGATGTAGATGGAGTCATCACTGTTTGGTGGTTGGTACAACACACATATGAACAAAAGGTGGGAGCGAAGGGGAAGCCGTAGCCAAGCAATTGATTTCTTATCAATCTGCATCTAATGAATGTGAGTTTTTATGTACAGAGAAAAAAATTAACCCAGAGTAAACTAGAGGAGACCATTCGGCCCATTATGTTGCACCACATCAACATCAGACAAATTTCATCCACGAAAACAATGCAATTTAATTTGGGGAATGAGGAGAGAAATGTGGATGAGACTATTTGGCACGGCCTGCTATATCCCAAGTGCATCAAATACAAATTGGGAAATACATTTATTTTAATATAATTCACCAAATGTCCGTCCATCTGTCCGTTTGAGGTACTGCAAAAACGGCTCCAACGACTGCAACAATATATTTTTTTTTTGGGGGGGGGGGGGGGGTTATCGGAGGACCCCCTGGAGTAATATAGGCTATGTTGTTATTTCCAATTTTTTCAAGTTTTCCAATTTTCCAATTTTCCAGTTTTTCCAAACACGATGGAATATTATTTACCGATATGAACAGTGATGTGGCTTTTGTTGAAATTCTACGTACCAGGAGAGAGTAGATCGACTCCTGACGAACTCTACCTATATAAACATGCAGCTCCGAAGTAACACGTCAGCGTGTGCAAAGCAACTGAGAAACAGGTGTAGCAGCGTGTAGCGTGTTACAGATTCGGTGCGCACTCTTCACACATAAACGTGCGATTGAGAAAGACGTGTTGCGGCCGCTTCCATTTTGCAGAATTCAATCCTTTTTCAAAATGGGTGTCAGGTACTGTTTAGATTTGATGATTTGCGTGTGATATGATTCAACAGATGTTTATATGAATCGTTTAAAATAAAAAAGCCTTCAATTTCTGATATTTTGCCTTTTCATTTGGGCTTCCCAATTGAAGCCCCGCCCATGGGGCGGGTACCGTTGCTAGTTTTAATAATTCAAAGAAAAGACAGAAAAAAGCAACTTTTTGTGGGTTTTTTCTTTTTAGGGGTGTGGGAGGGGGTTTTGGGCGATGGCTGTTCTTGGGTGACAAACACACAACATCAACCACACACCACCCCTTGACGAGACCCCCCCCCCCCCACCCCACAGACAAGACACTCCACTTCACTTCACTTCATTCAGATGCACACAATCTCCCAATCCATGCTGAAGTCACAAACGTCTTGCCAATATCCCGACACTCTTCTATCTCCAATGCCTCCAGGTACCTATCTAATCCTAATTTAAACTTGACTATTGGTTATGTTGCCATTGCCTTTCTGGGAGACCATTCCATGCATTAACTACTCTCTGAATGAAAGAGCCTTACCTGACTGCAGTATTAACTCTTCTTTTCTTTACGAGGCTGTGGCCCCTGGTCCTGTCACAAAGTAGTAATTAAGCAATGAAGAGCAGAAAAGCAAGAGGGCCAACAGGAGTTGTGGGAGATATGTTGAAGGCAGCAGAAAGTTGGGGTGTGAAGAGAATGACAGAGATCTGTAATCTGGTGGTGAAAGATGGCCGCATTCTAGTGGTTTGGGAACTGAGTACCGTCATCCCTCTATACAAGGGGAAAGGTGACCCTCTGGACTGTGGCTCGTATCGAGCGATAAAGTTATTGGAGCATGGAATGAAGGTATTGGAAAGGGTGTTGGAGAGGAGGATAAGGAAGAAAGTGAAGATTGACAAAATGCAGTTTGGATTTATGCCAGGAAGTAGAACGACATACATGCTTTTTATTGTAAGGCAGTTGAAGGAGAAATACATGGAGAAGAGTAAGAAGTTGTTTCTTTGGTTTGTTGATCTGGAGAAAGCATTCGATGGAGTTCCATGCAAAGTTGTGACATAGGCATTGAGAAAGTTAGGAGTGGAGGAATAGTTGATCAGAGTAGTGATGGCAATGTATGAAAGAGTCCGCACAGCTGTAAGGACGAAGGACGGGAACAGTTGTGAGTTTGAGGTGAAGGTGGGAGTGCATCGGGGGTCGGTACTAAGTTCACTACTATTTGCAGCTGTGATGGAGGTGCTGGCTCGGAATGTAAAGGAAAGATTACCCTGGGAGTTGTTGTATGCAGATGATCTGGTGTTGATTGTGGAAACTATGCATGGACTGAAGCAGAAGATGAACAAGTGGAAGGAATGTATGGAGACAAAAAGGCTGAAGGTGAATATCGGAAAAACGAAGGTGATGGCATGTGGTAAAGCATGTGGTGAGGTGGAAATAACAGGGAAGTGGCTGTGTGCTGTGTGCAGGAAGGGTGTCGGAGTGTACTTCATTCAATGTACAATGTGCTCTGAGTGGGTTCATCAAAAATGTAGTGGTCTGAGAGGCTCAATAACCAGTGTGGCAGCTGCATTCAAGTGTAAGGTGTGCACAGAGTTGCAGATTGAGGAAATGTTGAGTTGGATCTTGGAGATGGCGTGAAGCTGGAAGGTGTGAAAACAATCTGAGTCGTGTGCTGACGAGGAGGGGAGTGTCGTTGAAGCTGATCGGAAAGGTGTGTGAGAAGTGTTATGATTTATGGGAGCGAGGCATGGGTAATGAACATCGAGAAGTAACGAAGGATGGAAAGCATGGTAATGTGAATGGTTCGGTGGATGTATAGTATGGAGTATCGTTGAGAGAGAGGAAGACAAACGATGAATTGCGAAAGATGATGGGAATAGAGCCTGTGATGGATGCTGTGAAGAGAAACAGGTTGAGATGGTTTGGTCATGTGTGGAGGAAGTATGAAAGTGACTGCTTGAGAAGAGTGATGGAAATGAATGTAGAAGGAAGTAGAGGATGAGGAAAACCGAGAAAGACTTGGCTAAAGGTGGTGGAAGAAGAAATGCGAGCAAGGGGGTTAACAAGGGGAGATGCAGAAAATAGGGCAAAATGGAGAAGATTGTCATGGGGCCCACAAGGCTAACCCTCGCTGGGGCACGGAAAATGGCCTTAAAATGCCTGTTGTTGTTGGCCCCTGGTCCTGTCACTGTCTCAGCTGAAGAATGTTTCTCCACTTATTTTGTCTTTGCCCTTCATTATCTTAAACATCGATCATATCCCATGATAACCGCCTTCTTCTAAAGCTGTCTCCTTCAGGCGCTCCTCATAGTTGAGTCAAGCTCGGCCTGGAATCAATCCAGTAGACCTGTGCTGAACCCTCTGTGTAGCAGCTATTTCTTTCCAGACTTGTGGTGACCAAAACTGCAAACGATATTCCAGATGAGGCCTCACTAAGTGTTCAAGTACACACTTCAATTTTCATAAAATAATGATGTGAAAGATCGTGAAAAAAATCCAGAAGTTTCGCACTACTGAAGCAGTCTCATCCATCACCAGTATGACCTTGTATACTGCAACAAACCGACGTTGTATCGCACTTTAGAAAACTAGGGCAGAAAATGGACGTTTTATTGATCAATATAGAACACAGTGTCAATTGGCCTTATACTTCATCGAGTCTTCTTCACCCCAATCCTGTCCCTCTTACATGACAGGCCCTCTCATGCTAAATATCAATGTATACCATGGTTCTTGAAAGCACGAATATTATGAAGGCGATTTGTGTTAAACAATATTCAAGTATTTCATTCAAGTTAAATGAACGTTTAAAGGGGAACAGACATGAGTATAGACATCAAATGCTTAAGATTAATGAATTGTAGCAACAAAAAAAAATTAAATTTGGCACAAAAATTGTTGCTCGGGCATGCGTGAATCGTGAGATATCCGAGTTTTAAAATGCCAATAGCAGACGATTTCTCTCGCGCCGGCCAGCATCTCGCGATAATCTGCCCTCCATGATATGACGTCATCGGAGGAAGCTGATGTGACTGCGCAATAGTAAACAATGGCAGACACCGACTCTGATAGTTGCGTAAGTCTGGATATCAGCGATATTTCTGACCAATCTGATGTGGAAAATGAAGAGAAAGTTAATAATCTTGGGGAATCACACTCGATTCTTCCATACAGATTCGAACCATAGGCCTACCGTCCAGAGAGTGAAGAAGAGAAATCGTCAGACACAGACACAATGGCGATCGATTTTGATCTCGGGCGCCTCCAAAATGCTGAATTGTATTCATTTATATCTCTTTTTTAATTGAAAAAGTTTATTTTTCTGGTCAATGGAATACATAACTAATATTTAATTAATGTTCGGTGCCGTGAGGCAAGAAATGGATAGAAACACAGAAACGAAATACGACATTATTGACTTAGTGCAGCACTGCAGGTGTATCAGTTGTAATTGTATCATTATAGCACTCTCTATAATGCAAGCAATCTCTGTGTGTCTGTGTGTCTGTCCGTGACCGCTGTTTCTCGACAACCACTGGTCCGATCTAAGTGAAACTTGCCAGTTATATTGCTGGGGACCTGAGGATGTGCCTTTTCAAGGTTTGCTATTAATCAGACAAGTGGTTACCAAGTTATGGCCATTTATTTAGCAAACACATATGTTTTGTACGTGAACGAAGGAACAGCGAAGGACGAGAGCGAAGGAACGGCGAAGGACGAGAGCGAAGGAACGGCGAAGGACGAGAGCGAAGACCGAAGGAACGATGCAAGTTTTAATTTTTATTTGCACGTATGGTCAAGCGACAGCGAAGGAACCGCGTGTGTTTGTTGTTTCTGCCTCACGGTTTGAAAATTGAATACTTGGCCATTAAAACTAATTTGCGATTAATCGTAACTGCGATATGCGAACTTCCGGACAGTGAGGCTTTATTTTTGGTACATACGTCAACGTACATATGTCCACGTACTTACCTCCCTGCACGTACGGGCATGCACTAGCAGCAGCCACAAAATGACTGGGCATGATTCCAACTGATCGTAACGAAAACAAAGTGATGTTCTGATCGTCACGAAGCCAAAAAGGCTTTAAGAACGAAAAACTGGGTTACTTCGCAAACGTCATTTCCGGTTTGTGGTTTTGATAAAACTGATTTTGCTTGTTTGGTGATATTTTGACAAATTCTAATAAAACCGCGAAGATATTTGTGAAATTAACTCAATAGAAGTGTTTAAGATATGTTTATGTTTCGAAATCTGCAAAGTTGTTTTGGTCGTGTCCGTTCTCCTTTAAACGTGTAAAGTAAAAACAATTCCAGGTTTTACCACCATTTTATCCAGCAGCTATTGCACCACGTTATCTTTCTTACATGTTACAAGAAGGGGCATTCTTGGGGAAAATGCCAGGGGCATAGAAAAGACCCCTCTGTATGGTATGTGCCATGTGGCAAACTATCGAAAAGAAGGGACATTCCATATCTAGTATAAAATGCCAAACAATACAAAATAAGGGACACTCAAAAATATTGTGTGCATGCTTGACTGCCCTTGTGTTCTTAGGAGGAACCAAGTAATGTTCTAGGAATGTTCATATGAAGGGGTGCCCTACATCGGGCAAATAAAATACATTTACTTCTTCATGCAGCTGCATGAATCAAATTGGCATTTTTCCCCAAGAATGTCCCTTCTTTTCTATTGTGTGCCACATGGCATGTACCATACAAAGGGGCCTATTCTATATTTTGCCACATCCCATATAAAAGGGCCTTTTCTATGCCATTGGCATTTTCCCCAAGAACATATTATATAGATATATCCATGAAGTGAATTGGTTGAAAATTGATGATTTATGTCACTGTAATCGAAGACCTATTTCCCTCAAAAACAACCCACTTCCAGTTTTGCGTGCCACTGAAGCAGTGACCCCTGTTTACTGGAGGCTGGTACTCATTTTGCAGACTTCAAAAGGACGACGCGCTGAGTCAACCCACCTGGTGTTATTTTAACGGCATGACCCTAACATCTTAAAGCAGCCTCATTAACCATGAAGCCAACACCAGGATTAGTTTCACAGGTAACGAAGTAGAACGACACTCGGTATCGCACAAACCGGGTCTGACGAATTGCCCAAATGTACCCAAATGGAAGTGAATTTAACCAAATGAAAGCACAATGTACCAAAATGTAAGTCGTACTACATAAAGGAAGGTTATTTTATGCAGTAAAACGTTACAGTGTGCTTCTTGCCATCCAAGAAAACGAATGCGAACAGAATTTTACAAATTTTACCGGCCCGATCGGTGGCAGCCATTTTAGGCCAGGGGGACATAACTCGGTATACATCTGCAGGATTAATGAATCCGTGCTGAAGCGACCAAGGTGGCGGTAAATTTACCCACATAGGTTGATACTAGATATTAATGAAGTATAAATATTTGATCAAAGTTACACCCTACTTTCTTATTATTTGTATCAGAATTATGTGGAATATTTACCCAAATGAAAATCAAAAAAATTGATGATTTACCCAAATGAACGGCAACGAGCAAAGATCTACCCAAATGAAGATCATCTCACACGGAACAAGTCACACAACGTGAAGTAAATATAAATATTTTACCCCAACCCTAACCACTAACTAACCCTAACAACTAACCCTAACCTACCATATCCATTCCTTTACGTCGTACGACTTACATTTGGGTACATTGTGCTTTCATTTGGGTACATTTGGGTACATTGTGCTTTCATTTGGGTACATTTGGGTACATTGTGCTTTCATTTGGGTACATTTCGGTAATTCGTCGGACCGCACAAACCTCCACCAGGATAAACAGGTAACGTTTTGTATCCACTGATAGACCGGATCTGGATTCGGACTTGAACCTAATACTAATCAGCCTCTTCTTCCTCCTCCTCTTCTTCTTCTTCTCGCTTACCCATCTCATCCCCTAGTTTCGTCATAATCCAGCCACAACTGTGACATATTGTGCTTTTTATTTTTATATAATAATATATGTGTGTTTAATCATAATGTTCGCCTTATATCTCTATTAATATTATATGAAGAATCACTTCAAATGATCGTTTTACAGAATTTCTTTCTCAGTATTAATAACAAAACTAGGGCATGCCCGTACTATATCTATATCTAAAATTATATCCCCCCCCCTCTATTTACATGAAATGGTTTGGTCCAAAGCGAACGGCTTGCGGAGTTTGGTAAAGAAATCGCCATAGCGTGCACAAACGCGCAGGAAAGCGAAAGAATCGCAAATTAGTTTTAATTAGTTTTAAAACATAGTTTAACGCCAACATAGCGGCAACATAGTTTGCCAACGTGAAATAAATGAATACGCTCTCAAATGTGCCGTCCGAGGCAGAGTCTGTTCGCCACGTTCGGCACACGTGATAACTCGCTGCTCTCTGATTGGTTGAATCGTTTTTTGGACATAGCTCGGTAACTACTTGTCCGATTAATATGAAACCTTGAAAAGGCACATCCTCGGGTCCCCAGCAATATACCTGGCAAGTTTAAAGTATATCGGACCCGTGGTTGTCGAGAAACAGCGGTCACAGACAAACAAACATACAAACATACAAACATACACACACACAGAGATTAATGGAATTATAGATAGACTAGGGCATGCCCGTACTATATCTATATCTAAAATTATATCCCCCCCCCTCTATTTACATGAAATGGTTTGGTCCAAAGCGAACGGCTTGCGAGTGGTGACAATCCCCCCCCTCTATTTACATGCAATGGTTTGGTCCAAAGCGAACGGCTTCCGGAGTTTGGTAAAGAAATCGCCATCGCGTGCACAAACGCGCAGGAAAGCGAATGAATCGCAAATTCGTTTTTATTAGTTGTAAAACATAGTTTAACGCCAACATAGTTTGCAAACGTGAAATAAATGAATACGCTCTCAAATGTGCCATCCGAGGCAGAGTGTGCCCGCCACGTTCGGCACACGCGATCGTTCGCTGCTCTCTGATTGGTTGAATCGTTTTTTGGACATAGCTCGGTAAGTAATTGTCCGATTAATATGAAACCTTGAAAAGGCACATCCTCGGGTCCCCAGCAATATACCTGGCAAGTTAAAAGTATATCGGACCCGTGGTTGTCGAGAAACAGCGGTCACAGACAAACGTACAGACGTACAGACAGACAGACAGAGATTACTGGAATTATAGATAGATGAGAATCTCGGAACAAACCTTTTCCTCAGATGAACCGAACCGATCACTGTTTCAGCCGCTTGTGGAAAAAGACACGAGGCCGATGTTAATAATTCAAGAAAGCCATGTTCCACGTGCAGAACGAAAGTGACTCCGGAAGTCCATCGCCCACCGTATTACCATGCATGCCATAATCACCCAATCGGCGGTGTATGTGTTTTGCAACAAGTTAACACACGTAACAACTGTTATGTTTGGAATTCACATGTTATAATACACGTGTAATTTATGTTTCGAATTCACACATTATAATTCATATGTTGGGAAAACGGAAGTGACGTGAGGTTTGGAGAGTGGGAGGAGCTGAGCAGACACGGGGTTTTTTTGAGGTCCAATGGGCATGCTGCGCTGTGTTGCAAATTTCTAATTAAACCGTTGATGTTACAACAAGTACGTTTCGTGTGATTGCTTGATGCAAATAGATGGTATTCATAGAATACTTACCCTGCGCAGTCAACTTGGTGTGAGCCAACTCTTTTGTTTTTGTTTCTTTTTTTTTTGATCCAATATGGCTGCCAGACCACGTGAGCGATGACATCATAAATTTATATTCTCTCAATAATTGTTGCGTGGATCACGCTCAATACATTTCAAACTGATCAGACAAAGCGTTGTCCCTGTCGAATTATGATGTCATAATTATGGCACCAAAGACATCATCGTTAACAATACTTATTCCCCACATGGAGTTATTTAGAATGAGCCACGTTTCAATTTTTTCCCATGGAGCAGTTTTGGATATGTAGAGGTGCAACGTTTTTCGGTTTTTCCAAGATGGCACCTGTATCACATGACCTATGACGTCATGATTATCATTAAAATATTCTGAAGGAGGAGGCGCTCCTGTGGTGAAAATTGTGTCCATCAGACCAACAGTTGTTGAAAAAAAAACAACATCGGATGGATGTGTTGTATTTGTCAAATTAGGACGTCATAACGAAAGAAACGATGACATCATCATTAACATATCTTATTCGCCATGGAGAGTCGGTGACAATGAGCCAGGTATCAATTTTTTCCATGGAATGGTTTCAGATATATGGAGGTGCAAAGTTTTTCCAAGATGACACCTGTGGCACGTCACCTATGACGTCATAATAATCATTTAAATATTCTGCAGGAGAAGTCCCTCCTATGGTGCAAATTTCGTGTCAATCAGACCAAGAATTGCAGAGAAAAAAAATTCATACTGATTGAATCAAGCATTGCACTTGTCGAATTATGATGTCATAATTAAAGTACCGATGACATCATCATTAACACATCTTATTCCCCAAGCAGAGTACTTGACAATGAGCCATGTTTCAGTTTTTTTCCATGGACCGGTTTCGGAGAAAGATGTGCAACCTTTTTTCGATTTTTCCAAGATGGCGCCTGTACCACGTGACATATGACGTCGTAGTTATCATTTTTTAAATTCCACAGGAGGACCCGCTCATATTCTGAAAATTTCGTGCCTGAAACAGTTGCAGAGGAATTTTTTTTTTTCATACTGATCAGAGCAAGTGTTGTACTTGTCGAATTATGAGGTCATAATTAAGGCACCGATGACATCATTATCAACACTAGCGTGACGGTGCGCTCCGCTCACCTCACAACACGTCGTTTCAGAGGGGAAGGCATCTTTGACCTTTCAGAGGGGTAGGCATATGGTGTTTTGGGTCTTCAGGGCCATTTGGGTCTTCAGGGTCTTTTGGATCTGCTGGGCCTTTTAGGGTATTTTGGGTCTTTGAGGTGTTTTGGGTCTGCAGGGTCTTTTGGGTCTTTGGTGTCTTCAGAGGCTTTTGGGTCTTCAGTGTCTTTTGGGTCTCAAAGGTTTTTTGGTTTTTCTTGGTCTTTAAGGGTCTTTGGGTCTTTTTGGTCTTCGGGGTCTTCGGGGTCTTTTTGGTCTTCGGGGTCTTTGGGGTGTTTTGGGTTTGTTTGTTTTGTTTTTGTTTTTATACAGAATCGAGGCTCGTGAAAGAGTTAATATTTATCACACAAACAAATCAAACAGACAAACAAAATATATAAAAAGAGGGAGCGGAAGTCAAGATGGGCAGAGAAGAAGAAGCACACAAACATAACATTTGAGAGCAGGGACATCGGGAGATGTGTGGGAGGGAGAGGGCTTGGGGGGAGGAGGCGTGGGAATGGGGTGGGGGGGGGGGGGGTGGGAGAAGTGTAAAACACAAGGACACTAAGGACTTCCAGGAAAGAAGTTGGTATTTCAAAAAAGTGGATTTGGGGTGAAATTAGCGGGGGTAGAAAAGATCAAGGTTTTGGATGGGGGAAGATAAGAGATGGTGGTGAACAGCTGTTATGAAGACCTGGAGGGAGGAGTGGGATTGAAGAGAGTGAGGGAGTTTGTTACAGAGGCGGGAGAAAAGAGGAATGAAGGAGTGAAGGTGAGCTCGAGTCTTGATTTTGGCAGTTTAACCATAAGAGGGTTGCAGGCAGATCTTGTGCGACCTGTGGGAATATTTGGGGGACAGAGCCCAGAGGGAGCTGGGGGGGGCAAGGCCGGAGAGGAGTCGGCAGAAGGTTTCGGGTTTGGTGTGTGTTTTGTGTCTTCGGGGTGTTTTGGGTCTTTGGGGTGTTTTGGGTCTTTGGGGTGTTTTGGGTCTTCGGGGTTTTTTTTTTTTTTTTTTGTATACTGAATCGAGGCTCGTGAAAGAGCTAACATTTATTTCACAAACAATTCGACCAGACAAACAAAATATACAAAAAGAGGGAGCGGAAGACAAGATGGGGATAGAGGGGGAAGCACACAGCCACAACATTTGAGAGCAGGGAGAAGTGTGGGAGGGAGAGGGCTTGGGGGCAGGGGGCGTGGGAAGGGGAGGGGGGGGGTAGAGGTATAAAACACAAGGGGACCGAAATTAGCGGGGGTAGAAAAGATCAAGGTTTTGGATGGGGGAGGATAAGAGATGGTGGTGAACAGCTGTTTTAAAGACCTGGAGGGTGGAGTGGGATTGAAGAGAGTGAGGGAGTTTGTTCCAGAGGCGGGAGAAAAGAGGAATGAAGGAGTGAAGGTGAGCAGAAAGTCTTGATTTTGGCAGTTTAACCATAAGAGGGTTGCCGGCAGATCTTGTGCGACCTGTAGGAATATTTGGGGGACAGAGCTCAGAGAGGGCTGGGGGGGGGCAAGGCCAGAGAGGAGTCGGTAGAAGATGGAAAGACAACCAACCTGCCTGCGGTGAGTGAGTGAGAGGCCCTTGGAGTTAGCTTCATCGCGGGAGATTCCAATGATTCTGAACGCTTTGGTTTCAACAGCGTGAAGACGGGCTAGGTGTGAGGCAGGAGCACCAGACCAGAGGGGAGAGCAGTATTCCATAGAGCTGCGGATGAAAGCCTTGTATGTGGTGAGGAGCTCAGGTGTGCCAAGGAAGGACTTCGCACGATGGAGGATGCCCAGTCGGCGACTGGCTTTGGAGGCCAGATTTGAAATGTGGTTTTCCCAGGAAAGATCATGGCAAATAGTGAGACCCAAAAGCTTGAGTGACAGAACTTCTTGGAGAGGATTATTCAGAAAGTGGATGGGAGGGTGTTCCAGTCGGTCTTTTCGGAGAGACATCGTAAGAGTGTGAGATTTATCACGATTGAAAGACATGTTCCATTTGTTTGCCCAGTCTGTGATTTTGTCCAGGTCTGCAGAGAGTGAGGAGGCTGCAGACTGCCGATCTGAGGGATGAGGAATGGAGCGACAGAGAGTAGAGTCGTCAGCAAAGAGATAGAGAGGATTTTCAAGAGAGTCAGAGAGATCATTGATGAAGACCAGAAAAAGCACTGGGCCCAGAACGCGACCTTGGGGAACTCCAGCCTGAACAGGAAGAGGAGATGAGAGAAACCCATTCAGGGCCACACGTTGACTACGACCAGAGAGGATGTTTTCCGTTGGGGTGTTTTGGGTGCCAGCCATGCGTGGACATTTCCATGGATACCAAAGGAGGTGGGTTTGGTGAGCAGAGCAGGGTGCCATACCGTATCGAAGGCACGTGCTATTTCAAGGGAGACAGCTCTAATTTCCTGTTTGGTGTTGAGGACCTCCATCCATTGTTGAGAAAGCAGAAGCAGCATGTCCAGAGTAGAGTGACCAGGTCTGAAACCAAATTGATGATCAGAGATCAAGCCATTGGAGAAGAGGAAAGATTTCATATCTGAAGCAATGATGGATTCCATAACTTTGCTGATAATTGGGAGAAGGCTGATTGGTCTGTAGTTGCTGGGATCTGTTTTTGCACCTTTTTGTGCAAAGCGGTGATGTTGGCTGATTTCCAAGCAGATGGCAGATGACCTTGAGCAAAAGAGAGGGTGAAGAGAACAGAAAGAGGGAGTGAAAGAGCGGAAGAACATGATTTTAGGACCCCTGCGCTGATGCCGTCAGGACCAGTTGCAGAATCAGAGTCGAGGGTTGACAGAAACTTTTCCACCTTGTCAGGAGGAAAGGACACAGAGTCCAGGAGCAGCTGGGTACGACTGGGTACGGTGGGTACAGAGAGGGATGGGTTTGGGACACAAGATTTAGAGGCAAACACAGAGTTGAGGCATTCAGCTTTTTCACGTGCAGAGTCAGCCGTTAAGCCGTTTGAGGTGAGGGAGGGGATGGAGGGGGAACAAACACCAGAAACAGATTTGACCAGACGCCACCAGGATTTGGAAGAGGGAGACAGATAAGAGAGTTCGGTCTTGAGAACGGTGAGATATTGTTTTCTGGCTCTCCTGAGGGTGGACACACACTTGTTTCGGGCTTTGTGAAAGGAAATGAGATTTCGTTCCGTTGGATTTGCTTTCCAGGAGACGAAAGCGTGTTTTGCTATAAAGGGTGTTTTGGGTGTTTTGGATTACGGATTACGGATTACAGACGGACCGAATTGTTACGTACCGCGGATAAGATGTTGTTTTTGCCGAGCGGATGGCCCCGCGGCCCTAACAGTTACCCCGACTAACCCGATTCCTGAACGTTGGCCAAAATCACGCCACAGATATTCAATAGGGAAAAGACAAAGGCGACACGGATGTGAAGAAGAAGAAGGAGACAAAAAGGTTTGGAATACGATTATTATTTATTACTATTTACAGGATTGAAAGAAACCAAGGAAGAGGGAAAGATAAGAAAATAAAGCAGAAAGAGGGACGGACCAGAAAGACACAGTGAAAATACTAGCTTATCTAAACAGTCTTAATTAATTCCCCAGGACAGAACAAACAAAGACAGACTCACGCGGGGAATGATGACAGGAATGGCAGGAGGTGGATGGCTGGAGGGAGAGGAAGGTCCACTGGAACTGGGTCACGGTCGGGCCGGGAGCGGCAGCTCCGTTCCTCCGTGGCCACGGTCGGCACCGCCGTCAACGCCCAAGCTGCGGTCGTGCGAGCTGCCGTGGAACGAGCTCCGCCGGTCTAGTTAAAGCTGCCTGGTGGAGCCAACGCTGCTTGGTGGAGTTTAAAGCTGCTGGTACTGCTCGGGGTACTCCTCTTGCTTGCTCTCAGGACTCTCTCTCAATGCTCGCTCTCAGAACTCCTTCTCTCAATGCTTTGCACTGCTTGTGTACTGCCAACTCTCTGACGCATCTCTCTTTTGCACGTCTCTCTTTTGCACGTCTCTCTTCTAAGGCTTCCGCGTGCGCTCTTTATAGACCCAAACGAAACGGACGAAAGGGTGTTTTGGGTCTTCGGGTTGTTTTGGGTTTTCGGGATGTTTTGGGTATTCTGGGTGTTTTGGGTATTCGGGGTGTTTTGGGTATTCGGTGTGTTTTGGGTATTCGGGGTGTTTTGGGTCTTCGGGGTGTTTTGAGTCTTCGTGGTGTTTTGGGTCTTCGAGGTGTTTTGGGTCTTCATTGTGTTTTGGGTCTTCGGGGTCTTTGGGGTCTTCAAGGGTGATTTGTGTCTTCAGGGGTCTTGGTGGTCTTAAGGGTCTTGGGGGAATGAAAGGGTTGTCAAAGGTCTGAGGGGTTTCAGCAGTGTAAACGTAATTTAAGAGGGTGTTAATGTTATTTGAAGAAGAAGAAGAAGACATTTTCGTCGCATGTAAACATAGTGACAAACATAGCGACGTAACCTATATACGTTTGCTCTCTTGTAATAAGATATCTTATTCCCCATGGTGGGTACTTGACAATGAGCCATGTTTCCATTTTTTTCCGTTGAGCGGTTTGGGAGATATAGAGGTGTGACGTTTTTCCAAGATGGCACCTGTACCACGTGAGCTATGACGTCATAATTAATAAAATATTCTACAGGAAGAGGCCCTCCTTTCGTGAAAATTTCATGTCAATCAGACCAATGGTTGCCGAGAAAAATAATTTTTAAAATGCAGACACGGCACACACTTTACTTTACTGAAATGCAGACACGTACGTACCCTGAATGCTTAACCCCGCTTTTCGCTTCGCAAGAGCAGGATAATAAAGTTGTTGGTGGTGAAGTAAATAAATAAAAACAATCTTACTATAATTCACCAAATGTCCGTCCGTCTGTCCGTTCAAAGGTACTGCAAAAACGGGTGAACCGATCGCAACAATATTTTGGGTGGGTAATCCTGGGACTCCCTGGAGTAAAATAGGCCATATTGTTTTTCCAATTTTTCCAAGTTTTCCAATTTTCGAGTTTTTCCAAACACAATGGAATAATATTTACAGATATGAACAGTCATGTGGCTTTTATTGAAATTCTACAAACTAGCAACGGTACCCGCCCTATGGGTGGGGCTTCAATTGGGAAGCCCAAATTAAAAGGCAAAATATCAGAAATTGAAGGCTTTTTTATTATAAATGATTCATATAAACATCTGTTGAATCATGTCACACGCAAATCATCAAAATCTAAACAGTACATGGCGCCCATTTTGAAAAAAGATTGAATTCTGCAAAACGGAAGCGGCCGCTGCACTTCTTTCTCAGTCGCACGTTTATGTGTGAAGAGTGTGTGCCGAATCTGTAACACGGAAGTGGCCGCTACACCTGTTTCTCAGTCGCTTTGCACACGCTGCCATGTTACTTCAGAGCCGCACGTTTATATCGGAAGAGTTCGTCAGGAGTCGATCTACTCTCTCCTGGTACGTAGAATAAACAGCATTTGTAGAATTTCAACAAAAGCCACATCACTGTTCATATCGGTAAATATTATTCCATCATGTTTGGAAAAACTGGAAAATTGGAAAAACAATATAGTGTAGGAGCAAAACAAAAGCCACATCACTGTTCATATTGGTAAATATTATTCCATCGTGTTTGGAAAAACTGGAAAATTGGAAAAACAATATAGTGTCGTGCTCCCACGCCGATCGGAAGAATGGACGCGACAAAAAGCTGGAATTCGTCCGAGTTTCTTTATTGTCACAAAACAACTCGGGTATGCTGAAAAGCCCGTTTATCGGGCAGCAATATATATACACACATTATCCCGGAGCGTTTGCCCGGGAAAGGCGAGAGGGGGCATGGCCGGGCGTCCCGGACCCGGCCTGGCAAGTCGAGATCGGGCGTGGCCGGGCGTGCCCGGGCATGCCCGGCCGAGGCCTGGCAAGTTGAGCGCGGGCCTGCCCGGGCGTCCTGTACGCGCCCGGCATGGTGATCGCTCCGCGTCCTTGGTAGGTGCAAGGCGATTGTGTAAACCCAGCGGTAGCCGCTACACACGTCCCCCCAGAATCGACTTGCACCGGCAGGGTCAATTTGAGGGGGGTCCTGATGACCCGGCCGAAGCGACCTCTGGCGGGTCGTTAGGGGGGGGGGGTCCGGTGTGGTGGTGGGTGGTCGAGTGGGGGGCACTGTGGACGGGGGGCGGCCTCGCCGTGGCGGAAGGGCCAACCGTGGTGGTTGGTCGATGTCCACGTGCGCCGGCTTGAGGCGGTCCACCGCAATCTGGTCCGACCTGCCACCAATGTCGATGACGAACGACTTGTCATCCCGTCGCAGGACCCAGAAGGGCCCGTCGTACGGCGGCCGCAGTGGCCCCCGATGTGCGTCATGACGCACAAAAACGTACTCCGCTGTGCGAAGCGCTGGGGGGACGTAGGACTGGTGGTCACCGTGGTGGGATGTTGGCACGGGGGCAAACCATCGGGCGGCCTCCTGGAGGTTCGAGCGCTGGTGGGCTGCGGACCAGGGACTGGTAGCGTCGGGCACGAATTCGCCCGGGACACGTAGCGCCTGGCCGTAGACAAGCTCGGCGGTGGACGCCCGGAGGTCCTCCTTGGGGGCCGTGTGGAGGCCCAAAAGGACCCACGGCAGCCGGTCAGCCCAACCGCCATCTTGAAGGCCGGCCATGAGTGCGGCCTTCATGGAGCGGTGGAATCGCTCGCACAACCTGTTGGCTTGGGGGTGGTAGGCCGTAGTACGGTGGAGCTTGACCCCCAGGTTGTGGGCGACCGCGCCCCACAGCTCGGAGGTGAACTGCGGTCCGCGGTCTGATGAGATGTCCGCCGGTGCGCCGAAGCGGGCGACCCAGGTGGCGATGAAAGCCTGCGCCACGTCGGCGGTGGTGGTGGAGACGAGGGGAACTGCCTACGGCCACCTGGTGGTCCTGTGTCCACCATGGTGAGCAGGTGTGTGAACCCCCGTGATTGGGGGAGGGGGCCCACCAGATCCACGTTGACGTGGTCGAAGCGTCGTTCGGGCACGGTGAAAGGTGCCAGTGGGGCCTGGGTGTGTCGGTGGACCCTGGCCTGTTGGCAGGCTGTGCAGGTGCTGGTCCAATCGCGGACGTCCCGTCGAAGGCCGTGCCAGACGAATCGCGCCGACACCAGCTTCTGGGAAGCTTTCCGGCCCGGGTGGGAAAGGCCATGGAGGGAGGCGAAGATGCGGCGTTGCCAGGTAACGGGCATGATGGGGCGAGGCTGGCCTTGGGAGATGTCGCAGAGCAGGACAGTTTCCGCGAAGGGGATGTCGGCCAGGCGGAGGCCCGTGCCCGGAGGGCTTGCACCGTGGTGTCTGTGGTTTGGTCCGCCGCCATAAGCGCGAAGTCCACGCCGAGGTGGACCGCGTTCGCGCTCGCTCGAGAAAGACAGTCGGCCATGGCGTTGTTTTTGCCGGCGACGTGCCGGATGTCCGTGGTAAACTCCGACACGGCGGAGAGGTGGCGCTGTTGGTGGGCCGACCACGGCTCCGTGACCTTGGTCATTGCGTAAACCAACGGCTTGTGGCCGTCGAACGCCGTGAAGGGTCGGCCCTACAGGAGGTGGCGGAAATGGTGAACGGCCAGGTGTAGACCGAGGAGCTCACGGTCAAACGTGCTGTATTTGAGTTCGTTTGGCCAGAGCTGCCGGCTGAAAAAAGCGAGTGGCTGCCAAACCCCGTTCACCCATTGCTCATGTACGGCGCCCACCGCGTAGTCGGAGGCATCCGTGGTGAGGGCGATGGGAGCGTTGAGCACCGGGTGAGCGAGCAGTGTTGCGTCGGCGAGGGCCCGCTTTGAGCTTTGGAAGGCCGCGTCCATTGCTGCGGACCAGACGATGTCGTGCTTGGCCGGCTTGCCCCGGAGGGCTTCGTAGAGGGGCCGCATGAGTTGAGCAGCGAGGGGCACGAAGCGGTGATAAAAATTCACCATTCCCAGGAATTCCTGCAGGGCCTTTATGGAGCGGGGACACGGAAACATGGTGATGGCCTCGACCTTGGTTGGCAGCAGCACGGCCCCGGTCCTGGTGATGTGGTGGCCCAAAAAATCAATGGCCGTCGTGTCAAAGTGGCATTTGGCCGGGTTGACGATGAGGCCGTGCTCGCTGAGGCGCCCGAACAGTGTTCGGAGGTGGAGGAGGTGCTCGGCCCGGGACATGCTGGCGACGAGGATGTCGTCCAGGTAAACGAAGAGGAACGGCAGGTCACGCAGCACGCTGTCCATCAAGCGCTGGAACGCCTGAGCCGCGTTCTTGAGGCCAAACGGCATCCGTAGGAATTCGAATAAGCCGAACGGCGTGATGACGGCCGTTTTAGGGACGTCGGCCGCCCTGACAGGTACCTGGTGATTTCCCCGTATGAGATCGATTTTCGAAAAAATGACCCGTCCCGCCAGACGGGCGGAGAAGACTTGGATGTGCGGGATCGGATACCTGTCGGGGGTGGGAGCGTCGTTAAGGCGGCGGTAGACACCACATGGGCGCCAGCCACCCCCTGGCTTTGGGACGATGTGTAGTGGCGAAGGCCACGTGCTATCGGAGCGCCGCACAATGCCGAGGTGTTCCAAAGCGTCGAACTCGGCTTTGGCCACGGCGAGCTTGGCTGGGTCGAGGCGGCGGGCTCTGGCTAAGACCGGTGGGCCCGTGGTTGGTATGTGGTGCTCGATCCCATGTCGTACTGCGATGGCCGAAAACGTCGGCCGCATGAGGGCCGGGAACTCCGTGAGCAGGCGAGCAAACTCATTCACCGCCGGGAGGTCAGAAAATCCGGAGAGTGCTCACCGAGCAATGAGAGCATATAGTCCATGCGCACGGACGGGCGCATGTCGCCGAGCTCGGGCAGGTCGAGCAGGCGCCGTGCGCGTTCCGCCGATGGGAGGGCGAAGGCGTCGAGGGGGAGCTTTCTAATCGCGCCATATTTGTCAACAGCTGGCGGGCTCTCGAGGAGGATCAGGGCGCAGGCCGCGGTGGCTGAACCGAGCGCTGCTACCACATGGTGGAAGCGGGTGTCGGCGGCCGTGATGCCTCGCAGGGCGAACAGGGAGTCCGCCTGGGCGAACCAAACTGCCGCGTGAGCCTCCCAGAAGGTACGCAGTTTAAGGGCAACTGCCGTGTCCATGTCGGTCGGTCACCAATGTAGGAGCTGTGCTCCCACGTCGATCGGAAGAATGGACGCGACAAAAAGCTGGAATTCGTCCGACTTTCTTTATTGTCACAAAACAACTCGGGTACTCTGAAAAGCCCGTTTATCGGGCAGCAATATATATACACACATTATCCCGGAGCGTCTGCCCGGGAAAGGCGAGAGGGGGCGTGGCCGGGCGCCCTGGCCGCGGCCTGGCAAGTCGAGGGCGGGCATGCCCGGGCATGCCCGGGCGTCCCGGACGCGGCCTGGCAAGTCGAGAGCGGGCGTGGCCGGGCGTGCCCGGGCATGCCTGGCCGAGGCCTGGCAAGTTGAGCGCGGGCCTGCCCGGGCATCCTGTACGTGCCCGGCATGGTGATCGCTCCGCGTCCTTGGTAGGTGCAATGCGATTGTGTAAACCCAGGGGTAGCCGCTACAATAGCCTATTTTACTCTAAGGGGTCCCAGGAATGCCCACCCAAAATATCGTTGCGATTGGTTGAGCTGTTTTTGCGGTACCTTCAAACGGACGGACGGATATTTGGTGAATTATAGTAAGATACTGTTTAGATTTTTATGAGAATTAAGAACCTGCGGCGAATGCGGAAGTCGACAGATGATGGCAATGCATGGGTTTGATAATATCCAAATACAACCGTCATTCATTTGTAATGTTAAATCGTTAAACGTTAATCGTGTTAATCGTTTTGTCAAAGTATCAATTGATGATTGGAATCGAGTGAATACAATCACGGTTTTGAATTCGTAATTGTGTTCACCCAACCATACGGAACTTCACATCAGGATTTAAATATTTGTTTGTCACGAATGCTGCTGAAAGTTTTTTATATTAATGTTATTTAATTTGTGATTAGAGTTATGCTGTTTGGAATGAAAAAAGAGATATCGAGTTCAAGTGAATGACGGAATGCCGTGATGGTTTCTACTTTCTAAACGTGAAATTCGCAGATCGCCACATGCAGATTCCCCATTGACTGAGTATGGAACACACATACACTATTGTTTGCGAACGGGTACGTTTTTCGTGGAAGTACTTCACGAACTTGCTGTCTATGTCTGACGTGCGACTGAAGGTGCTACAGGAATGTGGAATTTATTGGTTTCATGCTTTAGCATTCGCCGTTTCTGTATTGTCCGTTTGCTTATGGCCTCCCACCCGTGCGTAGCACGGGTACTTCACTAGTTGGTGTAATAAGTTTTTTGTGATAAATGTGATTCCCAAAGTTCATAAAAAGAGATAAATGCGTTTGTGTTTTGTCCGTTTGTCTGACAATGTCCGCGACCCCGTTTTGTGTCCGCAGATGGACGGAGCCCCAGTCTGGACCCAAACTCTGCACATCGACAGATCAAGATCTCCGGGGATCTCAGGTCGGCGACTCGAACCTGGACCGAGAATCAGCACGCGGAACATCCTGATCGGTTTGATTATTGGTATCCACAAGTTGTTTCCCGTGAATGTTTCTCCTCGGGTCGTCATTACTGGGAGGTCGATGTGAGGTCGAGTTATTGGTGCAGAATCGGTATCTGTTTAAACTCCATGGGGAGAAAAGGGGGAGAGAGCGGGGTGGGAGAGAATCCCGAGTCTTGGTGTTTATATAAATGTAATCACAAATTCTCCGCAAATCACAACAAACAACGAACCTCCCTGTCCGTCCCGGGGGATCATGAACGGTTTGGGTTCTTCTTGGATTGCGAGGCGGGAGAGTTGACGTGTTTCGGGGACTCGCGGGTCCTGCACGTGTTCAGGGGAACTTCATGGACCCCGTTAAACCCGCTCTTCGGGTTTGGGATCATGGTGGTTCCGTTCATTTTGTGAAATCAACTTTCATCACGAACTGATCTGGTTATTTTGGGTTCAAATCATTCAAATTATTTACCTGTTCATGACGATGTGATTACTGATTAATGTTTATATTATAATAAGTTTATATAATTTAATAAGTTCATTGTTTATCTCATTTAATGTGAAATGAACATTAACCCGAATTCTTCACTCTCCTCACCATACAATACGGATTCTTCTTCTTCAAACGTGTGATTGAATGGGATGTTTGAGTAAAGAAAGTCCCTCCAGGTAGATGAAACCCTTTGTGTTTACCTGGAATGGAGCACAAGCGTTAATCGTGAAGGTGAGAGTGGGTTTGGATCGGATCACAGGTAGAATGTGGTTCCATTGATGGAATTAATAGAACGTTCATCAGGTATCGCTAATCACACCGTTGGAAACATGGCCAGGTCACCTTTTGCGTGTTGCTGTCTCGTTTGGTCCGATGAAGGGTTCACACCCGAAACGTCAGGTTCTCATTGTTTCACACGGAGGTTTTAATCTCTTAATCTTCGTGGAAATCTCTTCGATCCAATCAAAACACAGCGATAAAAACGCGATTTAATAACCGGTATAGTGACGTCACTAACAACCTCTAATCTAGGTGTTTCACAGGTAGAATGATCCATCATTGCGAGTACCGTCCCTCGGATGGAGGTTAAACGGGAATCCCCTCTCCCGACATTAGTTGGTGAACGTTAAAGATCCCACGGTGTCCTTCGTGAAGAGCAGGCGAGCTATCGCCGGCATCCTGAACAAATTACAGAACAAATCCACATTAACCTGCACAGGTCATTGGTTATCATCGTCACAGCCATGCACTCAGTCAACACCTGATCCACACCAAACCCCTGCACGGTAACCCCGTACCCGCCCCCACCCGACGGTGTAATACACCTACTGGCGTGACCTCTTCTTTACCTGCGGAAAGCTGGTTCTCGATGTGTACCTGCAGAAAGAAGGTGAGAGTACCTGGCTACTGATATTGGAGCTGAGTACAACACTTCAAGATCATGATCACTTTGGATGTTGGAGGTCACAGACATCAGGTACCAACACCTTGAGAGCACAGGTGGAACAAACCCTGAAAAACCACATTATAACCCAGGAATAAATCACAAAATAATAACATGAAAAACCAAACACTTTGGGGTAAATTGTAATTTCAATTACAGTGAACACTTCAAAGAAATGTCAAATAAATTTACCACTGAGTCAGGTGTATGTGAGGACATCATGGGGTACACTCACCTCCAGCCTCAGGGACTATTCTGCCCCATGTGTTGTGTGGTGGCCATGGAAGGCCTACATACGGAGACTGGCGAACCTGAGCACCTGGGGTAGTGGGTGATTCTGAGTAATTTTTGTCGTTAACTCTCTTGTCCACATGGGCACATGTTAAGTCTCCTGACTCGTCGTCTGGTATGGCAGACAGGTGCAGGAATTGTGCCTTTGATGATACAAGCATGGCATTTGTCACACAGTCAGAGTATGTCCTGAGGAAGATATTTGGCTGTCCGGCCATCGCAGATTTGTCCTTTTTTGAAAAATGGCCGCCATTGTTGTCACAGGACAAATCTGCGATGGCCGTATAGCCAAATCTCTTCCTCAGGGCATACTCTAACTGTGTGCCAACTCTCGTGCTTGTATCATCATAGGCACAATTCTCCCAAATATTTCACATATCTGCCGTACTTGTCCGACTCCTCCGATGTGCAGACCCATGGCTCCAGCAATGTCCACCAATCTTGTTTGGGGACACAAGGACTTTCACCGAGGAAATGACTGTAATCAGCACGACGATCCCACTTGTTTGCAGAGGGGACAGGACTGCGTCATCATTATGACGTCATAGGCCACGTGGTACAGGTGCCATCTTGGAAAAACCGAAAAACGTTGCAACTGCATATCTCCAAAACTGCTCGACGGAAAATGTTGAAATGGGGCTCATTGTGAAGAACCCCGCATGGGGAATAGGTGTGGTTAACGATGATGTAATGGCTGCCTTAATTATGACGTCATAATTCGACAGGTTAAATGCTTAGTGTGATAAGTTTTTTTTTTTTTTTTTTTTTTTTTTGTATACAATATCGAGGCTCGTGAAAGAGCGAACATTAATCACACAGAAAGACAAACCGACACATAAAACATATAACATCGGGAGCGGTAGACAAGATGGGGAGAGAGGGGGAAGGACACAAACACAACATTTGAGAGCAGGGACCGAGAGACATGGAGACATGGAGACATCGAGAGATCTGAGAGAGGGTGAGGGCTTTGGGGGGGGGGGGGCATGGGAAGGGGGCGGTGGGAGAGGTATAAAACATATGGACACTGCCAGGACTTCCAGGAAAGAAGTTGGAATTTCAAACAAGGTGGATCTGGGGTGAATTAGCGGGGGTAGAAAAGATCAAGGTTTTGGATGGGGGAAGATAAGAGATGGTGGTGAACAGCTGTTTTAAAGACCTGGAGGGAGGAGTGGGATTGAAGGGAGTGAGGGAGTTTGTTCCAGAGGCGGGAGAAAAGAGGAATGAAAGAGTGAAGGTGAGCAGAGAGCCGAGATTTCGGCAGTTTAACCATCAGAGGGTTGCTGGCAGATCTTGTGCGACCTGTAGGAATATTTGGGGGACAGAGCACAGAGAGAGCTGGGGGTGCAAGGCCGGAGAGGAGTCGGTAGAAGACAGAAAGACCACCTACCTGCCTGCGGTGAGTGAAATTTGAAATTTATTCACCGTTATCTACGCAACAATTATACATTTGAGAATATAAATTTATGACGTCATCACTCATGTGGTCTGGCAGCCATATTGGATCAAAGAAAAACAGAAGAGTTGCCTCGCACCAAGTTCACTGCGCAGGGCAAGTATTCGATGAATACCATCTAGTTAAGCACAGGTAACCAGCTACATCAGTAATTAAGCACAGGTAATCAGCTACATCAATAAATTAAGCACAGGTTTTACCTGCACAGAGAAGTTCAACACAACAAGTTACATGAAGACCCTTGTGCTCGACCCCCGAAGCCCTCGCTGGATATTCTCATTTTGAAGAAGGTGGGAACATTGATGTGTAACAGGTGTGAAGTTCTGTTCGAGTCCGGATCAGATAGCAGGGAATTTCACAAAGGTGAGAATTCTCGAGCAACATTTGGGAAAAAACAAAGTTTCACAACAAAGGAAAATTAATTACTCTGGAAAAGAGAGAGAGAAACATATTTCAGGTGAGAAGCAGATTTGAGAAATGCAAAGCAGGTGTGGATATATTTTTCAGCAGGTGACACCATGTTGGTGGCCGTTTAATGGTCGAAGCGGAGTCCAGGTAATCATAACCCAGAATGAGAAAATTCCCTGAGGAGAGATAAAATACCTTCTTTGGTACAATCTCTGAACAGGTATTTTTGGTTATTTAAAACATGGAGTTCTTGTACTGAAGGTAATTTCACTTGAAGGTAAAATCATCTCTCCAGGACAATTAAACATTCATAATAATCGATACAGGTATTCGGTTTTGTTTCCGTGTGTCGCAATTACTCGCAATTAATTTTAGGAGAACACAAATTATTCCCACACCGTCAAACACCTGGACGGCAGTTTATACCTGGGTCTGGATTCGAACTCGAACATGTTCAATATCGTCGGTAAAGAAGGATCATTTTAGCCACGAGGGTAAATGTCCAGGTGAAGTACATGACATTCCCATTGCTCTCCCTCACACCAATCCCCTTTTGTTACCTGCACTGGTGCTTCCAGGTGTTCAAATCGAACGGTTGTTCTTTGTAAATTAACGAACACTGTATCAAGGTCCAGGTAAATTGTAATGAGCGAAAGATTCCACCTACAACCCCCAAGACATTCCTCGTGGGAGACAAGATCACGTTTACCGATTGTGGTGGGGCAGATATGTGCAGATTTTTGCCTAAATTGTTCACTTTCTGTTAAAAGCACCAAAGTTTCAGTAATGTTAGAACGGATTGTTGTGGTAAATATCTGATATAGTGCCATCTCAAAATTTCCCGTTAAATCGAGTTTTTGGGCGATTTTCAAAATGGCCGCCAACTTGACCGAAAATGAGAATCCATATGAACGGAAGTGCTTTAGAAATAGCGTAGATAGCTTTAAAACATGATAAAAATTATTTATTATATGTTTGTTGAGACATTTATGTTGTGTAGTATCGTCAAATGTCGAAAATGTGCTTTGGCCGAAAAAAATATATTGCTGGTCTCTGGTCAGACCAAAGTTCCAGAATTGATGCGGCAATGTGGGTTTATTTTTTTTAATTTTTTTTCAAAAAGCATGGATTGCACATATAGAGGTGTTGTTTTTTGTGTCCTCATGCCTTGCATGTGTCCTGATCTGCCGTGGCGCCGTCCAGAGAGAAATTAAAGACAGCCAATGGGACAGGTCGGCCTTTTTGTAAATAATGAACACAAGCTTAATAAGTTATTCTAAAATGTATTTATTCTGAAAATCATTAAGTTCTTCAAGACTGCCATTTCGTTCTCGAGATCGCCTCGCCGTACCGTCAAACATTCCATCGCGTCAATCACGTCAACACTGCGCGTGCGCACGTCGTCTAACAGGCGATTGCAGAACCATTTGAATGCTGAAAAAAGCGCGCATGCGCAAATGACGACACCCCTGGACCAATCTTCGTGTGCGGGCTGACACGGTGCATGTGTATCAAAGCCGCGCATGCGCAGATGGGCTGTATAGTGTTATTCAAATCGGCGCATTCACAGCTGGGCTAAACGGCTAACGCGGAGGCGCTTGAATCCATCCGATGGTCTCCCACGATCTCTTCTCCCAGTCCACCAGATTATCAGACACTTACAACTTCATGTCAAACGAGATAGGATCCAGGCCTAACTAACGAGACCACCCGCAGCTCTCTCGGCCTTCTGGTTGCTTCACACGAACCCGACAAAGAACGTCTTCGTTTCAATAAATGAATAAATATCCAGCCGATTAGATTCATGACGGCACGGCACACAAAACTACTCATCTCATTGGAACGGCTGGTTGGATTTGGACAAACTAAACGTAGTTTTGTGGGAGAGAACCGTGCGCGAACGTAGATACCGATGGCGACCCTCACAGACCCGTATTTCCCAAGATAGCGCGTCGGCCCTGCAACATGCATACATTATATGGCTCCTCACGCTCGAAATCCCGTTTTCGGCGAGAACGTGACGTCACGGCTCACTTAATTGCAATTGAACTCATGCATTGACATCACGAAGCACCAAACAACCAATCGCGACGCCATCTTAGAGGGCAAACAAAGGCCCTGACGACGCGTTCATGTGTGAGTCAACTGCGACGCTCAGCTATGGCTGCCTGGCCTGCGCCGCTCAGCTATGGCTGCCTGGCCTGCGACGCTCAGCTATGGCTGCCTGGCCTGCGCCGCTCAGCTATGGCTGCCTGGCCTGTGACGCTCAGCTATGGCTGCCTGGCCTGCACCGCTCAGCTATGGCTGCCTGGCCTGCGCCGCTCAGCTATGGCTGCCTGGCCTGCGCCGCTCAGCTATGGCTGCCTGGCCTGCGACGCTCAGCTATGGCTGCCTGGCCTGCGCCGCTCAGCTATGGCTGCCTGGCCTGCGCCGCTCAGCTATGGCTGCCTGGCCTGCGCCGCTCAGCTATGGCTGCCTGGCCTGCGACGCTCAGCTATGGCTGCCTGGCCTGCGCCGCTCAGCTATGGCTGCCTGGCCTGCGACGCTCAGCTATGGCTGCCTGGCCTGCGCCGCTCAGCTATGGCTGCCTGGCCTGCGCCGCTCAGCTATGGCTGCCTGGCCTGCGCCGCTCAGCTATGGCTGCCTGGCCTGCGACGCTCAGCTATGGCTGCCTGGCCTGCGCCGCTCCCCGAACGCCCGAATTGAAACAACATTTATTATCCAAGAAGCACATGCTGAAGTCTTTTTCACTAATTCTACATGGTGAATGAATCATGAAAACTTTTTTTTGGTGAAGTAACAATGGATATAGTAATGTTTGAAATGTTTCTGGAGAAATTTATACACGACATATTTTCTGTGAACAACAAATGAAGCTGCACATGATACGTGTACACATGTTTGGAAGCTGCACATGATACGTGTACACATGTTTTGAAGCTGCACATGATACGTGTACACATGTTTTGAAGCTGACACAACTGTGACAATAAAACTGCTGCAACTTCATGTTACTTGTCATTTTGTTTTGTTTCATGTGCGTATTTAACAATGTGTATCACTAATAAGGTAATGCTGTTGATCCATAAAATAACACTTCCATGATAATCAGTCCGTAGGAACTACTCCTGGACAAAGATTTACGGGAGCACACGCAACTTGTATGGTTTTGTCCACAGTCGCTTCTGGCGATGTCCCATCATTTATCAGTGTGATGGGAATGCGATTTTGGAGTGCAGTATATTTTTGCTTCACCATTCCAATTACTCGTTCAACATGGATCCGAACACAAGAAAGTTCTCTGCTCCAGTCAACTTCTACTTTTTCAAGTTGCTTCTTTCCCTTGGTGAATGGGGGCACCTTCACCCGGCACTTCTTTGTCTAAGGGTGTGTGACGTCATATGCATAAGGTCCGTAACGAGGGTGAGAGTGGGTTTGGATCGGATCACAGGTGGAATGTGGAACCCTGGATGGAATTAACAGAACGTTCATTAGGTGTCGCTAATTACACCGTTGGAAACATGACCAGGTGACCTTTCCGGTGTTGATATCTCTTTTGATCCGATGAAGGGTTCACACCCGAAACTTCAGGTTCTCATTCTTTCCCACGAAGGTTTTAATCTTTTAATCTCGTGGAAATCTCTTCCATCCAATCAAAACACAGCGATGAAATCATCATTTAATAACCGGTATAGTGACGTCAATAAGTTCATTTAGCGTCATCAATGAATGGAAATTCCAGAGAAGGCGTCACATCAAGTACTGTGATTAACAATTCATATTCACCTGGCGGGAGGTAAACCGTGATCATACAGGTGGTGCCTTCAGGGCGACATTGCACTCCGGGAGGGGCAGGTTGGGGTTCACACTCGAATTTCTCCAATTGGGGGAAACTCGACCCTACAACTTTTGGAAGTGAGGACTTCGTTCTTGCTATCTCTGGATATTTAAACAAAGAACAGGAAACACCTTCATGTTAAACATTCACTAGTTCACTTCTCTTTTTAATTTTACACATCGACGCCATTGAATGTTGATATTACAACCTGTATGACGAATCTTCCCAGGTGTTACGTTTGTATCGTGACTCGTGAGTGAAATACCTGCTATTAAACATGTACGAAACGTGCTTTGTGACGTCACAATGTGCAGTGGAATTGAAAACAAGGGTGTTTCACAGGTATGATGATCCATCAATGCGCGGTAGGAGGCATCATGGTGTTTCACAGGTAGGATGATCCATCACTGTGCGGTAGGGCGCTCATCTTGGTGTTTCACAGGTAGGATGATCCATCAATGCGTGGTAGGAGGCATCATGGTGTTTCACAGGTAGGATGATCCATCAATGCGCGGTAGGGCGCTCATCTTGGTGTTTCACAGGTAGGATGATCCATCAATGTGCAGTAGGGCGCTCATCTTGGTGTTTCACAGGTAGGATGATCCATCAATGCGCGGTAGGGGGCTCATCACGGTGTTTCACAGGTAGGATGATCCATCAACGCGAGTACCGTCCCTCGGATGAACGTTAAACGGGAATCCCGTTCACCGACATTAGTTGGTGAACGTTGAAGATCCGAAGGTGTCCTTCGTGAAGAGCAGGTGAGCTGTCGCCGGCATCCTGAACAAATTACAGAACAAATCCACCGTAACCTGCACAGGTCATTGGTCATCTACGTCACACCAATGCACTCAGTCAGTGACGCCACCCCGACACCTTGTGCCGCATTCAAAAGAAGAAGAAGAATCCATGATTAAACACCATATTTGGTTCTGTTCTGAAGCCTCGTCGGTCCAAACACCATTGAACTTACCGCGAGTTTCACTCACAGTGAAATGTACCTGTTGGAATTCTGTACCTGTATCTGGTGTTGGATGCTTCTTCATCACCATCAGGTATTGTGGGATACCTGCCACGTGTTTACTGTGTCTCGTAGATATCAGGTATGGCAGCATGTTTATACCTCAAGGTGCTGTTCCCACCTGCCAGCTCTTTCACCTTCCACACACCTTTTTAGTACAAGGACCATGTTGATGTACAGAAGACACCTTCGTATCTCTTGGTTCTTGTACAAGTTTCCGGCCGCGCAAGGAACAACTTTGCTGTCGATCTCTCCAGGTTAGACCACTCACCTTAGTCTGGAAGTGCTGAATTCCTGCCCATGGAGCTCTCCAGGTGTTTTGGTTCATGGTCCTGATGTAAAAGCTTTCAACACCTCATCATCGTTACCTGAATGTTGGTAGATGTTGTGGGCAGTGCCACGCGTTGTTGTACCTTCCAGTGTGTGTACATGGAAGTCCAGGTTACCAATGGCACTTTGAGTGAATTTTCCACCTTTAAGGTTTGTGGGAATCAAGAGCTCACCTTGTTCCTGGTCCTCCTCACTAGTCCGTGACATGGAAGCGATACATCTCTGGCTATTTGATACCTGATGATATTGATAAAACGGTTCAAAATTTTAACTGCTTCTTTACTCCTTGTTTGTTTAAGGTGTGAAATGCTGGTGGAGATACCTGCTGCAGGTGCACAAATACCTTGATCCATATTCAGCACTTCTTCCCGATTTCTCTCACTCAGTTTCACTTTTAAGTCTGACTCATTCATCTCTGGAGTTGGATCAGTCACCATCCAGGTCACGTGAATATAGAGGGACACAGGTACACATTCAGGTGCAGAAACATAGCGATGAATAAACAGCGATGGATCAGCTTCTGGATTCTTCTTCTTCTCAGTTTCTCAGAGGTGTCCTTCACATCATTCCGGAATGATTTAGCAGAATGGTGGAAGATAACGTTCTTTTCATGATGAGCACCTGTGGTTGTGGATTCGTCACCACTCTCCTCTGCACGTTTCTTCAGGCAGGTAACCTTTCATAGAAGATAACCTGTTGACATATCTGATGAACAAATGATAGAAGATTTACCTTTTTGTGGGACTATCATGACCTTTGATCCACGGTCTGCGGAGTATTCTTCATTCCTTTTTGAGAATGGAGCACCTGTGCAAAGTGGTATTCACTATACCAGGTATGGATAACCAACACCTGTATTTGTGGTGAAGTGAACTCAGAAAGATGATACTGTTTGGATCTTCAGATAAGTTACCATCTTTGTAAAAGGTGAACGGTTACCACAGAGGTGAACCACTGCAAAGCATCATAATGTAATGGATCGCAGGTGTGTTTCATCTGCAGGTAAGACTTCCTCATATTTGTACACAAACAGGACTTGTGGTACCTGAACTCATCATCAATCATGTTAATATAATTGTCACCATATACCTGGATACGGTGTACCATATCATCATCACCGAGTACCTTTTATTGCTCCCATATCACTTTTAGTCGATGATCCTTCGTACTCACAGGTAGTAGTTGATGTTCACCTGTGCGATCTCGTACCAACACACAAACGAAGCACTGGTTTCTATGGTCTATGGATTTAGTTCCGGATGACCCAAGGTGGATCTACACCAGATGATCCCAGAGTTGGTTGGTGCATTTTTGTTACGTGTGTTGGACATGTGATGATTTCACCTTTTCACAATTTCCACATGTGACATGACATGGAGGTAGCTTCTCAAGAGATTGTTCTTCTTCTTCATTCACTTCTTCCCTCACACTAAATGCGACATCATCAGATCTGATCTCCGCTGCACAAGAGTGCTGGGATCCCTTTAAGGGTAACTTTTTGAACCTTGTCAGTGGTAACTTCTGACATGTGATGTAACGGCGATAATCAGAAGAAGGTCGTTACCTCGTTCGTACATCATCCAACATGTCACCTCCTTAATAGGTTTCCTGAAACTATATGAAATGGACACCATTAGACATTCATTCATTCACATTTTGCAAAGAGATGTAAACAGGTAACACAACAATTATTGCAAAGAGATGTAAACAGGTAACACAAAATTTAAAGAAAAGGGAATTAAAGCAGCAATTAAAGCACCACCTTAGGTGGTGCAGGTCATGACAAAACGACACAATTAACAATAAAATCTCTTTGTTTATATTGCTGAATGTAGTTACCAAGACAACAATGCCTGTGACGTCACAAAGTCCATTCCGGGCTTCACTTCAGCAACGTGGTGGCTTTTTGTTCTGCTCTTGGGTTTTCTCGATTAAAACTCACAAAATACGAACCTTGCGTTTAAAGACGACAATTTCCTGGTGCACAAAGTGCGCCCTGGAGTAGGGGCCGTGAAAAAAACATCATCTGGTGAGTGGGAAATGTAGATAAAGATGGTCGCTGTTGAACACAGAGTAAAGGGTTCAAGATCCGATTGATGAGTGTAAAGATCAAGTACCAGGAAGGGAGCAAATTGTGGTACGTACAAAATGGACCATTACAGTTTGATTGTGGGAGGAAAAATGTACTTTTCACTTTGGTTCCAATCAAACCACAGCTGTTCAGAGAAGTTCCATTCCGTTTGTTGGGCCTTTGCGAAGAACCTCAGGTTTAAAGTTTGTTTGAAATCATCGGAATAAGGAAAGAACAGCACTCGGTAGAACATACCTCCGCTACAAGTGAAGTGTTTACGTTTTGGATCCCACTGATAGGCAGCATCTGGATTCGGAGCTGAACCAAAATCGAATCTGCTTGTTGTTGTCAACCAACCAACTCATGCACCAAATTTTATCATGCGCTGTCCCCAACCTTTTGAAATATCATGCCATAAATCTTAGGTAAAGGCGTCTTCAACCTTCTACACATCAAGTGCTGCGCTGGGCTGCTATCCTTGCTCGCCACGGTTTGTTCCTCCACTGGAGTGCGGCCTTCCAGGGGTCATTGCCATCACACGTATCTTTCTTCCACAGGCTCTTTAGGAATTTGATGACAGACTCGGATTTCCCGTTGGCTTTTGGGTGTCATGGAGAGGAGGTGAGATGCTCAAATTCCCTTTCAGTGGTAAAGAGTCTGAATCGCTCACCTGCAAATTGCGGCCCATTGTCAGAGATCACACGGTCCGGTTGACCATGACGTGCAAACTGCGCCTTGCATCACCGGATTGTTGTCTCGGCAGACAAATCTGGGAGAAGCTCAATTTCCCAGAGGTGAGAGTAGTGATGACCATCAGGAGGAAATCATTGCCAGTGTTCTTTAATAAATCCATGCTGATAATTTACCAGGGCCGTGTGGGCAACTCGTGCGACATCGTCTCCTTCTGCTGCTCATGTGCATATTCATTGCACATGGAACATTTACTGACAAAGTCTTCCTTCTTTGTTTGCAAGTTTGGCCAGTAGTGAGTATCACGAGCTTGACTGTAGCTGCTTTCCTTCCAATGTGGCTGGAGTGGATTCGTATCAGCATCTCTGGGCGTGGTACCTTTGGTATGATAACTCTCTGACCTTTGATCAGCATGCCATGCTGCACACTGATTTGGTCTCTGTATCGCGAGTAATCTCCAGCAGCAAGAGATGTCTCCTCTCTCTCTGGTCAGGCCATCCTGGCAAGACAACAACTTTTAGTGCTTGCAAGTTTTAGTCTCTGTCTGTGTACTGTCTGATCTGAAGCAGGCGTCAATCAGTGACGTTCAAGTATTCTGCCTCAATGATATGCTCCACATCAAACTGCTCCTGCTGCATGCTACAAACTAAGTGTCACTCATGTTCCGCACTTGGAGTCCTGACCGCTGTTGTTGCCCTGCTGAGCATGTCGCTCATGTACATTGTAGGCCCAGACTTGTACACAACCCTGAGGCTGTAGTTTTGTAATGTGAGAAGCATGCTCTGGAGTCGTTTAAGTGCGCTTAGGAGGGGCTTGCTGAAAATGGCAATGAGCGGCTTGTGATCAGTCTCTGCCGTGATCACTTCCTGGACATACAGGTAGTGGTGGAAGTGGTGAAAGGCAAACACAATGATCAGACATTCTTTTTCGATCTGTGCATAGTTTTGCTCCATCAGCGTTAGTGCCCTTGATGCAAATGCACCTGGTTGTCCCTCTTGCATGAGACAGCACCCAAGCCCATTTTGCCTTGGGTCACTTTGTGTGGTGACTGGCTTTGAGATGTCATAGTACATCAATACAGGCACAGTGGTGACCAAGCACATTATTTCCTCCACGGCAGCATCGTGTTTCGGCAGCAATGCCATATCATATCCGTGTCCAGCAGTCTCCTCAACGGGTCACAAACGGGCATGAATTTGAGGCGTGGCATTAATTTGGCAAGGGAGGTCACAAAGCTGATGAAATGATGGACCACCTTTTCGTCTGTTGGGTGTGACATTTGCAGGTTGTCCCTCACCTTTTCAGGATAAGCTTTCAGGTCATTTGAAAACATTATGTATCCATGGAAACAGACCTTTGTCACTTTGAACTGTAGCTTCTTCAGCCCAAGTCTGAGTTTAACCTGTCTGCAGCGGTCCATCAACATCAGTACCTTTGCATCATGGTCACTGTCTGCCTCATCATCTGTGTCTCTGCAGCCAACCATGAGGATGTCATCGACAATCAGCTCTACTCCACCAATAGCGTTGGTACACCTCTGGTGCTACGGAGACTCCACAAGGCAGTTTGATCCACCGTTACCTGCCCCAGGGGATCCAGAATGTTGTCATGTAACTGCTCTCCACATCTACCTTGCATTGCAGAAAGGTGTCGTGTGCATTTACAAGTGTGAATGCCCATGCCTTTGGTAGTTTGTACAAGACATCTTCCTTAAAGCATAGCCTACCATGGTAAAGTGATTAGCTCTGCCACATGATCTGCATGTTTTACCATAGGTCGGACAGTGTTTTCTTCCTCGTGTGTTTGCATTACCACAGTATTTGCATGTGTCACGGTTGTCCGTCCACGTGCTCCATTGTTCTGATCCGCATGTCCGTGACCTCCTCTACTTGACATGTCTCAATCGCCGCATTTACAGGTAAATCACGTTACCCCAGGAGGTGACGCCATGTACTCTCACGACGACGAGAACGATTTTGTCTCTCTTCAGCTCCTCTGTCAATAATCTATATTCACAAGATGCTGCTTTCTCTCTTTGACGCGAAACAAGATTATCAATTGATTCTTCTTCTTCTTCCTTACACCTGCCGAACACGTGTCGTTCAAAAATCACATTTCTCCCCGGATTGAAGTTTGTCTTCAATTCAATTAGTAAAGACGGAACGTTTTTCTCCTCCTCGGCTGTGAGATTCACGTTGTGCTTATAAACATGACGTCATTCGCTGCCCATCACCTTCTCAGAGTTTCCGCTTGTACCTCGTCTACCTTCTCATTAATACATGTTACCACTGCCATTGGTCTCCCTCAATCACAAGGGTAATGGCAATGGAGGCCCCTGCACGTGGCGGACCAGACAAGCTCAGGAACGTAGCATCGGTTTGTCTCATTTGGCTTCTTGGTTCTTTGTTTTGTTTTGTCTCATCATTGTGATCTCTGGTCCGGGCCTGCGGACACAGAGCATCGATCTGGGCCTGCGGCCACAAAGCATCGATCCGGGCCTGCGGAAACAAAGCATCGATCCGGGCCTGCGGACACAAAGCATCGATCCGGGCTTGCGGACACAAAGCATCGATCCGGGCCTGCGGAAACAAAGCATCGATCCGGGCCTGCGGACACAAAGCATCGATCCGGGCTTGCGGACACAAAGCATCGATCCGGGCCTGCGGACACAGAGCATCGATCCGGGCCTGCGGAAACAAAGCATCGATCCGGGCCTGCGGACACAGAGCATCGATCCGGGCCTGCGGACACAGAGCATCGATCCGGGCCTGCGGACACAGAGCATCGATCCGGGCCTGCGGACACAGAGCATCGATCCGGGCCTGCGGACACAGAGCATCGATCCGGGCCTGCGGACACAGAGCATCGATCCGGGCCTGCGGACACAGAGCATCGATCCGGGCCTGCGGACACAGAGCATCCATCCGGGCCTGCGGACACAAAGCATCGATCCGGGCCTGTGGACACAGAGCATCGATCCGGGCCTGCGGACACAGAGCATCGATCCGGGCCTGTGGACAAAGAGCATCGATCAGGGCCTGCGGACACAGAGCATCGATCCGGGCCTGCGGACACAGAGCATCGATCCGTGCCTGCGGATAAACCATTGATAACTTCCCAAGTTAAGTCCATCATAAAACAAAGACAGCATGCATGGTGGTGGGAGGTTCGTGTGCAGCCACTTGGCTGCTGGTTGCATCATTTATCTGTGTGCGCGTCTGCCACTGATGCAATGCCTCTCCATAACCAAAATGGTTTTTGTCATGATAAATGATTTCGGTCCAAAATGAGGAAAAGTCCCATCCCGTATTTAAATATCTGGATGATCTTACCCTTGTTGAAAGTTGTAAAGAGACTCAACAGTCACAGATGCAGAAATCCTTACTTTCTTTTCAGAATTGGACATCTGATAACATGAAACTGAATGAATTAAAATGTTACACGGTGACAGTTTCCTTCACAAAGCAGCGAGTGCAACACCGAACACTCTTTATAAATAGCACTTTTCTTTACACAGTAAATTACAATAACACTTTTCTTCACAAATTTCTTCCTCAATCTCCGTGCACTGCCCTCTCTCAAACTCACCCCCAGGAGTACCTCGAGCTACGGCTTCCCCTTCGCTCCCACCTTTTCTTCATATGTGGGTTGTACCATCCACCAAACAGTGATGACTCCATTCACATTTCGCTGTCTGACAACATGGAACAACTTCAATCGACTCATCCCAACTCTCTCTTCCTCATATGTGGTGATTTCATCTGTCATCATGCCAGCTGGCTGGGTGTGGGTACCTCTCTCACCAGCCATGGCACCTCAGCAAAGGACTTCTGCGACCAACTGGGACTGACACAATCTGTCATTTTCCCGACCCGGATATCAGTCAACGGAACATATTATCCTCTGGCCTTGGTTATGACAAACTTCCCTGCAAATGTCTGCTGCTCTTCTTCTGCTCCAATCGGTTCATCTGACCATATGCTTGTTAAAGTGGACATCTCTCTGGCCATTCTCAGAGAGCCTCCTCAGCGTCAACTCGTCTGTCATTTCACTCAGGCCAACTGGCACGGTCTTCAAGCAGCCATCAATCATCTGGACTGGTCTACCATCTCCACTGCCTCTGAAATCAACTCATCCTGGGAATTCTTCCAAAGTAAATTGCTCTCTCTCATGCACAGATTTATCTCATCGAGTCTTCAGTTGTCATACCCTTTCTCCCGTCCATGGTACACGGAATCTTGTGGTGAGACAGTTGGCCTGAAACAACTTACCTTCACCTCCTGGAAGGCAAATCCAAAGGTAAGCAATCTCATTTCCTTTCACAAAGCCCGGAACAAGTGTGTGTCCACCCTCAGGTGAGCCAGGAAACAATAACACTCTACTCTCAAGATTGACGAGACGAGAAAAGACCACATGCTGACGAGGAGGGGAGTGTCGTTGAAGCTGAAGGGAAAGGTGTATGCTGCATGTGTGAGGAGTGTTATGATTTATGGGAGCGATACATGGGTAATGAACGGAGAGCAGCAACAAAGGCTGGAAATGCGAATGGTTCGTTGGATGTGTGGAGTATCATTGAGAGAAAGAGGAAGACAAATGATGAATTGCAAAAGATGATGGGAATAGAGCCTGTGATGGATGCTGTGAAGAGAAACAGGTTGAGATGGTTTGGTCATGTGTTGAGGAACGATTAAATTGACTGGTTGAGAAGAGTGATGGAAATGAATGTAGAAGGAAGTAGAGGATGGGGAAGACCGAGAAAGACTTGGCCAAAGTTAATAGAAGAAGAAATGCGAGCAAGGGTGTTAACAAGGGGGAGTTGTAGAAAATAGGCCAAAATAGAAAAGATTGTCATGGGGCCCGCAAGGTTAACTCTCGCTCTGATAGGGAAAATGGCCTTCAAATGCCTGTTGTTGTTGTTGTCTCAAGACTGAACACTCAAACCTGTCTCCCTCTTCCAAATCCTAGTAGCATCTTGTCAAATCTCTTTCTGGTGTTTGTTCCCCTCCATCTTCTCCTTTACCTCAAATGGCTACACAGCTGACTCCGCACATGAAAAAGCTGAATGCATCAACACTGTTTGCTTCAAAATCTTGTATCACAAACCAGTCTCTCTCTGAACCCACCATACCCAATTGTACCGAGCTGCTTCTGGCCTCTGTGTACTTCTCTCCTGACAAGGTGGAGAGGTTTCTGTCAATCCTCGACTCTGATTCTGCAACCGCACCAGACGGCATCAGCCCATGTGTCCTAAAATCCTGCTCTGCCACTCTTTCACACCCTCTCGAAGTTCTCGTCAACCTCTCTTTTGCTCAGTCATCTGCCATCAGATTGGAGATCAGCCAACAGTCCCACTTTACACAAAAAGGTGCAAAACAGATCCTTCCAACAACAGACCAATCAGCCTGCTCCCAATTATAAGCAAGGTTATGGAATGCATCATTGCTTCGGATATCAAATCTTTCCTCTTCTCCAATGGCTTGATCTGTGATCATCAATTTGGTTTCAGACCAGGTCACTCTACACTGGACATGCTGCTTCTGCTGTCTCAACAATAAATGGAGGTCCTCAATGTCAATCAGCAAATTAGAGCTGTCTCCCTTGAAATAGCACGTGCCATCGATACGGTCTGGCACCCCGCTCTGCTCACCAAACTCTCCTCCTATGGTATCCATGGAAATCTCCACGCATGGCTTGCGGACTTCCTCTCTGGTCATCATCAACGTGTGGCCCTGAATGGATTTTTCTCATCTCCCCTTCCTGTTCAGGCTGGAGTTCCCCAAGGTAGTGTTCTGGGCCCTGTGCTTTTTCTGGTCTTCATCAATAATCTCTCCGACTCTATGGAAGATTTTTGAAATCTTTTTGCTGATGACTCCACCCTCTGCCATTCCATATCTCAACCCGAAGATCGGCAGGCAGCACAGTAGTGTAATAATGTTGGTTCTGGGACACCCCAAATCCCCATTCACTTACATGTTAATTTTTCCCCTCCCTCATTGCCCATTAACACCTCTATTTCTCCCACCCTCATCTTTATGAACCTTTTGTCTGTAGTACCTATCCTTAATGTTGTTCATTAGACCACTCAAACACTAGAAATATTTGTTTTCCCTTATAGACCTATAATCCTTCTTCTATATATCATCTGGCAGATTAATCTTTGACCCACTCAAACATCAACCCATTTACTTACATGTTAATTTTTCCCCTCCCTCATTGCCCTTAAACACCTCTATTTCTCTCACCCTGTTCTTTACGAACCTTCTAACCCTTTGACATGTTATCCTTATTCATTAGACCTCATAAACAATGGTCCTTCTGTGTGAACCTGTGATCCTTCTGACCTTATGGGCCTTTTTACCCTTTACTCTTAATATCATCTGGTGAATCATCTTTGACCCACTCAAACAACGACCCTACAAATATTTGTTTATGTGTGGGAAATAATTTAATTCTCCTACAACTTCCATCACCATCTAATACATTAACAAAAAATATGTTTGAGTTTGGTTCTTTATCAAGATATTTTAACTGAGCTAAAATAAAATGATAAACCTCCCTCAATGTCCTTGTTTGAGCACCTCCTCTCCCACATACCATTTTTAAATTAAAGTATATATTTTCCTGACAACCATCAAAGTTTTCCGTCCACTCAAAAATATTTTAATCTTTTTTACCCAACTCACCGGTATTTAAATTAATTCTCTTATTTGTTTTGTGAACTTTTTTACCAGTTGCCTTTTCAATTATACCTATTTGATATTTTTCACATTCATTATGTTTTCCATTTATATACCAAGGTTGATTACACCTCCACTCTTTAGTCTGGTTGATACTTGGTTCTATCATTTATATAATAGTAAAAAAGGCGGCGGTAGCCCGTTAAAATCCCCAACCCCCCTTTTTAACTTATCACTTATATATTTTATCACTTATATATCTTATCACTTATATATATCTTATCACTTATGTATATCTTATCACTTATATATATCTTATCACTTATATACTTATATAACCATAAGGGAGACTATCAATTCCATTTTCTAAAATAAACTTCTTATCAGCAAAAGCTCCTAATGCTTTCTTATTTATCTCTTCTGAATATAATTGATGTTTATAACTTCTTATTCCATTAATCTTTCTAAACTCTTCTTTCTTTGTTGTTAAACAGTTATAATAATCCTTAAAGTTTATTGTTTCTTTAATAACATTTTTCTTTACACCTTTTAACTTCTTATCAGTCTTTTCAACATTATTCACAATGTATTTATAAGCATAAGCCTTTGACCTCAATCCCACAAATTCACTCATAACATTTCCTCCTAATTCATCCTTGAACTTTCCAATCACCTTTTTATTTTTAGAAGAGAACAACTCACTCTCTGGACTGTAATTACTCATGTCATAGATATTAATGTCTCTTTTCATGTCTGAATAAACATCGTTGGTTTTAATTTTCAAAATAAAACTATCTGTATCCATATAAAGTAGATTAACATCATTTTGATATTTCTTCCTCAAGTTATTATAAAAGTAATCATACATTAATGACTTTGATAAATCAAGAATTGATGTTCCAATATAAATAGGTTTGGCCATGTCAATACTCTCTTTAATCAAATGGATCGCACAAAAGTTCTCAGTAAAGACCTCAGCTCGAGTAAAACTCGGTCTATTAATTAATTTTGATGCTTGTTCCCAAGATGTTGATAGTCTGATATTTTGTCTTTTCCTCACATTTTCCATAGTCTTACCAAAGACCGCATTATTCATAAATTTATAAAAGTCTTTCTCAAAATCTGTTTTTGACTCTGTTCTTCTTTGTGTATTAAAATCAATGTACCCCTTTAACCAATGACTTTGAATGAACTTTAGAACCCTATGGATCTTCTCTACTCTTAGACCTTTTGATAAATATTGTCGCAAATTTCTTTGGTGCAGAACATAATTTTTCTTGTTATATAATGTAGTAAGTAATTTTTCTGTTGATTCACCTATATCAAACGATCGTTGATAATCACTCAACCATTCTTTCTTTGGACTTTCTTTCTCACAAGCAAATGGGAGATCTTTGTGTAGGTTATGGAGTTCCTCTGGATATTTTAAATCAACTTCAAAATAAAAACCAACTTTTTCTTTATCCAATTCTTTTTGAGTAGAGATACATACATCTTGTAAAACGTTTTTGTAGTCTTTTTCCTTTACCCATCTAAGTTTTCCATAAGGAAGAGCCTAAGACATTGCCCAGCCATACAGGTTGTTCGCGTCATAGTACATCAAGTAAGAACTCTCTTTCGTTGGATCATAATTTGGAAGATATTTGTTATTTGCTTTTGCGTATCTACTCGAGCAGACTTGTGAAATTCCACCTCCTTTTGCCTTTTCAATCATCAAAAGCATATCAACATCGGTTATCAAATCCAAAGCTTGTTTTGTCATTTTCAGCATCACACTCCAGGCCAATCCAGGTGCTGTGTAGTAGTGAGCAGGATCCATTCCATATCCAGTGTGACAAACAGATCTAAAGGCTTCAAATACATCGGCCAATAAAAGCACATCAGTTTTGAGATACAAATCGTGATACTCGCCAAGATTCTTGATGTTATATTTTTCCCAAACATTTTGTGCGTGCACATAATCTTTATCAGATATATTACTGTTGTTTAATTTGTTATAGAAATTTTCTTTTGAAGGAAGTTGTGTTTCATTGAATCTCTCAAATGAGTCCATATAGTCATAGGGGTAAATTCCCTTTTGTGTTAGAAAATCTTTATCTAAAAAATACTCTGAAAGACATGGAAACTCTTTTAGATTTTGAACCAAGTTAGCCAATGGACTTGCCATGAATTTAAATGTATCAAGAAATCTGATATGAGTAATAGGAGATGTGTGAATTGTTTTTGTGAATGAAATGTATTTCTGATCTGTGTTTGTAATTGCTGAGATACTTCCAGAAGTCTTTGAGAGTTCCTTGATAAATAGATGTGTATCATAATGAGCATTGTTATGAAGAAAGACAGGAATGAAAGAGGGGAGTTGATAATTAATATTACAACTTTGATGAGCCGGACCTCTATATTTACCAGTGAGATGACAATGGTCTCTAACCTTTAGACCTTTACCAATTTTCTTCTCACAAATATGACAGTCAACCTTTGGTTGTCTAAATTCTCTTTTTTCTTTACTTGTTAAGGACATTGGTTTATTGGTTTCTCTCATTATCTTGGTTAATCGGACACAGTCTTTTTCTAGTCGTTTCACAAACTCCTCTGGGGTATTTGAGCCTCTATACACCTCTAACTTGTTATATTCATCACCAACGGATGATTTGATATAATAACAAAAACCACAAGGAGTATGTTTTTGATATTTATTTGCGTATGATTCTTTTGGATCTGGAGAAGCAGTATCAATTTTTTCTAAAATACTTTCAAAATCAGCATATATAACAAATGGATGTTCTATTGTTTTCTTTTCATCTTTGAATGTGATCTTTGAGCCTTTTTTAGGCATGTTGATTACCGTTGATTTATGTTCACCACAATAATTTGAATGTTTATCTAATCTTTCTTGTGTATGGAAGAAGTTAAGACAACGCATACAAATATATATTTTATTTGTTCTTTTACATACTTGTGGTTTTATTAATTTTGTAATATCTTTGATGTATGTATAATGTGAATTTTCGTCTGAATTAAAATATAGAACTTTCGCTCTTTCACGAGCCTCGATCTTGTATACAAAAAAAAAAAAAAAAAAAAAGAAGATTAATATGAGTTTGTTTACAATTGTCAGAAAGCTTTAAAACCTGAATGTTGTTTGTTTCTGTTAGACCATAAACATTAACTGATAAATTATTTAACTTTTCAAATTTAGGAATATCATTTAAAGTCATCGGAAACTTTAGATCTTTCGTATTTAATGTATTCTCATATTTTTTATAATGAGATACTCTTTCATCATGAAAATGTGGAGGATGTAAGTGTGCTAGAATAGACCAGAGAAAATATTTATTGTCTTTATTTTTGATATTGATAACTGCTTTTCTATTTTTGATAACACTGGGTAAATCAATGTAAGAAGAAGCTTTTAGAGGATCTGATTTAAGAATATGAATGTCTATGTAAATAATTTTTCCTATATTGAATCCACTTCCTACGATTGAATTATCCACATCTTGCTCTTGTTTAATAAGTTCATCATAGACTCCTGATGTTTTAAAATCTTGATATGAAGATATAAAGTGTGGCTCAGTTCTCATGTATGGTGTATCTATAACTCCTTCCTCCTTTGTCATTTCTAATTTTACTCCCATATAAAATTTAAGTTGTTTCATTTCTTTTAGTGTTTTTTCAATCAACGTTTGAACAGCAGGTTTAACTATTTCTACAGCATCAACTATAGACTCTGGTTCAGGAGGTTTGAAGTTAAAGACTCTTATTTTAATATGTCCTTTGAATGCTCCATCAGAGTTTTTAGTTGTGATAAAATTTGACAAATGTAGATTTGTTTTAAGATGTATTTTGAAGCCTTTCTTGAGGATATTTTTATTACATGTAGAACAGTGTTGTGTTTTAGGTGGAAGAGGGGAAAGTTTGTTAAGAATGTTGAATGTATGTTTTGCGGTGAGAATATGTCGTTTATAATATTTTACTTCCTTCTCGCAAGTATCACAATAAACCATATTTATAGCGTGAGAAAACGTGTTGTTTTATATATGAAACTATACTTAAAGTAAAACACTTTTGAGCTTTACAGCTCTGTTTTATATATATCGCTGTGCTTAAACTAAAACACTTTTGAGCTTTACAGCTCCTTTTTATATATATCGCTGTGCTTAAACTAAAACACTTTTTCACTCAGAATTATCTGAGTTATAACTACCACATGAATACTCAGAATCATACTCAGAGTCATCAATAAAGCTACTCTCATAACTATCATTTGAGCATAAACTATTAGTCTCATAACTATCATCTGAGTTCAATGAAATACTATCATCACCATCGTCCGAGTTCAATGAAATACTATCATCACCATCGTCTGAGTTCAATGAAATAGTAAAATCTTCACTGCTGTAATGACTCATATTTAATTAGCAGGAAAAATATTCCCATCAATATCTATATATGTTCTTTCATTAGAACTAATAACCACAATATTTTTTACATTAAATGTTATTTTCAAATAATCTCTAATAATCAGGGTACGGAATGATAGTTCACCACTAATATTCATATTATTAATTTCACCCACATCTTTGGGTCTATTAAAGAATATACAAATGTTTCCTCTGGAATCGTTGATGGTCTTATCATTCATTTTTAAAGCTTCTTTATCAATGATCTTTTCAAGCTTTGAGTAAATTGCCAGTAGTAGTGGATAAACTTTTGTCAAATTTACTTTAATAGAGTTATTAATTAACATAGCTTGTCCTGTAAATTTAATAAAAGGACACATGTTATTCTCCATTATGGGTTTAATCCAAAAATTTCCATATTTATCTTTGTTCAATTTAACATCTTTGACATATATTTTTCTGTTGGTACCGAAGTAGAGACTGATTGAAATTTGTCTTTTGTGTTTTGAAACATTGTATTTATTAGCTAATAAACTTGCGTTTAGTTTAAGTAAAAATTAACTATATAAATATGATAGAAGGATATTTAGAATTTCCAGACTCACCATATGATAAACTAGAGAATTGTCCGGCTTGTGATAGAATAGGGCTTAATAATGAGGGTTCATATAAACAATGTATTTTCTGTGATTTAATTTTAATTAATGAGAATAAAAAAATAAATAAATATATAACTCTTTTAAATTAGAACCAAAAATGAATTACTTTACAAGATTAATAAGAGAGATGAATGTTAAGTATTGTGATGATAATACACCATTTCTTTCAAGGGAAGAGACTATTTGTATTGAGGAAATGTATAAGGGTTTAATGATATTTATTATTCAAAATAATTTTAATGGGAATGTTAATACAAGATACTACAGTATATAAATAAAATAATGAATTATTTTGAAATTAAACCCGAACTCAGGATAAAATAGAGAGTTTCTAAAATAGCTCAAAAAAAGTTAGATGACTTGTTTTCCAAATATACAAATGAATGATTTTTTACCCGTTTGGGAAAATAAGAAAAAATTTAATAACCATAAAAACATTCCAAATTCATTGAGATGTCTAATAGTTGGTTCAAGCGGATGTGGAAAAACCTGTTTATTTTAAAGATGCTCCTTGGTCCTAATTTTTTAGATTATGATAATTTAATAATTTTTACAAAGTCTGGTTTTCAACCCGAGTATCAACTACTCTCACAGGGTTTTAATGCAGGTCTTAAAAAGGAAGACATTATCGGTTTATTTAAACTTCAAAACAAACTAAATGATTATAATATTGAAGATATAATACAATTATTTTGTGATACACAGAAATCAAAATCGAAACCAAAACCCATAACTTGTATTCTCAGTGATAATACGGATGATATACCTTCACCTCAAGATTTAGATAAATCAAAAAAGAACCTCGTCATCTTTGATGATTGTGTTAATGAGAGAAACCAAACAGTAATGGACAGCTACTATAGAAGAGGGAGACATTCTTCTTCTAATTGTATTTATCTTAGTCAGTCATGTTTTCAACTCCCTCGACGCTCAATAAGAAACAATGCCAATACTTTTATTTTATTTAAGTTAAATTCAATAGATGTAAATAATTTTTGGAGAGATAATTGCTCTACATTATGTAATAAAAAAGAATTTGAAAATTATATGAAACACACGATTGGAAAATATAAATATATTGTTGTGAAACAAGATGAGATATTAAAGGATGTATTTTTATTTTAAACATAATTACATATATAAATGATAACTATTATTATTAATCTTGTGGGTAAATCTGCTTCAGGAAAGAACTTTCAGAAATCTAAACTCTTGAATAGTAAAAATGAAAAGATTGTAAGTTTTTTTAAAAAAAACACCCTATGATTCGTTTTGTGAGTACTACAACCAGAGCAAAGCGACCAGGAGAAGTAGAAGGGAAAGATTATTTCTACATTTCAATGGAGGAACATATGCGATTGAGGAACGAAGGTCAAATATTTGAGGAGGTCTCTCTTGGTTCGACAAAATATTCACATTGTAAGAGTGAGTTAAATAAAGTGAAATCTAATGGTCTTGGGATTTTAGAAACTAATCCTGAAAGAATGAGACAAATTATTAAACATTTGTGTGGTGATGGAGTTAAGATTTTATCATTCGGTTTTGATATCGATGAGGAGACTCAACGCAAACGTATGAAAAGCAGAGATACAAGTATTAGTGAAGAAGAAATAACAACTCGTATTAATACCAATAAAGAATTTGATGAAATATTTAAAGAAAAGGATTTATTTCAACACATTTACTATAATGATGAAGAAAAGGAAAATTTTCCCATTGACCTTTACAATTCATTAAGTGATATTTTTCAATAAATAAATACAGAAAATGAATACCAAAGAAAGAGCAAGAAAGTTCAAAGAACATCAAGAGTTGGTTTCAAAAGTTGTAAAACAACAGGAAGAGATAAAGAAGAAACGGAGACAGAAACTAACTGGTGAAGAAGCCTTTGAAAGAAAACAAGAGAAATTTTTCAAACCAATTTTGAAAACTCAACACTCACCTATAGTTCCCCCAGTAGAATTTACTCCAAAAAAACTTCAAATGCTCAAAGATTTTAGTCAGATAACAAAACAAGAACTTGGAAAATTAGAATGTAATGATGAAGAATTATTTCAGAAACTTGAGGAGGTAAATCAACCCCCTAATTATGTTGTGGAAGCTCTTCAAAACAATGAATATTTGGCAGATTCAAAAACCAGAGCAGGTCTCATTCCAACAGAAGAACCAGCAGTGTTTCATCTTGTGGAAGAAAAGGTATTGATATTTAATGATGAATTGAAGTTCTTGAGTTCTACTCAACCAAATGTTAAATTAACTCCAAGATTAATGTTTCTTCTAACAAACCCGGATTCAGCGGTTCAAAATATTTTGAGGAACCACTTGATATGGAAAGAGAGGAAGATCGGGTATATATTGAGTTGCTAAATGCACTTGATTATGGAGTTTCTGTTGCTGGTAAAAGTAAGAAGAATGAGAAGGAGAAACATATTAATGATGCTTTAAGTAAGCTTGTTTCAGGTGTTAGTTTTCTTCCAAATACCCATCACAATTAGTTAATAGGCTATTATTGTTGTTAGGTAGTAAGAAGGCTGGAAACAACAATTGTTTTAATGAATCCTCAGCCATTTTAGATCAGTTGATGAATATGAAAATAATTAATAAATGTCAATACAAAGATATTTTATTAGATATTAAATAAGATGAGAAGCACAATTCTTAGTTTTAATTTCACAACGAGCGATTACACAGCTTCATTCCCTTACCCACTACAACTTGACCCCACAAAAGAATATGAGGCTTCTTTGTTGTCAATGGAAACTTACAATACACTTTTTAATATCACAGAGAAAAACAACAAGTTTAGTTATAATCCAGGAAGTGGATATAAAACTATAACCGTTTCACCCGGAGCTTACGAGATTTCTCAAATATCTTCAGAAGTCTCTCGCCTTATGAAAGAAAAAGGTGATGAACCAAAAAATATGGTAATATATATTCAAAAACACACTTCAAAATCAACGATTAAGCTTAAAAATAATTATAAAGTTGATTTCACGATTGAAAATTCGTTCAGAGAGCTATTGGGTTTCTCTTCAAAAAAGATTGAAACTAACGGGACGTTTTACAGTGATAATGTTATCCAAATATCCTCCGGTATAAATTCAGTATTAATTCATTGTGATTTGATTGATGGTGCTTATAACGATGGAATAAGAACAAATACAATATTTTCATTCAGTGCATACTCAACCCCGATTGGTTATAAATTTAATATGGAACCAAAAAATCTTGTCTATTTACCTGTGTCAGGAAAAACCATATACAGAGTAAATTTAAGGATAACCGACCAAGATAATCGTATGATATCCTTTAATGATGAAATTATATCCATCACAATTCACCTACGTGAAGTTTTTCAATAAATAAATAATGGTTATTGTGAGAAAACACGATTTGGGAAAATATAAAATAATTACAGGGGAGGGCATGTACCTTTCACCATACTATAAGGGTGAAGGTATGTTTCTTGGGAGAGGATACTATAAACCTAAGAGACAACGAGGTGTAGGTCATCAATTTCGAAATAAAGGAGATGGGATAATTGATACTCTAATGGGTATTGGTTCAACCATTCTTAAACATAAAGACCTAATTGGTTCAACTGCTTCTGTCATGGGTTCAGTTGCGGGTGCTATAAAGAGTATAAAAGATGCTCAAAAGGAGTCTCATAAATTACAAGCAATCAAAGAAATAAAAAAAGGTAAAACTCAACTATCTTCACAAGAACGACAAAAAATCATAAAAATACTTGGGTCAGGGTTTCAACAATTTTAATGTTATATAAATACAAGTATGGAAGCGATTGATCGTATCTATGATTTGGATGACACGATTATCATTTCAAACTCCACTAAAAAGGAAGACTATTTCAAGGTAAATGCTATAACAGGAATAGACTGGAATTCAAATGGAACAAAAAGTTTTGAAATAAATAATCAACAAACTTACTTGAATATAGCTGATAGTTTCTTGCTGTGTAAATTTAAAATCACTAAGGCTGCGAATAATACTAATGCTACACTCATAAATGATTTCTTCTGGAAAATGTTTGATAGTGTCCGCCTGTATATTGGAACACAAGAGGTTGAAGCTGTTGATTATGTCTCTGCGTCATCTGAAATGATGAAATTTACACTATATTCGTTTAGTGATAGAATGGGTAAGGGAGCTGTTGAAGGTTTTATTCCTGATATGTCAACGGGTACAAACACAGACCCTGGTTATAGTCAAAGGAAGGCAATGTATAATGATGACACAAAACCAGAGAATAGTTTTACCGTAGCAGTACCTCTGAAAGGTATATTTGGATTTTGTGATTATGACAAAGTTTTGTATGATCTTAAAATTAGATTTCAACTACAAAGGAATGATAATGTAAACAGGTTGCTTTTTGGGGTTGAAAATGCTTTTGGAGACAACAATAAATTTGTTATTAATGATTTGTGTTGGTATATCAGTGAATATACTCCTAATCTTAAAACGGAAGAGATGTTAAATAGAAGACTTAACTCAAAGAAACCGCTAAATGTATCATACCTTAAAAGAAGATGTCAACACGTTAAACTGGAACACACTACCTACACTTGGAATTTGGGTGTTCTTCAAGGAAAGCCACGATACCTCTGGCTCATTTTAAAAAAACCAGATGGAGAGGACGGTACTAATAAGAATAATGCGCTGAGTGATAATGCTAAGGTGAAACAACTTCGGGTTTCTCTTGATGGCACATTTTATCCGCGAGATAGATTGGAAATTGATTGGGAAAATAATGAATATGCGGAAGCCTACAAGTCCTACCAAAAGGTGTGTGAAAGCAACGGTAATAATGATCCTATTTTGGATATGGTTGCGTTTCAAAAACTTTATACAATCTACACAATTGACCTGAGTTCTCAAAAGGAAACTATAAAGTCTAATAGAGTGAATACTTCTCTATACATTGAAAGAGGGGAGAGTGAAGAGGTTAATGCATATTGTTTGCTTTTGGAGGAAACAGAATTACAGATTAATACAGATAATGGTGTTATGATTAATATCACATAGGTTTTTTCTCATAAATAAATGGTTGGGGTATATGTTAATCAAATCAATCTTAATAAATTAACATCTTGTATTCAAAATCAAAAGCCTTGTATTATTAATGTTAATACAATTCAAAGAAAAGGAGCAGTAAGAATTGATGTTTTACTCACAAGAGAGCAGGTGAAAACACTAAATGATGTTGGATCACTTAAAATTAAAATGACGAAACCTATGTTGAAGAAATATTCAATAGACGAGTCAAGAGGAGGATTTCTCCCGTTTCTAATTCCTTTATTTGCTGGTTTAAGTGCGGCGGGAGCATTGACTGGTGGTATTTCAGCAGCGGTAAAAACTGCTAACGAAAGGAAGGCACAACTAAAAGCTCAAAAAGAATTGGAAAGACATAACAAGGAGTTGGAGAAACAAATTAGTGGAAGTGGTGTAATTGTAGATTTTGCTCAAAAACTTGAAAGTCTACCTGATAAAGCTAGATTGTTGGTTGGAGATATGCTTTCCTCTATCGCTCAAGCGGGTGTTAAACTAACTAAACAGGGTAATGGATTGTATCTTTCTCATAAATAAATGGATAAATGGTTTAAACAATTTAGAAAGAATACAACGTCAATTATAGAACTAGCTAAGTATTGTAAAACACTAAAAATTGATAATGTGGTTATTTGTATGAGAGATGAATTAATACATATAAATAAGAATACAAAGAATATTATTTTGAATTTAGACACACAGAATGGTTCTCATTGGGTTTGTATTCATAATAGTCAGGATAAATATTATTTTGATAGTTTTGGTATGCCACCACCTGTTGAAGTAATACAATTCTTGCAGAATGGTGTTTATCAAACATTTCAAGTTCAGAGAAATTAATTCTAAATGTTGTGGTCAATTATGTTTATATGTATTATTTCAACTCAACAATAATGAAAATTTTTATGATATCATTTTTAATCTAATATAAATGACATGTTGGAAAAGATGGTTCTATCTTTGGAAAATCCTCTCAGGATATTGATTTATCAAATTATTATACAAAGGCACAGGCTGAACGACAAAAATATAGTGTAAGTAAAAATATTAATATGAAGAATACTTATAAATTAATCAATTATCCAAACCCGACAGATGCGAATGACTTAATTAGATTTAGTGATTTATCACAATATATATTTTTAAAGAAAACAGCACGTTTTGTTAAACAAGTAAAATTTACAACCACAACACCTGGTTATACTGACCATACACCTTTCCTCATTGAATTTAACTACCTGCTTACAATTGAATTTTATAAAGAAGGACATATAGTTAATTTGCGAATTAATAAATGGGGGTATGATATGCCTGATTTAGGGTATAATTGGTATTTTTCAATGAACTTAGAAGACCTACATGATTTGAATCAGTCTCGTAAAGAAGAATATTTTCCGCTTGGCGAGGATAAGGATTTATGTGGAAGTACAATTAGTAAACAACAAATACATGATTTTAAGAAAAGAAAAATATATGATAGTATAGCGATGGTTCGCATGACAAAGAAGGAAGGTAATGAGATAAGGATAGAAAGCCGAGGAATACAAACCGATTTGGTAGTGGGAAGATGGGGTGGTATTACCTGTCATAATATTAATCTCACATATATTTCTGAAAAATAAATGGCAGGAAGAAGACTACAAGAGAATTATAATTTTTGTATTCAAGGATACCTACAAGAAAAGGGTGCTCGGTATTACATACCTTATGATTTGGAGCATATACATGGGAATTTTGTCATAAAAAACTGGCATTATACTGATATTGCTAAACCCACAAATAGAGACTTGTTTAAAATATTAAATAAAAATGAACTTCTCAAAGTTATGAAACATAAAACTATTTTAGAAATCGTCAACAAATGTTATTGGTATCCTATTATGAGAAAAATAATTACAGATACAAGAATATCTCCAAATCCAGATGAGTATATGTATAATATTCTTTGGGGTTCAAACTCAAGGGTAGCTAGGGATGAGGAAGGAGTTGAAGAAGAGAAGGAGAAAAGGGAGAAGGAGGAAAGAGAGAAAAAGGAGAGGGAGGAGAAAAAGGAGAAGGAGGAAAGAGAGAGGGAGGAAAGGGAGGGAAGTGTGAGGGGGGAAATCAGTGGGCTTCATAAAAGATTGAATGTATTACAGCAAGAAGATCAATCTCAACTCACCGAAGAGGAAAATAAAGAAAGAATGAATCCTGTGAAAATATTGTCTTCAAGATTACAGTCGTCAATGACTGAGCTGAGTTCAATTTCAGGAAGGAGATTTAAGCGAGAAAGTGGGGAAGAAAAGAAAGTGATTGATGATGTCGGTGTAATTGACTTTAGTTAGTTTTATTTGTAAATAAATGGAGGAGAGAGTGAAGGCATTCCTTAGGATTCTTTATGTTTTAAAAATAAAGATTGAAATGTATATGTTAAAAACCAAAAAGGTTTTGATACTCTGTCAGAATTTTTCTGATAAATAAATATGAGTTATTGTCTCAAATGTAAAAAGAAAACTAAATCTAAAAATATCTCTTATGTTAAAGCTAAAAATAATAGAGTTTATCAAAAAGGAATATGTCAAGTGTGTGGCTCTAAAAAGTGCCAATTCATCTCTCCTAAAAGTGGAGGAGACATACAAAAGTTTCTGTCAGGAAGTAAATTTACAACAACTGGAATTCCAGGGGAATTACACCTTCCAGGGTATTCTTTCTGTGGTCCAGGAACAAACCTGGATAAAAGATTAGATGAGGCTGACAATCCTAAACCTTGGTCTAAACCTACAAATAGGGTTGACAAAGTGTGTATGAAGCATGATATTGCTTATGGGAAAACCACTACGTTGACTGAAAAACATAAAGCCGACAGAGAAATGTTGTATAATTTGTCTTTGATACAAAATCCTTCATTGAGAGAGAAAGTTGATAGGTTTATTGTGAGAAATTTTATAAATGCTAAATTGAAACTTGGTCTTGGTTATTCCTCAAAAAACTATTAGGCTCTAATGATGTCATCAAGACTGAGGAGCTTTTGGCTGAAGAATTACACAAACCTATAATCACCAAGTTTAAAAGAAGGAAGGTTTATTCCAAAGACACTGACCACATATGGTCTGCTGATTTAATCGAACTAAATAATGATAAGGGATACAGGTATGCTTTAACCGTTATTGATTTGAGGAGTAGATTTGCCTGGGTTGTTCCTTTGAAAAATAAAAGGGGTGGTACTTTAATGTTAGCATTTAAGCTAATATTTGATAGGGATAAAAGGAAACCAAAGAAGTTATGGACTGATGAGGGAACAGAGTTCTATAACAAAATATTTATGAAATTTCTTAAGGGGAAGGGTATTAAATTATACAGCACCTTTAATGAAGGAAAAGCAGTTGTTATTGAGCGTTTTAATCGTACTTTAAAAGAGAAATTATATAAAAAATTCACACAACTCGGTTCTCAGAAATGGGTGTATTTAATTCAGGATATTGTAGATAATTATAACAATTCAGTTCATTCATCAACAAAATCAAAACCATCGGAAACATTTACAAAATTAGAATATGAAAAGGAGATTAATTTGAGAAAACCCAAGTTCAAAGTTGGTGATATTGTAAGGATATACAGATGGAAAAGCCATTTTGAAAAGGGTTATACAAAGAGATGGACTCATGAATTATTTAAAATCGTTGATGTAATGGATACAGTTCCTTGGACTTACAAATTAAATGATATGAATGGGGAAGAAATATTAGGGGCATTTTATTCACAAGAATTACAAAAAACAAAGCTAATAATAATTCATTAAACAACATTTCTATTCACCCCACCCAGATTAGCTAATTTAATTAGTGGTAATAAAAAAATTAAATAAATAAAAAATCATAAGCCACGCCCACACAGACCCCGCCCACACAGACCCCGCCCACACAGACCACACCCATCATCCCCCACCCTCCGTGCACCCCCACCCTTGACCCTTCACCCCCCTCATCCCACCTCCACCTTCCCCACACACAAGGGGAGGGGAGGGGTGGGATGAGGGGGGTGAAGGGTCTTTGGCAGGGGTGCACCTCGCCATTTCCTCCTCCCTTATTCTCTTTTTGTAATTAATAATTAAATAATTGTAAACAAAACAAATATATATAAATAATAGTGAAAACATTAAAATCTTCATATTACTAAAACATTTTCCTTGAGGTATTACACATTCAACATCTTCCCAGCACAATTCATCAATTTCTCCCTCGCTCAATTCATAGGTAATTTCTCCAGATGTCTTCTTTAGGTCTTGTATTTCTTTCTGTTTGAGACAAGGGGGGTAAAACAAGGATAGAAATAAATGAATGATATACCCTGAATCACCTCCCACAATGCGCAGGGATATGGTGTACCTATTCGAAACGATGTACACACACATTGACACACACATGGCCTAAATAGAATACATACACACACATGCTTACCTCCAAAAAATCAAGCTTAGCGTTCAGATCGTTGAGATGAAAATTAAGGATATCACAGGATGACAGGAAATAACCATTCCTTTTGAGTCCAAAATCGTCCCACTCCAAGCTTTGGTCTTCGAGGTTAATACTGCAAACAAAATAAAGAGAAATTACTGCACTGAAGTAAACCAGACAAAAACATCACACACATATACACACACACACACACACACACACACACACACACACACACACACACACACACACACACATACACACATACACACATTCTCACTTACACACACACATATACACACACATACACACATTCTCACTTACACACACACATTCCCACTTACACACATATATACACACACATACACACATACACACATTCTCACTTACAAACACATATATACACACACACACACACACACACACACACACACACACACACACACACACACACACACACACACACACACACACACACACATTCTCACTTACACACACACACATATACAACTAACACAAGTGCGAAAAGTGGGTTTTCAACACTAACACAAGTGCAAAAAGTGGTTTTTCCACACTAATACAAGTGCAAAAGTGGATTCCTGCACCAACACAAGTGCGAAAAGTGTTTTTTCCACACTAATACAAGTGCAAAAGTGGTTTCCTGCACCAACACAAGTGCGAAAAGTGGTTTTTCAACACCAACACAAGTGCGAAAAGTGGTTTTTCAACACCAACACAAGTGCGAAAAGTGGTTTTTCAACACTAACACAAGTGCGAAAAGTGGTTTTTCAACACTAACACAAGTGCAAAAAGTGTTTTTTCCACACTAATACAAGTGCAAAAGTGGTTTCCTGCACCAACACAAGTGCGAAAAGTGTTTTTCAACACTAATACAAGTGCAAAAGTGGTTTCCTGCACCAACACAAGTGCGAAAAGTGGTTTTTCAACACCAACACAAGTGCGAAAAGTGGTTTTTCAACACCAACACAAGTGCGAAAAGTGGTTTTTCAACACTAACACAAGTGCGAAAAGTGGTTTTTCAACACTAACACAAGTGCGAAAAGTGTTTTTTCCACACTAATACAAGTGCAAAAGTGGTTTCCTGCACCAACACAAGTGCGAAAAGTGTTTTTTCCACACTAATACAAGTGCAAAAGTGGTTTCTTGCACCAACACAAGTGCGAAAAGTGGTTTTTCAACACCAACACAAGTGCGAAAAGTGGTTTTTCAACACCAACACAAGTGCGAAAAGTGGTTTTTCAACACTAACACAAGTGCGAAAAGTGGTTTTTCAACACTGTCACAAATGCGAAAAGTGTGTTTTCCACACTAATACAAGTGCAAAAGTGGTTTCCTGCACCAACACAAGTGCGAAAAGTGGTTTTTCAACACTAACACAAGTGCGAAAAGTGTTTTTTCAACACCAACACAAGTGCGAAAAGTGGTTTTTCAACACCAACACAAGTGCGAAAAGTGGTTTTTCAACACTAACACAAGTGCGAAAAGTGGTTTTTCAACACTAACGCAAGTGCGAAAAGTGTTTTTTCTACACTAATACAAGTGCAAAAGTGGTTTCCTGCACCAACACAAGTGCAAAAAGTGGTTTTTCAACACTAACACAAGTGCGAAAAGTGGTTTTTCAACACTAACACAAGTGCAAAAAGTTGTTTTTCAACACTAACAAAAGTGCGAAAAGTGGTTTTTCCACACTAATACAAGTGCAAAAGTGGTTTCCTGCACCAACACAAGTGCGAAATGTGGTTTTTCAACACTAACACAAGTGCGAAAAGTGGTTTTTCAACACTAACACAAGTGCGAAAAGTGTTTTTTCCACACTAATACTAGTGCAAAAGTAGTTTCCTGCACCAATACAAGTGCGAAAAGTGGTTTTTCAACACTAACACAAGTGCGAAAAGTGGTTTTTCAACACTAACACAAGTGCGAAAAGTGGTTTTTCCACACTAATACAAGTGCAAAAGTGGTTTCCTACACCAACACAATTGCGAAAAGTGGTTTTTCAACACTAACACAAGTGCGAAAAGTGGTTTTTCAACACTAACACAAGTGCGAAAAGTGGTTTTTCAACACTAACACAAGTGCAAAAAGTGGTTTTTCCACACTAGTACAAGTGCAAAAGTGGTTTCCTGCACCAACACATGTGCGAAAAGTGGTTTTTCAACACTAACACAAGTGCGAAAAGTGGTTTTTGAACACTAACACAGGTGCGAAAAGTGGTTTTTCAACACTAACACAAGTGCGAAAAGTGTTTTTTCCACACTAATACAAGTGCAAAAGTGGTTTACTGCACCAACACAAGTGCGAAAAGTGTTTTTTCCACACTAATACAAGTGCAAAAGTGGTTTCCTGCACCAACACAAGTGCGAAAAGTGGTTTTTCAACACAAACACAAGTGCGAAAAGTGGTTTTTCAACACCAACACAAGTGCGAAAAGTGGTTTTTCAACACTAACACAAGTGCGAAAAGTGGTTTTTCAACACTAACACAAGTGCGAAAAGTGTTTTTTCCACACTAATACAAGTGCAAAAGTGGTTTCCTGCACCAACACAAGTGCGAAAAGTGGTTTTTCAACACTAACACAAGTGCGAAAAGTGGTTTTTCAACACTAACACAAGTGCGAAAAGTGGTTTTTCAACACTAACACAAGTGCGAAAAGTGGTTTTTCCACACTAATACAAGTGCAAAAGTGGTTTTTCAACACTAACACAAGTGCGAAAAGTGGTTTTTCAACACTAACACAAGTGCGAAAAGTGGTTTTTCAACACAAACACAAGTGTGAAAAGTGGTTTTTCAACACTAATACAAGTGCAAAAGTGGTATCCTGCACCAACACAAGTGCGAAAAGTGGTTTTTCAACACCAACACAAGTGCGAAAAGTGGTTTTTCAACACTAACACAAGTGCGAAAAGTGGTTTTTCAACACTGTCACAAATGCGAAAAGTGTGTTTTCCACACTAATACAAGTGCAAAAGTGGTTTCCTGCACCAACACAAGTGCGAAAAGTGGTTTTTCAACACTAACACAAGTGCGAAAAGTGTTTTTTCAACACCAACACAAGTGCGAAAAGTGGTTTTTCAACACCAACACAAGTGCGAAAAGTGGTTTTTCAACACTAACACAAGTGCGAAAAGTGGTTTTTCAACACTAACGCAAGTGCGAAAAGTGTTTTTTCTACACTAATACAAGTGCAAAAGTGGTTTCCTGCACCAACACAAGTGCAAAAAGTGGTTTTTCAACACTAACACAAGTGCGAAAAGTGGTTTTTCAACACTAACACAAGTGCAAAAAGTTGTTTTTCAACACTAACAAAAGTGCGAAAAGTGGTTTTTCCACACTAATACAAGTGCAAAAGTGGTTTCCTGCACCAACACAAGTGCGAAATGTGGTTTTTCAACACTAACACAAGTGCGAAAAGTGGTTTTTCAACATTAACACAAGTGCGAAAAGTGTTTTTTCCACACTAATACTAGTGCAAAAGTAGTTTCCTGCACCAATACAAGTGCGAAAAGTGGTTTTTCAACACTAACACAAGTGCGAAAAGTGGTTTTTCAACACTAACACAAGTGCGAAAAGTGGTTTTTCCACACTAATACAAGTGCAAAAGTGGTTTCCTACACCAACACAATTGCGAAAAGTGGTTTTTCAACACTAACACAAGTGCGAAAAGTGGTTTTTCAACACTAACACAAGTGCGAAAAGTGGTTTTTCAACACTAACACAAGTGCAAAAAGTGGTTTTTCCACACTAGTACAAGTGCAAAAGTGGTTTCCTGCACCAACACATGTGCGAAAAGTGGTTTTTCAACACTAACACAAGTGCGAAAAGTGGTTTTTGAACACTAACACAGGTGCGAAAAGTGGTTTTTCAACACTAACACAAGTGCGAAAAGTGTTTTTTCCACACTAATACAAGTGCAAAAGTGGTTTACTGCACCAACACAAGTGCGAAAAGTGTTTTTTCCACACTAATACAAGTGCAAAAGTGGTTTCCTGCACCAACACAAGTGCGAAAAGTGGTTTTTCAACACAAACACAAGTGCGAAAAGTGGTTTTTCAACACCAACACAAGTGCGAAAAGTGGTTTTTCAACACTAACACAAGTGCGAAAAGTGGTTTTTCAACACTAACACAAGTGCGAAAAGTGTTTTTTCCACACTAATACAAGTGCAAAAGTGGTTTCCTGCACCAACACAAGTGCGAAAAGTGGTTTTTCAACACTAACACAAGTGCGAAAAGTGGTTTTTCAACACTAACACAAGTGCGAAAAGTGGTTTTTCAACACTAACACAAGTGCGAAAAGTGGTTTTTCCACACTAATACAAGTGCAAAAGTGGTTTTTCAACACTAACACAAGTGCGAAAAGTGGTTTTTCAACACTAACACAAGTGCGAAAAGTGGTTTTTCAACACAAACACAAGTGTGAAAAGTGGTTTTTCAACACTAATACAAGTGCAAAAGTGGTATCCTGCACCAACACAAGTGCGAAAGTGGTTTTTCAACACTAACACAAGTGCGAAAAGTGGTTTTTCCACACTAATAGAAGTGCAAAATTGGTTTTTCAACACTAACACAAGTGCGAAAAGTGGTTTTTCAACACTAACACAAGTGCGAAAAGTGGTTTTTCAACACTAACACAGGTGCGAAAAGTGGTTTTTCAACACTAATACAAGTGCAAAAGTGGTTTCCTGCACCCAACACAAGTGCGAAAAGTGGTTTTTCAACACTAACACAAGTGTGAAAAGTGGTTTTTCAACACTAACACAAGTGCGAAAAGTGGTTTTTCCACACTAATACAAGTGCAAAAGTGGTTTCCTGCACCAACACAAGTGCGAAAAGTGGTTTTTCCACACTAATACAAGTGCAAAAGTGGTTTCCTGCACCAACACAAGTGCGAAAAGTGGTTTTTCCACACTAATACAAGTGCAAAAGTGGTTTCCTACACCAACACAATTGCGAAAAGTGGTTTTTCAACACTAACACAAGTGCGAAAAGTGGTTTTTCAACACTAACACAGGTGCGAAAAGTGGTTTTTCAACACTAATACAAGTGCAAAAGTGGTTTCCTGCACCCAACACAAGTGCGAAAAGTGGTTTTTCAACACTAACACAAGTGTGAAAAGTGGTTTTTCAACACTAACACAAGTGCGAAAAGTGGTTTTTCCACACTAATACAAGTGCAAAAGTGGTTTCCTGCACCAACACAAGTGCGAAAAGTGGTTTTTCCACACTAATACAAGTGCAAAAGTGGTTTCCTGCACCAACACAAGTGCGAAAAGTGGTTTTTCCACACTAATACAAGTGCAAAAGTGGTTTCCTACACCAACACAATTGCGAAAAGTGGTTTTTCAACACTAACACAAGTGCGAAAAGTGGTTTTTCAACACTAACACAAGTGCGAAAAGTGGTTTTTCAACACTAACACAAGTGCAAAAAGTGGTTTTTCCACACTAGTACAAGTGCAAAAGTGGTTTCCTGCACCAACACATGTGCGAAAAGTGGTTTTTCAACACTAACACAAGTGCGAAAAGTGGTTTTTGAACACTAACACAGGTGCGAAAAGTGGTTTTTCAACACTAACACAAGTGCGAAAAGTGTTTTTTCCACACTAATACAAGTGCAAAAGTGGTTTACTGCACCAACACAAGTGCGAAAAGTGTTTTTTCCACACTAATACAAGTGCAAAAGTGGTTTCCTGCACCAACACAAGTGCGAAAAGTGGTTTTTCAACACAAACACAAGTGCGAAAAGTGGTTTTTCAACACCAACACAAGTGCGAAAAGTGGTTTTTCAACACTAACACAAGTGCGAAAAGTGGTTTTTCAACACTAACACAAGTGCGAAAAGTGTTTTTTCCACACTAATACAAGTGCAAAAGTGGTTTCCTGCACCAACACAAGTGCGAAAAGTGGTTTTTCAACACTAACACAAGTGCGAAAAGTGGTTTTTCAACACTAACACAAGTGCGAAAAGTGGTTTTTCAACACTAACACAAGTGCGAAAAGTGGTTTTTCCACACTAATACAAGTGCAAAAGTGGTTTTTCAACACTAACACAAGTGCGAAAAGTGGTTTTTCAACACTAACACAAGTGCGAAAAGTGGTTTTTCAACACAAACACAAGTGTGAAAAGTGGTTTTTCAACACTAATACAAGTGCAAAAGTGGTATCCTGCACCAACACAAGTGCGAAAAGTGGTTTTTCAACACCAACACAAGTGCGAAAAGTGGTTTTTCAACACTAACACAAGTGCGAAAAGTGGTTTTTCAACACTGTCACAAATGCGAAAAGTGTGTTTTCCACACTAATACAAGTGCAAAAGTGGTTTCCTGCACCAACACAAGTGCGAAAAGTGGTTTTTCAACACTAACACAAGTGCGAAAAGTGTTTTTTCAACACCAACACAAGTGCGAAAAGTGGTTTTTCAACACCAACACAAGTGCGAAAAGTGGTTTTTCAACACTAACACAAGTGCGAAAAGTGGTTTTTCAACACTAACGCAAGTGCGAAAAGTGTTTTTTCTACACTAATACAAGTGCAAAAGTGGTTTCCTGCACCAACACAAGTGCAAAAAGTGGTTTTTCAACACTAACACAAGTGCGAAAAGTGGTTTTTCAACACTAACACAAGTGCAAAAAGTTGTTTTTCAACACTAACAAAAGTGCGAAAAGTGGTTTTTCCACACTAATACAAGTGCAAAAGTGGTTTCCTGCACCAACACAAGTGCGAAATGTGGTTTTTCAACACTAACACAAGTGCGAAAAGTGGTTTTTCAACACTAACACAAGTGCGAAAAGTGTTTTTTCCACACTAATACTAGTGCAAAAGTAGTTTCCTGCACCAATACAAGTGCGAAAAGTGGTTTTTCAACACTAACACAAGTGCGAAAAGTGGTTTTTCAACACTAACACAAGTGCGAAAAGTGGTTTTTCCACACTAATACAAGTGCAAAAGTGGTTTCCTACACCAACACAATTGCGAAAAGTGGTTTTTCAACACTAACACAAGTGCGAAAAGTGGTTTTTCAACACTAACACAAGTGCGAAAAGTGGTTTTTCAACACTAACACAAGTGCAAAAAGTGGTTTTTCCACACTAGTACAAGTGCAAAAGTGGTTTCCTGCACCAACACATGTGCGAAAAGTGGTTTTTCAACACTAACACAAGTGCGAAAAGTGGTTTTTGAACACTAACACAGGTGCGAAAAGTGGTTTTTCAACACTAACACAAGTGCGAAAAGTGTTTTTTCCACACTAATACAAGTGCAAAAGTGGTTTACTGCACCAACACAAGTGCGAAAAGTGTTTTTTCCACACTAATACAAGTGCAAAAGTGGTTTCCTGCACCAACACAAGTGCGAAAAGTGGTTTTTCAACACAAACACAAGTGCGAAAAGTGGTTTTTCAACACCAACACAAGTGCGAAAAGTGGTTTTTCAACACTAACACAAGTGCGAAAAGTGGTTTTTCAACACTAACACAAGTGCGAAAAGTGTTTTTTCCACACTAATACAAGTGCAAAAGTGGTTTCCTGCACCAACACAAGTGCGAAAAGTGGTTTTTCAACACTAACACAAGTGCGAAAAGTGGTTTTTCAACACTAACACAAGTGCGAAAAGTGGTTTTTCAACACTAACACAAGTGCGAAAAGTGGTTTTTCCACACTAATACAAGTGCAAAAGTGGTTTTTCAACACTAACACAAGTGCGAAAAGTGGTTTTTCAACACTAACACAAGTGCGAAAAGTGGTTTTTCAACACAAACACAAGTGTGAAAAGTGGTTTTTCAACACTAATACAAGTGCAAAAGTGGTATCCTGCACCAACACAAGTGCGAAAGTGGTTTTTCAACACTAACACAAGTGCGAAAAGTGGTTTTTCCACACTAATAGAAGTGCAAAATTGGTTTTTCAACACTAACACAAGTGCGAAAAGTGGTTTTTCAACACTAACACAAGTGCGAAAAGTGGTTTTTCAACACTAACACAGGTGCGAAAAGTGGTTTTTCAACACTAATACAAGTGCAAAAGTGGTTTCCTGCACCCAACACAAGTGCGAAAAGTGGTTTTTCAACACTAACACAAGTGTGAAAAGTGGTTTTTCAACACTAACACAAGTGCGAAAAGTGGTTTTTCCACACTAATACAAGTGCAAAAGTGGTTTCCTGCACCAACACAAGTGCGAAAAGTGGTTTTTCCACACTAATACAAGTGCAAAAGTGGTTTCCTGCACCAACACAAGTGCGAAAAGTGGTTTTTCAACACCAACACAAGTGCGAAAAGTGTTTTTTCAACATTAACACAAGTGCAAAAAGTGGTTTTTCCACACTAATACAAGTGCAAAAGTGGTTTCCTGCACCAACACAAGTGCGAAAAGTGGTTTTTCCACACTAATACAAGTGCAAAAGTGGTTTCCTGCACCAACACAAGTGCGAAAAGTGGTTTTTCAACACCAACACAAGTGCGAAAAGTGGTTTTTCAACACTAACACAAGTGCAAAAAGTGGTTTTTCAACACTAACACAAGTGCGAATTTTTAATTTTCCACACTAATACAAGTGCAAAAGTGGTTTCCTGCACCAACACAATTGTAAAAAGTGGTTTTTCAACACTAATACAAGTGCAAAAAGTGGTTTTTCAACACTAACACAAGTGTGAAAAGTGGTTTTTCAACACCAACACAAATGCGAAAAGTGGTTTTTCAACACCAACACAAGTGCGAAAAGTGGTTTTTTAACACTAACACAAGTGCGAAAAGTGTTTTTTCCACACTAATGCAAGTACAAAAGTGGTTTCCTGCACCAACACAAGTGCGAAAAGTGGTTTTTCAACACTAACACAAGTGCGAAAAGTGGTTTTTCAACACTAACACAAGTGCAAAAAGTGGTTTTCCACACCAATACAAGTGCAAAAGTGGTTTCCTGCACCAACACAAGTGCGAAAAGTGGTTTTTCAACACTAACACAAGTGCGAAAAGTGGTTTTTCAACACTAACACAAGTGCAAAAAGTGGTTTTTCCACACTAGTACAAGTGCAAAAGTGGTTTCCTGCACCAACACATGTGCGAAAAGTGGTTTTTCAACACTAACACAAGTGCGAAAAGTGGTTTTTCAACACTAACACAGGTGCGAAAAGTGGTTTTTCAACAATAACACAAGTGCGAAAAGTGTTTTTTCCACACTAATACAAGTGCAAAAGTGGTTTACTGCACAAGCACAAGTGCGAAAAGTGTTTTCTCCACACTAATACAAGTGCAAAAGTGGTTTCCTGCACCAACACAAGTGCGAAAAGTGGTTTTTCAACACAAACAGAAGTGCGAAAAGTGGTTTTTCAACACCAACACAAGTGCGAAAAGTGGTTTTTCAACACTAACACAAGTGCGAAAAGTGGTTTTTCAACACTAACACAAGTGCGAAAAGTGTTTTTTCCACACTAATACAAGTGCAAAAGTGGTTTCCTGCACCAACACAAGTGCGAAAAGTGGTTTTTCAACACTAACACAAGTGCGAAAAGTGGTTTTTCAACACTAACACAAGTGCGAAAAGTGGTTGTTCAACACTGACACAAGCGCGAAAAGTGGTTTTTTCCACACTAATAGAAGTGCAAAAGTGGTTTTTCAACACTAACACAAGTGCGATAAGTGGTTTTTCAACACTAACACAAGCGCGAAAAGTGGTTTTTCAACACTAACACAGGTGCGAAAAGTGGTTTTTCAACACTAATACAAGTGCAAAAGTGGTTTCCTGCACCCAACACAAGTGCGAAAAGTGGTTTTTCAACACTAACACAAGTGTGAAAAGTGGTTTTTCAACACTAACACAAGTGCGAAAAGTGGTTTTTCCACACTAATACAAGTGCAAAAGTGGTTTCCTGCACCAACACAAGTGCGAAATGTGGTTTTTCAAAAAACTAATACAAGTGCAAAAGTGGTTTCCTGCACCAACACAAGTGCGAAAAGTGGTTTTTCAACACCAACACAAGTGCGAAAAGTGGTTTTTCAACACCAACACAAGTGCGAAAAGTGGTTTTTCAACACTAACACAAGTGCAAAAAGTGGTTTTTCAACACTAACACAAGTGCGAATTTTTTTTCCCACACTAATACAAGTGCAAAAGTGGTTTCCTGCACCAACACAATTGCAAAAAGTGGTTTTTCAACACTAACACAAGTGCAAAAAGTGGTTTTTCAACACTAACACAAGTGCAAAAAGTGGTTTTTCCACACTAATACAAGTACAAAAGTGGTTTCCTGCACCAACACAAGTGCGAAAAGTGGTTTTTCAACACTAACACAAGTGCGAAAAGTGGTTTTTCAACACTAACACAAGTGCGAAAAGTGTTTTTTCCACACTAATACAAGTGCAAAAGTGGTTTCCTGCACCAACACAAGTGCGAAAAGCGGTTTTTCAACACTAACACAAGTGCGAAAAGTGTTTTTTCCACACTAATACAAGTGCAAAAGTGGTTTCCTGCACCAACACAAGTCCGAAATGTGGTTTTTCAACACTAACACAAGTGCGAAAAGTGGTTTTTCAACAGTCACAAGTGCGAAAAGTGTGTTTTCCACACTAAAACAAGTGCAAAAGTGGTTTGCTGCACCAACACAAGTGTGAAAAGTGGTTTTTCAACACTAACACAAGTGCGAAAAGTGGTTTTTCAACACCAACACAAGTGCGAAAAGTAGTTTTTCAACACTAACACAAGTGCAAAAAGTGGTTTTTCAACACTAACACAAGTGCGAAAAGTGTTTTTTCCACACTAATACAAGTGCAAAAGTGGTTTCCTGCACCAACACAAGTGCGAAAAGTGGTTTTTCAACACTAACCCAAGTGCGAAAAGTGGTTTTTCAACACTAACACAAGTGCGAAAAGTGGTTTTTCAACACTAACACAAGTGGGAAAAGTGGTTTTTCCACACTAATACAAGTGCAAAAGTGGTTTTTCAACACTAACACAAGTGCGAAAAGTGGTTTTTCAACACTAACACAAGTGCGAAAAGTGGTTTTTCAACACTAACACAAGTGTGAAAAGTGGTTTTTCAACACTAATACAAGTGCAAAAGTGGTATCCTGCACCAACACAAGTGCGAAAAGTGGTTTTTCAACACTAACACAAGTGCGAAGTGGTTTTTCAACACTAACACAAGTGCAAAAAGTGGTTTTTCCACACTAATACAAGTGCAAAAGTGGTTTCCTGCACCAACACAAGTGCGAAAAGTGGTTTTTCAACACTAACACAAGTGCGAAAAGTGGTTTTTCAACACTAACACAGGTGCGAAAAGTGTTTTTTCCACACTAATACAAGTGCTAAAGTGGTTTACTGCACCAACACAAGTACGAAAAGTGTTTTTCCCACACTAATACAAGTGCAAAAGTGGTTTCCTGCACCAACACAAGTGCGAAAAGTGGTTTTACAACACAAACACAATTGCGAAAAGTGGTTTTTCAACACCAACACAAGTGCGAAAGTGGTTTTTCAACACTAACACAAGTGCGAAAAGTGGTTTTTCAACACTAACACAAGTGCGAAAAGTGGTTTTTCAACACTAACACAAGTGCGAAAAGTGGTTTTTCCACACTAATACAAGTGCAAAAGTGGTTTCCTGCACCAACACAAGTGCGAAAGTGGTTTTTTAACACTAACACAAGTGCGAAAAGTGGTTTTTTCCACACTAATAGAAGTGCAAAAGTGGTTTTTCAACACTAACACAAGTGCGAAAAGTGGTTTTTCAACACTAACACAGGTGCGAAAAGTGGTTTTTCAACAATAATACAAGTGCAAAAGTGGTTTCCTGCACCAACACAAGTGCGAAAAGTGGTTTTTCAACACTAACACAAGTGTGAAAAGTGGTTTTTCAACACTAACACAAGTGCAAAAAGTGGTTTTTCAACACTAACACAAGTGTGAAAAGTGGTTTTTCAACACCAACACAAATGCGAAAAGTGGTTTTTCAACACCAACACAAGTGCGAAAAGTGGTTTTTTAACACTAACACAAGTGCGAAAAGTGTTTTTTCCACACTAATACAAGTACAAAAGTGGTTTCCTGCACCAACACAAGTGCGAAAAGTGGTTTTTCAACACTAACACAAGTAGGAAAAGTGGTTTTTCAACACTAACACAAGTGCAAAAAGTGGTTTTGCCACACTAATACAAGTGCAAAAGTGGTTTCCTGCACCAACACAAGTGCGAAAAGTGGTTTTTCAACACTAACACAAGTGCGAAAAGTGGTTTTTCAACACTAACACAAGTGCAAAAAGTGTTTTTTCCACACTAATACAAGTGCAAAAGTGGTTTCCTGCACCAACACAAGTGCGAAAAGTGGTTTTTCAACACTAACACAAGTGCGAAAAGTGTTTTTTCCACACTAATACATGTGCAAAAGTGGTTTCCTGCACCAACACAAGTCCGAAATGTGGTTTTTCAACACTAACACAAGTGCGAAAAGTGGTTTTTCAACAGTCACAAGTGCGAAAAGTGTGTTTTCCACACTAATACAAGTGCAAAAGTGGTTTCCTGCACCAACACAAGTGCGAAAAGTGGTTTTTCAACACTAACACAAGTGCGAAAAGTGGTTTTTCAACACCAACACAAGTGCGAAAAGTGGTTTTTCAACACTAACACATGTGCAAAAAGTGGTTTTTCAACACTAACACAAGTGCGAAAAGTGTTTTTTCCACACTAATACAAGTGCAAAAGTGGTTTCCTGCACCAACACAAGTGCGAAAAGTGGTTTTTCAACACTAACACAAGTGCGAAAAGTGGTTTTGCAACACTAACACAAGTGCGAAAAGTTGTTTTTCAACACTAACACAAGTGCGAAAAGTGGTTTTTCCACACTAATACAAGTGCAAAAGTGGTTTTTCAACACTAACACAAGTGCGAAAAGTGGTTTTTCAACACTAACACAAGTGCGAAAAGTGGTTTTCAACACTAACACAAGTGCGAAAAGTGGTTTTTCAACACTAACACAAGTGCAAAAAGTGGTTTTTCCACACTAATACAAGTGCAAAAGTGGTTTCCTGCACCAACACAAGTGCGAAAAGTGGTTTTTCAACACTAACACAAGTGCGAAAAGTGGTTTTTCAACACTAACACAAGTGCGAAAAGTGTTTTTTCCACACTAATACAAGTGCAAAAGTGGTTTCCTGCACCAACACAAGTGCGAAAAGTGGTTTTTCAACACTAACACAAGTGCGAAAAGTGGTTTTTCAACACTAACACAAGTGCGAAAAGTGTTTTTTCCACACTAATACAAGTGCAAAAGTGGTTTCCTGCACCAACACAAGTCCGAAATGTGGTTTTTCAACACTAACACAAGTGCGAAAAGTGGTTTTTCAACAGTCACAAGTGCGAAAAGTGTGTTTTCCACACTAATACAAGTGCAAAAGTGGTTTCCTGCACCAACAGAAGTGCGAAAAGTGGTTTTTCAACACTAACACAAGTGCGAAAAGTGGTTTTTCAACACCAACACAAGTGCGAAAAGTGGTTTTTCAACACTAACACAAGTGCAAAAAGTGGTTTTTCAACACTAACACAAGTGCGAAAAGTGTTTTTTCCACACTAATACAAGTGCAAAAGTGGTTTCCTGCACCAACACAAGTGCGAAAAGTGGTTTTTCAACACTAACACAAGTGCGAAAAGTGGTTTTGCAACACTAACAAAAGTGCGAAAAGTTGTTTTTCAACACTAACACAAGTGCGAAAAGTGGTTTTTCCACACTAATACAAGTGCAAAAGTGGTTTTTCAACACTAACATAAGTGCGAAAAGTGGTTTTTCAACACTAACACAAGTGCGAAAAGTGGTTTTCAACACTAACACAAGTGTGAAAAGTGGTTTTTCAACACTAATACAAGTGCAAAAGTGGTAACCTGCACCAACACAAGTGCGAAAGTGGTTTTTCAACACAAACACAAGTGCGAAAAGTGGTTTTTCCACACTAATAGAAGTGCAAAAGTGCTTTTCAACACTAACACAAGTGCGAAAAGTGGTTTTTCAACACTAACACAGGTGCGAAAAGTGGTTTTTCAACACTAATACAAGTGCAAAAGTGGTTTCCTGCACCAACACAAGTGCGAAAAGTGGTTTTTCAACACTAACACAAGTGTGAAAAGTGGTTTTTCAACACTAACACAAGTGCGAAAAGTGGTTTTTCAACACTAATACAAGTGCAAAAGTGGTATCCTGCACCAACACAAGTGCGAAAGTGGTTTTTCAACACTAACACAGGTGCGAAAAGTGGTTTTTCCACACTAATACAAGTGCAAAAGTGGTTTTTCAACACTAACACAAGTGCGAAAAGTGGTTTTTCAACACTAACACAAGTGCGAAAAGTGGTTTTTCAACACTAACACAAGTGTGAAAAGTGGTTTTTCAACACTAATACAAGTGCAAAAGTGGTATCCTGCACCAACACAAGTGCGAAAGTGGTTTTTCAACACTAACACAAGTGCGAAAAGTGGTTTTTCCACACTAGTAGAAGTGCAAAAGTGGTTTTTCAACACTAACACAAGTGCGAAAAGTGGTTTTTCAACACTAACACAGGTGCGAAAAGTGGTTTTTCAACACTAATACAAGTGCAAAAGTGGTTTCCTGCACCAACACAAGTGCGAAAAGTGGTTTTTCCACACTAATACAAGTGCAAAAGTGGTTTCCTGCACCAACACAAGTGCGAAAAGTGGTTTTTCAACACCAACACAAGTGCGAAAAGTGGTTTTTCAACACTAATACAAGTGCAAAAAGTGGTTTTTCAACACCAACACAAGTGCGAATTTTTTTTTTCCACACTAATACAAGTGCAAAAGTGGTTTCCTGCACCAACATAATTGCAAAAAGTGGTTTTTCAACACTAACACAAGTGCAAAAAGTGGTTTTTCAACACTAACACAAGTGTGAAAAGTGGCTTTTCAACACCAACACAAATGCGAAAAGTGGTTTTTCAACACCAACACAAGTGCGAAAAGTGGTTTTTTAACACTAACACAAGTGCGAAAAGTGTTTTTTCCACACTAATACAAGTACAAAAGTGGTTTCCTGCACCAACACAAGTGCGAAAAGTGGTTTTTCAACACTAACACATGTGCAAAAGTGGTTTCCTGCACCAACACAAGTGCGAAATGTGGTTTTTCAACACTAACACAAGTGCGAAAAGTGGTTTTTCAACACTAACACAAGTGCGAAAAGTGTTTTTTCCACACGAATACTAGTGCAAAAGTAGTTTCCTGCACCAATACAAGTGCGAAAAGTGGTTTTTCAACACTAACACAAGTGCGAAAAGTGGTTTTTCAACACTAACACTAGTGCGAAAAGTGGTTTTTCCACACTAATACAAGTGCAAAAGTGGTTTCCTACACCAACACAATTGCGAAAAGTGGTTTTTCAACACTAACACAAGTGCGAAAAGTGGTTTTTCAACACTAACACAAGTGCGAAAAGTGGTTTTTCAACACTAACACAAGTGCAAAAGTGGTTTCCTGCACCAACACAAGTGCGAAAAGTGGTTTTTCAACACTAACACAAGTGCGAAAAGTGGTTTTTCAACACCAACACAAGTGCGAAAAGTGGTTTTTCAACACTAACACAAGTGCAAAAAGTGGTTTTGCCACACTAATACAAGTGCAAAAGTGGTTTCCTGCACCAACACAAGTGCGAAAAGTGGTTTTTCAACACTAACACAAGTGCGAAAAGTGGTTTTTCAACACTAACACAAGTGCAAAAAGTGTTTTTTCCACACTAATACAAGTGCAAAAGTGGTTTCCTGCACCAACACAAGTGCGAAAAGTGGTTTTTCAACACTAACACAAGTGCGAAAAGTGTTTTTTCCACACTAATACATGTGCAAAAGTGGTTTCCTGCACCAACACAAGTCCGAAATGTGGTTTTTCAACACTAACACAAGTGCGAAAAGTGGTTTTTCAACAGTCACAAGTGCGAAAAGTGTGTTTTCCACACTAATACAAGTGCAAAAGTGGTTTCCTGCACCAACACAAGTGCGAAAAGTGGTTTTTCAACACTAACACAAGTGCGAAAAGTGGTTTTTCAACACCAACACAAGTGCGAAAAGTGGTTTTTCAACACTAACACATGTGCAAAAAGTGGTTTTTCAACACTAACACAAGTGCGAAAAGTGTTTTTTCCACACTAATACAAGTGCAAAAGTGGTTTCCTGCACCAACACAAGTGCGAAAAGTGGTTTTTCAACACTAACACAAGTGCGAAAAGTGGTTTTGCAACACTAACACAAGTGCGAAAAGTTGTTTTTCAACACTAACACAAGTGCGAAAAGTGGTTTTTCCACACTAATACAAGTGCAAAAGTGGTTTTTCAACACTAACACAAGTGCGAAAAGTGGTTTTTCAACACTAACACAAGTGCGAAAAGTGGTTTTCAACACTAACACAAGTGCGAAAAGTGGTTTTTCAACACTAACACAAGTGCAAAAAGTGGTTTTTCCACACTAATACAAGTGCAAAAGTGGTTTCCTGCACCAACACAAGTGCGAAAAGTGGTTTTTCAACACTAACACAAGTGCGAAAAGTGGTTTTTCAACACTAACACAAGTGCGAAAAGTGTTTTTTCCACACTAATACAAGTGCAAAAGTGGTTTCCTGCACCAACACAAGTGCGAAAAGTGGTTTTTCAACACTAACACAAGTGCGAAAAGTGGTTTTTCAACACTAACACAAGTGCGAAAAGTGTTTTTTCCACACTAATACAAGTGCAAAAGTGGTTTCCTGCACCAACACAAGTCCGAAATGTGGTTTTTCAACACTAACACAAGTGCGAAAAGTGGTTTTTCAACAGTCACAAGTGCGAAAAGTGTGTTTTCCACACTAATACAAGTGCAAAAGTGGTTTCCTGCACCAACAGAAGTGCGAAAAGTGGTTTTTCAACACTAACACAAGTGCGAAAAGTGGTTTTTCAACACCAACACAAGTGCGAAAAGTGGTTTTTCAACACTAACACAAGTGCAAAAAGTGGTTTTTCAACACTAACACAAGTGCGAAAAGTGTTTTTTCCACACTAATACAAGTGCAAAAGTGGTTTCCTGCACCAACACAAGTGCGAAAAGTGGTTTTTCAACACTAACACAAGTGCGAAAAGTGGTTTTGCAACACTAACAAAAGTGCGAAAAGTTGTTTTTCAACACTAACACAAGTGCGAAAAGTGGTTTTTCCACACTAATACAAGTGCAAAAGTGGTTTTTCAACACTAACACAAGTGCGAAAAGTGGTTTTTCAACACTAACACAAGTGCGAAAAGTGGTTTTCAACACTAACACAAGTGTGAAAAGTGGTTTTTCAACACTAATACAAGTGCAAAAGTGGTATCCTGCACCAACACAAGTGCGAAAGTGGTTTTTCAACACAAACACAAGTGCGAAAAGTGGTTTTTCCACACTAATAGAAGTGCAAAAGTGCTTTTCAACACTAACACAAGTGCGAAAAGTGGTTTTTCAACACTAACACAGGTGCGAAAAGTGGTTTTTCAACACTAATACAAGTGCAAAAGTGGTTTCCTGCACCAACACAAGTGCGAAAAGTGGTTTTTCAACACTAACACAAGTGTGAAAAGTGGTTTTTCAACACTAACACAAGTGCGAAAAGTGGTTTTTCAACACTAATACAAGTGCAAAAGTGGTATCCTGCACCAACACAAGTGCGAAAGTGGTTTTTCAACACTAACACAAGTGCGAAAAGTGGTTTTTCCACACTAATACAAGTGCAAAAGTGGTTTTTCAACACTAACACAAGTGCGAAAAGTGGTTTTTCAACACTAACACAAGTGCGAAAAGTGGTTTTTCAACACTAACACAAGTGTGAAAAGTGGTTTTTCAACACTAATACAAGTGCAAAAGTGGTATCCTGCACCAACACAAGTGCGAAAGTGGTTTTTCAACACTAACACAAGTGCGAAAAGTGGTTTTTCCACACTAGTAGAAGTGCAAAAGTGGTTTTTCAACACTAACACAAGTGCGAAAAGTGGTTTTTCAACACTAACACAGGTGCGAAAAGTGGTTTTTCAACACTAATACAAGTGCAAAAGTGGTTTCCTGCACCAACACAAGTGCGAAAAGTGGTTTTTCCACACTAATACAAGTGCAAAAGTGGTTTCCTGCACCAACACAAGTGCGAAAAGTGGTTTTTCAACACCAACACAAGTGCGAAAAGTGGTTTTTCAACACTAATACAAGTGCAAAAAGTGGTTTTTCAACACCAACACAAGTGCGAATTTTTTTTTTCCACACTAATACAAGTGCAAAAGTGGTTTCCTGCACCAACATAATTGCAAAAAGTGGTTTTTCAACACTAACACAAGTGCAAAAAGTGGTTTTTCAACACTAACACAAGTGTGAAAAGTGGCTTTTCAACACCAACACAAATGCGAAAAGTGGTTTTTCAACACCAACACAAGTGCGAAAAGTGGTTTTTTAACACTAACACAAGTGCGAAAAGTGTTTTTTCCACACTAATACAAGTACAAAAGTGGTTTCCTGCACCAACACAAGTGCGAAAAGTGGTTTTTCAACACTAACACATGTGCAAAAGTGGTTTCCTGCACCAACACAAGTGCGAAATGTGGTTTTTCAACACTAACACAAGTGCGAAAAGTGGTTTTTCAACACTAACACAAGTGCGAAAAGTGTTTTTTCCACACGAATACTAGTGCAAAAGTAGTTTCCTGCACCAATACAAGTGCGAAAAGTGGTTTTTCAACACTAACACAAGTGCGAAAAGTGGTTTTTCAACACTAACACTAGTGCGAAAAGTGGTTTTTCCACACTAATACAAGTGCAAAAGTGGTTTCCTACACCAACACAATTGCGAAAAGTGGTTTTTCAACACTAACACAAGTGCGAAAAGTGGTTTTTCAACACTAACACAAGTGCGAAAAGTGGTTTTTCAACACTAACACAAGTGCAAAAGTGGTTTCCTGCACCAACACAAGTGCGAAAAGTGGTTTTTCAACACTAACACAAGTGCGAAAAGTGGTTTTTCAACACCAACACAAGTGCGAAAAGTGGTTTTTCAACACTAACACAAGTGCAAAAAGTGGTTTTTCAACACTAACACAAGTGCGAAAAGTGTTTTTTCCACACTAATACAAGTGCAAAAGTGGTTTCCTGCACCAACACAAGTGCGAAAAGTGGTTTTTCAACACTAACACAAGTGCGAAAAGTGGTTTTGCAACACTAACACAAGTGCGAAAAGTTGTTTTTCAACACTAACACAAGTGCAAAAAGTGGTTTTTCAACACTAACACAAGTGCGAAAAGTGTTTTTTCCACACTAATACAAGTGCAAAAGTGGTTTCCTGCACCAACACAAGTGCGAAAAGTGGTTTTCCAACACTAACACAAGTGCGAAAAGTGGTTTTTCAACACTAACACAAGTGCGAAAAGTGTTTTTTCCACACTAATACAGGTGCAAAAGTGATTTCCTGCACCAACACAAGTGCGAAAAGTGGTTTTTCAACACTAACACAAGTGCGAAAAGTGGTTTTTCAACACTATCACAAGTGCAAAAAGTGTTTTTTCCACACTAATACAAGTGCGAAAAGTGGTTTTTCAACACTAACACAAGTGCGAAAAGTGGTTTTTCCACATTAATATAAGTGCAAAAGTGGTTTCATGCACCAACACAAGTGCGAAAAGTGGTTTTTCAACACTAACACAAGTGCGAAAAGTGGTTTTTCAACACTATCACAAGTGCAAAAAGTGTTTTTTCCACACCAATACAAGTGCGGAAAGTGGTTTTTCAACACTAACACAAATGCGAAAAGTGGTTTTTCAACACTAACACAAGTGCGAAAAGTGGTTTTTCAACACTAACACAAATGCGAAAAGTGGTTTTTCAACACTAACACAAGTGCGAAAAGTGGTTTTTTCACACTAATACAAGTGCAAAAGTGGTTTCCTGCACCAACACAAGTGCGAAAAGTGGTTTTTCAACACTATCACAAGTGCAAAAAGTGTTTTTCCCACACTAATACAAGTGCAAAAGTGGTTTCCTGCACCAACACAAGTGCAAAAAGTGGTTTTTCAACACTAACACAAGTGCCAAAAGTGGTTTTTCAACACTAACACAAGTGCGAAAAGTGGTTTTTCAACACTAACACAAGTGCGAAAAGTGGTTTTTCAACACTAACACAAGTGCGAAAAGTGGTTTTTCCACACTAACACAAGTGCGAAAAGTGTTTTTTCCACACTAATACAAGTGCAAAAGTGGTTTCCTGCACCAACACAAGTGCGAAAAGTGGTTTTTCAACACTATCACAAGTGCAAAAAGTGTTTTTTCCACACTAATACAAGTGCAAAAGTGGTTTCCTGCACCAACACAAGTGCGAAAAGTGGTTTTTCAACACTAACACAAGTGCAAAAAGTGGTTTTTCAACACTAACACAAGTGTGAAAAGTGTTTTTTCCACACTAATACAAGTGCAAAAGTGGTTTCCTGCACCAACACAAGTGCGAAAAGTGGTTTTTCAACACTAACACAAGTGCGAAAAGTGGTTTTTCAACACTAACACAAGTGCGAAAAGTGTATTTTCCACACTAATACAGGTGCAAAAGTGATTTCCTGCACCAACACAAGTGCGAAAAGTGGTTTTTCAACACTAACACAAGTGCAAAAAGTGGTTTTTCCACACTAATACAAGTGCAAAAGTGGTTTCCTGCACCAACACAAGTGCGTAAAGTGGTTTTTCAACACTAACACAAGTGCGAAAAGTGGTTTTTCCACACTAATACAAGTGCAAAAAGTGTTTTTTCCACACTAATACAAGTGCAAAAGTGGTTTCCTGCACCAACACAAGTGCGAAAAGTGGTTTTTCAACACTAACACAAGTGCGAAAAGTGGTTTTTCAACACTATCACAAGTGCAAAAAGAGTTTTTTCCACACTAATACAAGTGCGAAAAGTGGTTTTTCAACACTAACACAAATGCGAAAAGTGGTTTTTCAACACTAACACAAGTACGAAAAGTGTTTTTTCAACACTAACACAAGTGCGAAAAGTGGTTTTTCCACACTAATACAAGTGCAAAAGTGGTTTCCTGCACAAACACAAGTGCGAAAAGTGGTTTTTCAACACTAACACAAGCGCGAAAAGTGGTTTTTCAACACTATCACAAGTGCAAAAAGTGTTTTTTCCACACCAATACAAGTGCGAAAAGTGGTTTTTCAACACTAACACAAATGCGAAAATTGGTTTTTCAACACTAACACAAGTGCGAAAAGTGGTTTTTCCACACTAATACAAGTGCAAAAGTGGTTTCCTGCACCAACACAAGTGCGAAAAGTGGTTTTTCAAAACTATCACAAGTGCAAAAAGTGTTTTTCCCACACTAATACAAGTGCAAAAGTAGTTTCCTGCACCAACACAAGTGTGAAAAGTGGTTTTTCAACACTAACACAAGTGCGAAAAGTGGTTTTTCAACACTAACACAAGTGCGAAAAGTGGTTTTTCAACACTAACACAAGTGCGAAAAGTGTTTTTTCCACACTAATACAAGTGCAAAAGTGGTTTCCTGCACGAACACAAGTGCGAAAAGTGGTTTTTCAACACTAACACAAATGCGAAAAGTGGTTTTTCCACACTAATACAAGTGCAAAAGTGGTTTCCTGCACCAACACAAGTGCGAAAAGTGGTTTTTCAACACTAACACAAGTGCGAAAAGTGGTTTTTCAACACTAACACAAGTGCGAAAAGTGGTTTTTCAACACTAACACAAGTGCGAAAAGTGTTTTTTCCACACTAATACAAGTGCAAAAGTGGTTTCCTGCAACAACACAAGTGCGAAAAGTGGTTTTTCAACACTAACACAAGTGCGAAAAGTGGTTTTTCAACACTAACACAAGTGCGAAAAGTGTTTTTTCCACACTAAAACAGGTGCAAAAGTGTTTTCCTGCACCAACACAAGTGCGAAAAGTGGTTTTTCAACACTAACACAAGTGCGAAAAGTGGTTTTTCAACACTATCACAAGTGCAAAAAGTGTTTTTTCCACACTAATACAAGTGCGAAAAAGTGGTTTTTCAACACTAACACAAGTGCGAAAAGTGGTTTTTCCACATTAATATAAGTGCAAAAGTGGTTTCATGCACCAACACAAGTGCGAAAAGTGGTTTTTCAACACTAACACAAGTGCGAAAAGTGGTTTTTCAACACTATCACAAGTGCAAAAAGTGTTTTTTCCACACCAATACAAGTGCGGAAAGTGGTTTTTCAACACTAACACAAATGCGAAAAGTGGTTTTTCAACACTAACACAAGTGCGAAAAGTGGTTTTTCAACACTAACACAAATGCGAAAAGTGGTTTTTCAACACTAACACAAGTGCGAAAAGTGGTTTTTCCACACTCATACAAGTGCAAAAGTGGTTTCCTGCACCAACACAAGTGCGAAAAGTGGTTTTTCAACACTATCACAAGTGCAAAAAGTGTTTTTCCCACACTAATACAAGTGCAAAAGTGGTTTCCTGCACCAACACAAGTGCAAAAAGTGGTTTTTCAACACTAACACAAGTGCCAAAAGTGGTTTTTCAACACTAACGCAAGTGCGAAAAGTGGTTTTTCAACACTAACACAAGTGCGAAAAGTGTTTTTTCCACATTAATACAAGTGCAAAAGTGGTTTCCTGCACCAACACAAGTGCGAAAAGTGGTTTTTCAACACTAACACAAGTGTGAAAAGTGGTTTTTCCACACTAATACAAGTACAAAAGTGTTTCCTGCACCAACACAAGTGCGAAAAGTGGTTTTTCAACACTAACACAAGTGCGAAAAGTGGTTTTTCCACACTAACACAAGTGCGAAAAGTGTTTTTTCCACACCAATACAAGTGCAAAAGTGGTTTGCTGCACCAACACAAGTGCGAAAAGTGGTTTTTCAACACTATCACAAGTGCAAAAAGTGTTTTTTCCACACTAATACAAGTGCAAAAGTGGTTTCCTGCACCAACACAAGTGCGAAAAGTGGTTTTTCAACACTAACACAAGTGCCAAAAGTGGTTTTTCAACACTAACACAAGTGCGAAAAGTGGTTTTTCAACACTAACACAAGTGCGAAAAGTGTTTTTTCCACACTAATACTAGTGCAAAAGTAGTTTCCTGCACCAATACAAGTGCGAAAAGTGGTTTTTCAACACCAACACAAGTGCGAATTTTTTTTTCCACACTAATACAAGTGCAAAAGTGGTTTCCTGCACCAACACAATTGCAAAAAGTGGTTTTTCAACACCAACACAAGTGCGAATTTTTTTTTTCCACACTAATACAAGTGCAAAAGTGGTTTCCTGCACCAACACAATTGCAAAAAGTGGTTTTTCAACACTAACACAAGTGCAAAAAGTGGTTTTTCAACACTAACACAAGTGTGAAAAGTGGCTTTTCAACACCAACACAAATGCGAAAAGTGTTTTTTCCACACTAATACTAGTGCAAAAGTAGTTTCCTGCACCAATACAAGTGCAAAAAGTGGTTTTTCAACACCAACACAAGTGCGAATTTTTTTTTTCCACACTAATACAAGTGCAAAAGTGGTTTCCTGCACCAACACAATTGCAAAAAGTGGTTTTTCAACACTAACACAAGTGCAAAAAGTGGTTTTTCAACACTAACACAAGTGTGAAAAGTGGCTTTTCAACACCAACACAAATGCGAAAAGTGGTTTTTCAACACCAACACAAGTGCGAAAAGTGGTTTTTGAACACTAACACAAGTGCGAAAAGTGTTTTTTCCACACTAATACAAGTACAAAAGTGGTTTCCTGCACCAACACAAGTGCGAAAAGTGGTTTTTCAACACTAACACAAGTGCAAAAGTGGTTTCCTGCACCAACACAAGTGCGAAATGTGGTTTTTCAACACTAACACAAGTGCGAAAAGTGGTTTTTCAACACTAACACAAGTGCGAAAAGTGTTTTTTCCACACTAATACTAGTGCAAAAGTAGTTTCCTGCACCAATACAAGTGCGAAAAGTGGTTTTTCAACACTAACACAAGTGCGAAAAGTGGTTTTTCAACACTAACACTAGTGCGAAAAGTGGTTTTTCCACACTAATACAAGTGCAAAAGTGGTTTCCTACACCAACACAATTGCGAAAAGTGGTTTTTCAACACTAACACAAGTGCGAAAAGTGGTTTTTCAACACTAACACAAGTGCGAAAAGTGGTTTTTCAACACTAACACAAGTGCAAAAGTGGTTTCCTGCACCAACACAAGTGCGAAAAGTGGTTTTTCAACACTAACACAAGTGTGAAAAGTGGTTTTTCAACACCAACACAAGTGCGAAAAGTGGTTTTTCAACACTAACACAAGTGCAAAAAGTGGTTTTTCAACACTAACACAAGTGCGAAAAGTGTTTTTTCCACACTAATACAAGTGCAAAAGTGGTTTCCTGCACCAACACAAGTGCGAAAAGTGGTTTTTCAACACTAACACAGGTGCGAAAAGTGGTTTTTCAACACTAATACAAGTGCAAAAGTGGTTTCCTGCACCAACACAAGTGCGAAAAGTGGTTTTTCCACACTAATACAAGTGCAAAAGTGGTTTCCTGCACCAACACAAGTGCGAAAAGTGGTTTTTCAACACCAACACAAGTGCGAAAAGTGGTTTTTCAACACTAATACAAGTGCAAAAAGTGGTTTTTCAACACCAACACAAGTGCGAATTTTTTTTTTCCACACTAATACAAGTGCAAAAGTGGTTTCCTGCACCAACATAATTGCAAAAAGTGGTTTTTCAACACTAACACAAGTGCAAAAAGTGGTTTTTCAACACTAACACAAGTGTGAAAAGTGGCTTTTCAACACCAACACAAATGCGAAAAGTGGTTTTTCAACACCAACACAAGTGCGAAAAGTGGTTTTTTAACACTAACACAAGTGCGAAAAGTGTTTTTTCCACACTAATACAAGTACAAAAGTGGTTTCCTGCACCAACACAAGTGCGAAAAGTGGTTTTTCAACACTAACACATGTGCAAAAGTGGTTTCCTGCACCAACACAAGTGCGAAATGTGGTTTTTCAACACTAACACAAGTGCGAAAAGTGGTTTTTCAACACTAACACAAGTGCGAAAAGTGTTTTTTCCACACGAATACTAGTGCAAAAGTAGTTTCCTGCACCAATACAAGTGCGAAAAGTGGTTTTTCAACACTAACACAAGTGCGAAAAGTGGTTTTTCAACACTAACACTAGTGCGAAAAGTGGTTTTTCCACACTAATACAAGTGCAAAAGTGGTTTCCTACACCAACACAATTGCGAAAAGTGGTTTTTCAACACTAACACAAGTGCGAAAAGTGGTTTTTCAACACTAACACAAGTGCGAAAAGTGGTTTTTCAACACTAACACAAGTGCAAAAGTGGTTTCCTGCACCAACACAAGTGCGAAAAGTGGTTTTTCAACACTAACACAAGTGCGAAAAGTGGTTTTTCAACACCAACACAAGTGCGAAAAGTGGTTTTTCAACACTAACACAAGTGCAAAAAGTGGTTTTTCAACACTAACACAAGTGCGAAAAGTGTTTTTTCCACACTAATACAAGTGCAAAAGTGGTTTCCTGCACCAACACAAGTGCGAAAAGTGGTTTTTCAACACTAACACAAGTGCGAAAAGTGGTTTTGCAACACTAACACAAGTGCGAAAAGTTGTTTTTCAACACTAACACAAGTGCAAAAAGTGGTTTTTCAACACTAACACAAGTGCGAAAAGTGTTTTTTCCACACTAATACAAGTGCAAAAGTGGTTTCCTGCACCAACACAAGTGCGAAAAGTGGTTTTCCAACACTAACACAAGTGCGAAAAGTGGTTTTTCAACACTAACACAAGTGCGAAAAGTGTTTTTTCCACACTAATACAGGTGCAAAAGTGATTTCCTGCACCAACACAAGTGCGAAAAGTGGTTTTTCAACACTAACACAAGTGCGAAAAGTGGTTTTTCAACACTATCACAAGTGCAAAAAGTGTTTTTTCCACACTAATACAAGTGCGAAAAGTGGTTTTTCAACACTAACACAAGTGCGAAAAGTGGTTTTTCCACATTAATATAAGTGCAAAAGTGGTTTCATGCACCAACACAAGTGCGAAAAGTGGTTTTTCAACACTAACACAAGTGCGAAAAGTGGTTTTTCAACACTATCACAAGTGCAAAAAGTGTTTTTTCCACACCAATACAAGTGCGGAAAGTGGTTTTTCAACACTAACACAAATGCGAAAAGTGGTTTTTCAACACTAACACAAGTGCGAAAAGTGGTTTTTCAACACTAACACAAATGCGAAAAGTGGTTTTTCAACACTAACACAAGTGCGAAAAGTGGTTTTTTCACACTAATACAAGTGCAAAAGTGGTTTCCTGCACCAACACAAGTGCGAAAAGTGGTTTTTCAACACTATCACAAGTGCAAAAAGTGTTTTTCCCACACTAATACAAGTGCAAAAGTGGTTTCCTGCACCAACACAAGTGCAAAAAGTGGTTTTTCAACACTAACACAAGTGCCAAAAGTGGTTTTTCAACACTAACACAAGTGCGAAAAGTGGTTTTTCAACACTAACACAAGTGCGAAAAGTGGTTTTTCAACACTAACACAAGTGCGAAAAGTGGTTTTTCCACACTAACACAAGTGCGAAAAGTGTTTTTTCCACACTAATACAAGTGCAAAAGTGGTTTCCTGCACCAACACAAGTGCGAAAAGTGGTTTTTCAACACTATCACAAGTGCAAAAAGTGTTTTTTCCACACTAATACAAGTGCAAAAGTGGTTTCCTGCACCAACACAAGTGCGAAAAGTGGTTTTTCAACACTAACACAAGTGCAAAAAGTGGTTTTTCAACACTAACACAAGTGTGAAAAGTGTTTTTTCCACACTAATACAAGTGCAAAAGTGGTTTCCTGCACCAACACAAGTGCGCAAAGTGGTTTTTCAACACTAACACAAGTGCGAAAAGTGGTTTTTCAACACTAACACAAGTGCGAAAAGTGTATTTTCCACACTAATACAGGTGCAAAAGTGATTTCCTGCACCAACACAAGTGCGAAAAGTGGTTTTTCAACACTAACACAAGTGCAAAAAGTGGTTTTTCCACACTAATACAAGTGCAAAAGTGGTTTCCTGCACCAACACAAGTGCGTAAAGTGGTTTTTCAACACTAACACAAGTGCGAAAAGTGGTTTTTCCACACTAATACAAGTGCAAAAAGTGTTTTTTCCACACTAATACAAGTGCAAAAGTGGTTTCCTGCACCAACACAAGTGCGAAAAGTGGTTTTTCAACACTAACACAAGTGCGAAAAGTGGTTTTTCAACACTATCACAAGTGCAAAAAGAGTTTTTTCCACACTAATACAAGTGCGAAAAGTGGTTTTTCAACACTAACACAAATGCGAAAAGTGGTTTTTCAACACTAACACAAGTACGAAAAGTGTTTTTTCAACACTAACACAAGTGCGAAAAGTGGTTTTTCCACACTAATACAAGTGCAAAAGTGGTTTCCTGCACAAACACAAGTGCGAAAAGTGGTTTTTCAACACTAACACAAGCGCGAAAAGTGGTTTTTCAACACTATCACAAGTGCAAAAAGTGTTTTTTCCACACCAATACAAGTGCGAAAAGTGGTTTTTCAACACTAACACAAATGCGAAAATTGGTTTTTCAACACTAACACAAGTGCGAAAAGTGGTTTTTCCACACTAATACAAGTGCAAAAGTGGTTTCCTGCACCAACACAAGTGCGAAAAGTGGTTTTTCAAAACTATCACAAGTGCAAAAAGTGTTTTTCCCACACTAATACAAGTGCAAAAGTAGTTTCCTGCACCAACACAAGTGTGAAAAGTGGTTTTTCAACACTAACACAAGTGCGAAAAGTGGTTTTTCAACACTAACACAAGTGCGAAAAGTGGTTTTTCAACACTAACACAAGTGCGAAAAGTGTTTTTTCCACACTAATACAAGTGCAAAAGTGGTTTCCTGCACGAACACAAGTGCGAAAAGTGGTTTTTCAACACTAACACAAATGCGAAAAGTGGTTTTTCCACACTAATACAAGTGCAAAAGTGGTTTCCTGCACCAACACAAGTGCGAAAAGTGGTTTTTCAACACTAACACAAGTGCGAAAAGTGGTTTTTCAACACTAACACAAGTGCGAAAAGTGGTTTTTCAACACTAACACAAGTGCGAAAAGTGTTTTTTCCACACTAATACAAGTGCAAAAGTGGTTTCCTGCAACAACACAAGTGCGAAAAGTGGTTTTTCAACACTAACACAAGTGCGAAAAGTGGTTTTTCAACACTAACACAAGTGCGAAAAGTGTTTTTTCCACACTAAAACAGGTGCAAAAGTGTTTTCCTGCACCAACACAAGTGCGAAAAGTGGTTTTTCAACACTAACACAAGTGCGAAAAGTGGTTTTTCAACACTATCACAAGTGCAAAAAGTGTTTTTTCCACACTAATACAAGTGCGAAAAGTGGTTTTTCAACACTAACACAAGTGCGAAAAGTGGTTTTTCCACATTAATATAAGTGCAAAAGTGGTTTCATGCACCAACACAAGTGCGAAAAGTGGTTTTTCAACACTAACACAAGTGCGAAAAGTGGTTTTTCAACACTATCACAAGTGCAAAAAGTGTTTTTTCCACACCAATACAAGTGCGGAAAGTGGTTTTTCAACACTAACACAAATGCGAAAAGTGGTTTTTCAACACTAACACAAGTGCGAAAAGTGGTTTTTCAACACTAACACAAATGCGAAAAGTGGTTTTTCAACACTAACACAAGTGCGAAAAGTGGTTTTTCCACACTCATACAAGTGCAAAAGTGGTTTCCTGCACCAACACAAGTGCGAAAAGTGGTTTTTCAACACTATCACAAGTGCAAAAAGTGTTTTTCCCACACTAATACAAGTGCAAAAGTGGTTTCCTGCACCAACACAAGTGCAAAAAGTGGTTTTTCAACACTAACACAAGTGCCAAAAGTGGTTTTTCAACACTAACGCAAGTGCGAAAAGTGGTTTTTCAACACTAACACAAGTGCGAAAAGTGTTTTTTCCACATTAATACAAGTGCAAAAGTGGTTTCCTGCACCAACACAAGTGCGAAAAGTGGTTTTTCAACACTAACACAAGTGTGAAAAGTGGTTTTTCCACACTAATACAAGTACAAAAGTGTTTCCTGCACCAACACAAGTGCGAAAAGTGGTTTTTCAACACTAACACAAGTGCGAAAAGTGGTTTTTCCACACTAACACAAGTGCGAAAAGTGTTTTTTCCACACCAATACAAGTGCAAAAGTGGTTTGCTGCACCAACACAAGTGCGAAAAGTGGTTTTTCAACACTATCACAAGTGCAAAAAGTGTTTTTTCCACACTAATACAAGTGCAAAAGTGGTTTCCTGCACCAACACAAGTGCGAAAAGTGGTTTTTCAACACTAACACAAGTGCCAAAAGTGGTTTTTCAACACTAACACAAGTGCGAAAAGTGGTTTTTCAACACTAACACAAGTGCGAAAAGTGTTTTTTCCACACTAATACTAGTGCAAAAGTAGTTTCCTGCACCAATACAAGTGCGAAAAGTGGTTTTTCAACACCAACACAAGTGCGAATTTTTTTTTTCCACACTAATACAAGTGCAAAAGTGGTTTCCTGCACCAACACAATTGCAAAAAGTGGTTTTTCAACACCAACACAAGTGCGAATTTTTTTTTTCCACACTAATACAAGTGCAAAAGTGGTTTCCTGCACCAACACAATTGCAAAAAGTGGTTTTTCAACACTAACACAAGTGCAAAAAGTGGTTTTTCAACACTAACACAAGTGTGAAAAGTGGCTTTTCAACACCAACACAAATGCGAAAAGTGTTTTTTCCACACTAATACTAGTGCAAAAGTAGTTTCCTGCACCAATACAAGTGCAAAAAGTGGTTTTTCAACACCAACACAAGTGCGAATTTTTTTTTTCCACACTAATACAAGTGCAAAAGTGGTTTCCTGCACCAACACAATTGCAAAAAGTGGTTTTTCAACACTAACACAAGTGCAAAAAGTGGTTTTTCAACACTAACACAAGTGTGAAAAGTGGCTTTTCAACACCAACACAAATGCGAAAAGTGGTTTTTCAACACCAACACAAGTGCGAAAAGTGGTTTTTGAACACTAACACAAGTGCGAAAAGTGTTTTTTCCACACTAATACAAGTACAAAAGTGGTTTCCTGCACCAACACAAGTGCGAAAAGTGGTTTTTCAACACTAACACAAGTGCAAAAGTGGTTTCCTGCACCAACACAAGTGCGAAATGTGGTTTTTCAACACTAACACAAGTGCGAAAAGTGGTTTTTCAACACTAACACAAGTGCGAAAAGTGTTTTTTTCCACACTAATACTAGTGCAAAAGTAGTTTCCTGCACCAATACAAGTGCGAAAAGTGGTTTTTCAACACTAACACAAGTGCGAAAAGTGGTTTTTCAACACTAACACTAGTGCGAAAAGTGGTTTTTCCACACTAATACAAGTGCAAAAGTGGTTTCCTACACCAACACAATTGCGAAAAGTGGTTTTTCAACACTAACACAAGTGCGAAAAGTGGTTTTTCAACACTAACACAAGTGCGAAAAGTGGTTTTTCAACACTAACACAAGTGCAAAAGTGGTTTCCTGCACCAACACAAGTGCGAAAAGTGGTTTTTCAACACTAACACAAGTGTGAAAAGTGGTTTTTCAACACCAACACAAGTGCGAAAAGTGGTTTTTCAACACTAACACAAGTGCAAAAAGTGGTTTTTCAACACTAACACAAGTGCGAAAAGTGTTTTTTCCACACTAATACAAGTGCAAAAGTGGTTTCCTGCACCAACACAAGTGCGAAAAGTGGTTTTTCAACACTAACACAAGTGCGAAAAGTGGTTTTGCAACACTAACACAAGTGCGAAAAGTTGTTTTTCAACACTAACACAAGTGCAAAAAGTGGTTTTTCAACACTAACACAAGTGCGAAAAGTGTTTTTTCCACACTAATACAAGTGCAAAAGTGGTTTCCTGCACCAACACAAGTGCGAAAAGTGGTTTTCCAACACTAACACAAGTGCGAAAAGTGGTTTTTCAACACTAACACAAGTGCGAAAAGTGTTTTTTCCACACTAATACAGGTGCAAAAGTGATTTCCTGCACCAACACAAGTGCGAAAAGTGGTTTTTCAACACTAACACAAGTGCGAAAAGTGGTTTTTCAACACTATCACAAGTGCAAAAAGTGTTTTTTCCACACTAATACAAGTGCGAAAAGTGGTTTTTCAACACTAACACAAGTGCGAAAAGTGGTTTTTCCACATTAATATAAGTGCAAAAGTGGTTTCATGCACCAACACAAGTGCGAAAAGTGGTTTTTCAACACTAGCACAAGTGCGAAAAGTGGTTTTTCAACACTATCACAAGTGCAAAAAGTGTTTTTTCCACACCAATACAAGTGCGGAAAGTGGTTTTTCAACACTAACACAAATGCGAAAAGTGTTTTTTCCACATTAATACAAGTGCAAAAGTGGTTTCCTGCACCAACACAAGTGCGAAAAGTGGTTTTTCAACACTAACACAAGTGTGAAAAGTGGTTTTTCCACACTAATACAAGTACAAAAGTGTTTCCTGCACCAACACAAGTGCGAAAAGTGGTTTTTCAACACTAACACAAGTGCGAAAAGTGGTTTTTCCACACTAACACAAGTGCGAAAAGTGTTTTTTCCACACCAATACAAGTGCAAAAGTGGTTTCCTGCACCAACACAAGTGCGAAAAGTGGTTTTTCAACACTATCACAAGTGCAAAAAGTGTTTTTTCCACACTAATACAAGTGCAAAAGTGGTTTCCTGCACCAACACAAGTGCGAAAAGTGGTTTTTCAACACTAACACAAGTGCGAAAAGTGGTTTTTCAACACTAACACAAGTGTGAAAAGTGTTTTTTCCACACTAATACAAGTGCAAAAGTGGTTTCCTGCACCAACACAAGTGCGAAAAGTGGTTTTTCAACACTAACACAAGTGCCAAAAGTGGTTTTTCAACACTAACACAAGTGCGAAAAGTGGTTTTTCAACACTAACACAAGTGCGAAAAGTGTTTTTTCCACACTAATACTAGTGCAAAAGTAGTTTCCTGCACCAATACAAGTGCGAAAAGTGGTTTTTCAACACCAACACAAGTGCGAATTTTTTTTTCCACACTAATACAAGTGCAAAAGTGGTTTCCTGCACCAACACAATTGCAAAAAGTGGTTTTTCAACACCAACACAAGTGCGAATTTTTTTTTTCCACACTAATACAAGTGCAAAAGTGGTTTCCTGCACAAACACAATTGCAAAAAGTGGTTTTTCAACACTAACACAAGTGCAAAAAGTGGTTTTTCAACACTAACACAAGTGTGAAAAGTGGCTTTTCAACACCAACACAAATGCGAAAAGTGTTTTTTCCACACTAATACTAGTGCAAAAGTAGTTTCCTGCACCAATACAAGTGCAAAAAGTGGTTTTTCAACACCAACACAAGTGCGAATTTTTTTTTTCCACACTAATACAAGTGCAAAAGTGGTTTCCTGCACCAACACAATTGCAAAAAGTGGTTTTTCAACACTAACACAAGTGCAAAAAGTGGTTTTTCAACACTAACACAAGTGTGAAAAGTGGCTTTTCAACACCAACACAAATGCGAAAAGTGGTTTTTCAACACCAACACAAGTGCGAAAAGTGGTTTTTGAACACTAACACAAGTGCGAAAAGTGTTTTTTCCACACTAATACAAGTACAAAAGTGGTTTCCTGCACCAACACAAGTGCGAAAAGTGGTTTTTCAACACTAACACAAGTGCAAAAGTGGTTTCCTGCACCAACACAAGTGCGAAATGTGGTTTTTCAACACTAACACAAGTGCGAAAAGTGGTTTTTCAACACTAACACAAGTGCGAAAAGTGTTTTTTCCACACTAATACTAGTGCAAAAGTAGTTTCCTGCACCAATACAAGTGCGAAAAGTGGTTTTTCAACACTAACACAAGTGCGAAAAGTGGTTTTTCAACACTAACACTAGTGCGAAAAGTGGTTTTTCCACACTAATACAAGTGCAAAAGTGGTTTCCTACACCAACACAATTGCGAAAAGTGGTTTTTCAACACTAACACAAGTGCGAAAAGTGGTTTTTCAACACTAACACAAGTGCGAAAAGTGGTTTTTCAACACTAACACAAGTGCAAAAGTGGTTTCCTGCACCAACACAAGTGCGAAAAGTGGTTTTTCAACACTAACACAAGTGCGAAAAGTGGTTTTTCAACACCAACACAAGTGCGAAAAGTGGTTTTTCAACACTAACACAAGTGCAAAAAGTGGTTTTTCAACACTAACACAAGTGCGAAAAGTGTTTTTTCCACACTAATACAAGTGCAAAAGTGGTTTCCTGCACCAACACAAGTGCGAAAAGTGGTTTTTCAACACTAACACAAGTGCGAAAAGTGGTTTTGCAACACTAACACAAGTGCGAAAAGTTGTTTTTCAACACTGACACAAGTGCAAAAAGTGGTTTTTCAACACTAACACAAGTGCGAAAAGTGTTTTTTCCACACTAATACAAGTGCAAAAGTGGTTTCCTGCACCAACACAAGTGCGAAAAGTGGTTTTCCAACACTAACACAAGTGCGAAAAGTGGTTTTTCAACACTAACACAAGTGCGAAAAGTGTTTTTTCCACACTAATACAGGTGCAAAAGTGATTTCCTGCACCAACACAAGTGCGAAAAGTGGTTTTTCAACACTAACACAAGTGCGAAAAGTGGTTTTTCAACACTATCACAAGTGCAAAAAGTGTTTTTTCCACACTAATACAAGTGCGAAAAGTGGTTTTTCAACACTAACACAAGTGCGAAAAGTGGTTTTTCCACATTAATATAAGTGCAAAAGTGGTTTCATGCACCAACACAAGTGCGAAAAGTGGTTTTTCAACACTAACACAAGTGCGAAAAGTGGTTTTTCAACACTATCACAAGTGCAAAAAGTGTTTTTTCCACACCAATACAAGTGCGGAAAGTGGTTTTTCAACACTAACACAAATGCGAAAAGTGGTTTTTCAACACTAACACAAGTGCGAAAAGTGGTTTTTCAACACTAACACAAATGCGAAAAGTGGTTTTTCAACACTAACACAAGTGCGAAAAGTGGTTTTTTCACACTAATACAAGTGCAAAAGTGGTTTCCTGCACCAACACAAGTGCGAAAAGTGGTTTTTCAACACTATCACAAGTGCAAAAAGTGTTTTTCCCACACTAATACAAGTGCAAAAGTGGTTTCCTGCACCAACACAAGTGCAAAAAGTGGTTTTTCAACACTAACACAAGTGCCAAAAGTGGTTTTTCAACACTAACACAAGTGCGAAAAGTGGTTTTTCAACACTAACACAAGTGCGAAAAGTGGTTTTTCAACACTAACACAAGTGCGAAAAGTGGTTTTTCCACACTAACACAAGTGCGAAAAGTGTTTTTTCCACACTAATACAAGTGCAAAAGTGGTTTCCTGCACCAACACAAGTGCGAAAAGTGGTTTTTCAACACTATCACAAGTGCAAAAAGTGTTTTTTCCACACTAATACAAGTGCAAAAGTGGTTTCCTGCACCAACACAAGTGCGAAAAGTGGTTTTTCAACACTAACACAAGTGCAAAAAGTGGTTTTTCAACACTAACACAAGTGTGAAAAGTGTTTTTTCCACACTAATACAAGTGCAAAAGTGGTTTCCTGCACCAACACAAGTGCGAAAAGTGGTTTTTCAACACTAACACAAGTGCGAAAAGTGGTTTTTCAACACTAACACAAGTGCGAAAAGTGTATTTTCCACACTAATACAGGTGCAAAAGTGATTTCCTGCACCAACACAAGTGCGAAAAGTGGTTTTTCAACACTAACACAAGTGCAAAAAGTGGTTTTTCCACACTAATACAAGTGCAAAAGTGGTTTCCTGCACCAACACAAGTGCGTAAAGTGGTTTTTCAACACTAACACAAGTGCGAAAAGTGGTTTTTCCACACTAATACAAGTGCGAAAAGTGTTTTTTCCACACTAATACAAGTGCAAAAGTGGTTTCCTGCACCAACACAAGTGCGAAAAGTGGTTTTTCAACACTAACACAAGTGCGAAAAGTGGTTTTTCAACACTATCACAAGTGCAAAAAGAGTTTTTTCCACACTAATACAAGTGCGAAAAGTGGTTTTTCAACACTAACACAAATGCGAAAAGTGGTTTTTCAACACAAACACAAGTACGAAAAGTGTTTTTTCAACACTAACACAAGTGCGAAAAGTGGTTTTTCCACACTAATACAAGTGCAAAAGTGGTTTCCTGCACCAACACAAGTGCGAAAAGTGGTTTTTCAACACTAACACAAGCGCGAAAAGTGGTTTTTCAACACTATCACAAGTGCAAAAAGTGTTTTTTCCACACCAATACAAGTGCGAAAAGTGGTTTTTCAACACTAACACAAATGCGAAAATTGGTTTTTCAACACTAACACAAGTGCGAAAAGTGGTTTTTCCACACTAATACAAGTGCAAAAGTGGTTTCCTGCACCAACACAAGTGCGAAAAGTGGTTTTTCAAAACTATCACAAGTGCAAAAAGTGTTTTTCCCACACTAATACAAGTGCGAAAGTAGTTTCCTGCACCAACACAAGTGCGAAAAGTGGTTTTCCAACACTAACACAAGTGCGAAAAGTGGTTTTTCAACACTAACACAAGTGCGAAAAGTGGTTTTTCAACACTATCACAAGTGCAAAAAGAGTTTTTTCCACACTAATACAAGTGCGAAAAGTGGTTTTTCAACACTAACACAAATGCGAAAAGTGGTTTTTCAACACAAACACAAGTACGAAAAGTGTTTTTTCAACACTAACACAAGTGCGAAAAGTGGTTTTTCCACACTAATACAAGTGCAAAAGTGGTTTCCTGCACCAACACAAGTGCGAAAAGTGGTTTTTCAACACTAACACAAGCGCGAAAAGTGGTTTTTCAACACTATCACAAGTGCAAAAAGTGTTTTTTCCACACCAATACAAGTGCGAAAAGTGGTTTTTCAACACTAACACAAATGCGAAAATTGGTTTTTCAACACTAACACAAGTGCGAAAAGTGGTTTTTCCACACTAATACAAGTGCAAAAGTGGTTTCCTGCACCAACACAAGTGCGAAAAGTGGTTTTTCAACACTAACACAAGTGCGAAAAGTGTTTTTTCCACACTAATACAAGTGCAAAAGTGGTTTCCTGCACCAACACAAGTGCGAAAAGTGGTTTTCCAACACTAACACAAGTGCGAAAAGTGGTTTTTCAACACTAACACAAGTGCGAAAAGTGTTTTTTCCACACTAATACAGGTGCAAAAGTGATTTCCTGCACCAACACAAGTGCGAAAAGTGGTTTTTCAACACTAACACAAGTGCGAAAAGTGGTTTTTCAACACTATCACAAGTGCAAAAAGTGTTTTTTCCACACTAATACAAGTGCGAAAAGTGGTTTTTCAACACTAATACAAGTGCAAAAGTGGTTTCCTGCACCAACACAAGTGCGAAAAGTGGTTTTTCAACACTAACACAAGTGCAAAAAGTAGTTTTTCAACACTAACACAAGTGTGAAAAGTGTTTTTTCCACACTAATACAAGTGCAAAAGTGGTTTCCTGCACCAACACAAGTGCGAAAAGTGGTTTTTCAACACTAACACAAGTGCGAAAAGTGGTTTTTCAACACTAACACAAGTGCGAAAAGTGTATTTTCCACACTAATACAGGTGCAAAAGTGATTTCCTGCACCAACACAAGTGCGAAAAGTGGTTTTTCAACACTAACACAAGTGCAAAAAGTGGTTTTTCCACACTAATACAAGTGCAAAAGTGGTTTCCTGCACCAACACAAGTGCGTAAAGTGGTTTTTCAACACTAACACAAGTGCGAAAAGTGGTTTTTCCACACTAATACAAGTGCGAAAAGTGTTTTTTCCACACTAATACAAGTGCAAAAGTGGTTTCCTGCACCAACACAAGTGCGAAAAGTGGTTTTTCAACACTAACACAAGTGCGAAAAGTGGTTTTTCAACACTATCACAAGTGCAAAAAGAGTTTTTTCCACACTAATACAAGTGCGAAAAGTGGTTTTTCAACACTAACACAAATGCGAAAAGTGGTTTTTCAACACAAACACAAGTACGAAAAGTGTTTTTTCAACACTAACACAAGTGCGAAAAGTGGTTTTTCCACACTAATACAAGTGCAAAAGTGGTTTCCTGCACCAACACAAGTGCGAAAAGTGGTTTTTCAACACTAACACAAGCGCGAAAAGTGGTTTTTCAACACTATCACAAGTGCAAAAAGTGTTTTTTCCACACCAATACAAGTGCGAAAAGTGGTTTTTCAACACTAACACAAATGCGAAAATTGGTTTTTCAACACTAACACAAGTGCGAAAAGTGGTTTTTCCACACTAATACAAGTGCAAAAGTGGTTTCCTGCACCAACACAAGTGCGAAAAGTGGTTTTTCAAAACTATCACAAGTGCAAAAAGTGTTTTTCCCACACTAATACAAGTGCGAAAGTAGTTTCCTGCACCAACACAAGTGCGAAAAGTGGTTTTCCAACACTAACACAAGTGCGAAAAGTGGTTTTTCAACACTAACACAAGTGCGAAAAGTGGTTTTTCAACACTATCACAAGTGCAAAAAGAGTTTTTTCCACACTAATACAAGTGCGAAAAGTGGTTTTTCAACACTAACACAAATGCGAAAAGTGGTTTTTCAACACAAACACAAGTACGAAAAGTGTTTTTTCAACACTAACACAAGTGCGAAAAGTGGTTTTTCCACACTAATACAAGTACAAAAGTGGTTTCCTGCACCAACACAAGTGCGAAAAGTGGTTTTTCAACACTAACACAAGCGCGAAAAGTGGTTTTTCAACACTATCACAAGTGCAAAAAGTGTTTTTTCCACACCAATACAAGTGCGAAAAGTGGTTTTTCAACACTAACACAAATGCGAAAATTGGTTTTTCAACACTAACACAAGTGCGAAAAGTGGTTTTTCCACACTAATACAAGTGCAAAAGTGGTTTCCTGCACCAACACAAGTGCGAAAAGTGGTTTTTCAACACTAACACAAGTGCGAAAAGTGTTTTTTCCACACTAATACAAGTGCAAAAGTGGTTTCCTGCACCAACACAAGTGCGAAAAGTGGTTTTCCAACACTAACACAAGTGCGAAAAGTGGTTTTTCAACACTAACACAAGTGCGAAAAGTGTTTTTTCCACACTAATACAGGTGCAAAAGTGATTTCCTGCACCAACACAAGTGCGAAAAGTGGTTTTTCAACACTAACACAAGTGCGAAAAGTGGTTTTTCAACACTATCACAAGTGCAAAAAGTGTTTTTTCCACACTAATACAAGTGCGAAAAGTGGTTTTTCAACACTAACACAAGTGCGAAAAGTGGTTTTTCCACATTAATATAAGTGCAAAAGTGGTTTCATGCACCAACACAAGTGCGAAAAGTGGTTTTTCAACACTAACACAAGTGCGAAAAGTGGTTTTTCAACACTATCACAAGTGCAAAAAGTGTTTTTTCCACACCAATACAAGTGCGGAAAGTGGTTTTTCAACACTAACACAAATGCGAAAAGTGGTTTTTCAACACTAACACAAGTGCGAAAAGTGGTTTTTCAACACTAACACAAATGCGAAAAGTGGTTTTTCAACACTAACACAAGTGCGAAAAGTGGTTTTTTCACACTAATACAAGTGCAAAAGTGGTTTCCTGCACCAACACAAGTGCGAAAAGTGGTTTTTCAACACTATCACAAGTGCAAAAAGTGTTTTTCCCACACTAATACAAGTGCAAAAGTGGTTTCCTGCACCAACACAAGTGCAAAAAGTGGTTTTTCAACACTAACACAAGTGCCAAAAGTGGTTTTTCAACACTAACACAAGTGCGAAAAGTGGTTTTTCAACACTAACACAAGTGCGAAAAGTGGTTTTTCAACACTAACACAAGTGCGAAAAGTGGTTTTTCCACACTAACACAAGTGCGAAAAGTGTTTTTTCCACACTAATACAAGTGCAAAAGTGGTTTCCTGCACCAACACAAGTGCGAAAAGTGGTTTTTCAACACTATCACAAGTGCAAAAAGTGTTTTTTCCACACTAATACAAGTGCAAAAGTGGTTTCCTGCACCAACACAAGTGCGAAAAGTGGTTTTTCAACACTAACACAAGTGCAAAAAGTGGTTTTTCAACACTAACACAAGTGTGAAAAGTGTTTTTTCCACACTAATACAAGTGCAAAAGTGGTTTCCTGCACCAACACAAGTGCGAAAAGTGGTTTTTCAACACTAACACAAGTGCGAAAAGTGGTTTTTCAACACTAACACAAGTGCGAAAAGTGTATTTTCCACACTAATACAGGTGCAAAAGTGATTTCCTGCACCAACACAAGTGCGAAAAGTGGTTTTTCAACACTAACACAAGTGCAAAAAGTGGTTTTTCCACACTAATACAAGTGCAAAAGTGGTTTCCTGCACCAACACAAGTGCGTAAAGTGGTTTTTCAACACTAACACAAGTGCGAAAAGTGGTTTTTCCACACTAATACAAGTGCGAAAAGTGTTTTTTCCACACTAATACAAGTGCAAAAGTGGTTTCCTGCACCAACACAAGTGCGAAAAGTGGTTTTTCAACACTAACACAAGTGCGAAAAGTGGTTTTTCAACACTATCACAAGTGCAAAAAGAGTTTTTTCCACACTAATACAAGTGCGAAAAGTGGTTTTTCAACACTAACACAAATGCGAAAAGTGGTTTTTCAACACAAACACAAGTACGAAAAGTGTTTTTTCAACACTAACACAAGTGCGAAAAGTGGTTTTTCCACACTAATACAAGTGCAAAAGTGGTTTCCTGCACCAACACAAGTGCGAAAAGTGGTTTTTCAACACTAACACAAGCGCGAAAAGTGGTTTTTCAACACTATCACAAGTGCAAAAAGTGTTTTTTCCACACCAATACAAGTGCGAAAAGTGGTTTTTCAACACTAACACAAATGCGAAAATTGGTTTTTCAACACTAACACAAGTGTGAAAAGTGGTTTTTCCACACTAATACAAGTGCAAAAGTGGTTTCCTGCACCAACACAAGTGCGAAAAGTGGTTTTTCAAAACTATCACAAGTGCAAAAAGTGTTTTTCCCACACTAATACAAGTGCGAAAGTAGTTTCCTGCACCAACACAAGTGCGAAAAGTGGTTTTTCAACACTAACACAAGTGCGAAAAGTGGTTTTTCAACACTAACACAAGTGCGAAAAGTGGTTTTTCAACACTAACACAAGTGCGAAAAGTGTTTTTTCCACACTAATACAAGTGCAAAAGTGGTTTCCTGCACGAACACAAGTGCGAAAAGTGGTTTTTCAACACTAACACAAATGCGAAAAGTGGTTTTTCCACACTAATACAAGTGCAAAAGTGGTTTCCTGCACCAACACAAGTGCGAAAAGTGGTTTTTCAACACTAACACAAGTGCGAAAAGTGGTTTTTCAACACTAACACAAGTGCGAAAAGTGGTTTTTCAACACTAACACAAGTGCGAAAAGTGTTTTTTCCACACTAATACAAGTGCAAAAGTGGTTTCCTGCAACAACACAAGTGCGAAAAGTGGTTTTTCAACACTAACACAAGTGCGAAAAGTGGTTTTTCAACACTAACACAAGTGCGAAAAGTGTTTTTTCCACACTAAAACAGGTGCAAAAGTGTTTTCCTGCACCAACACAAGTGCGAAAAGTGGTTTTTCAACACTAACACAAGTGCGAAAAGTGGTTTTTCAACACTATCACAAGTGCAAAAAGTGTTTTTTCCACACTAATACAAGTGCGAAAAGTGGTTTTTCAACACTAACACAAGTGCGAAAAGTGGTTTTTCCACATTAATATAAGTGCAAAAGTGGTTTCATGCACCAACACAAGTGCGAAAAGTGGTTTTTCAACACTAACACAAGTGCGAAAAGTGGTTTTTCAACACTATCACAAGTGCAAAAAGTGTTTTTTCCACACCAATACAAGTGCGGAAAGTGGTTTTTCAACACTAACACAAATGCGAAAAGTGGTTTTTCAACACTAACACAAGTGCGAAAAGTGGTTTTTCAACACTAACACAAATGCGAAAAGTGGTTTTTCAACACTAACACAAGTGCGAAAAGTGGTTTTTCCACACTCATACAAGTGCAAAAGTGGTTTCCTGCACCAACACAAGTGCGAAAAGTGGTTTTTCAACACTATCACAAGTGCAAAAAGTGTTTTTCCCACACTAATACAAGTGCAAAAGTGGTTTCCTGCACCAACACAAGTGCAAAAAGTGGTTTTTCAACACTAACACAAGTGTCAAAAGTGGTTTTTCAACACTAACGCAAGTGCGAAAAGTGGTTTTTCAACACTAACACAAGTGCGAAAAGTGTTTTTTCCACATTAATACAAGTGCAAAAGTGGTTTCCTGCACCAACACAAGTGCGAAAAGTGGTTTTTCAACACTAACACAAGTGTGAAAAGTGGTTTTTCCACACTAATACAAGTACAAAAGTGTTTCCTGCACCAACACAAGTGCGAAAAGTGGTTTTTCAACACTAACACAAGTGCGAAAAGTGGTTTTTCCACACTAACACAAGTGCGAAAAGTGTTTTTTCCACACCAATACAAGTGCAAAAGTGGTTTCCTGCACCAACACAAGTGCGAAAAGTGGTTTTTCAACACTATCACAAGTGCAAAAAGTGTTTTTTCCACACTAATACAAGTGCAAAAGTGGTTTCCTGCACCAACACAAGTGCGAAAAGTGGTTTTTCAACACTAACACAAGTGCGAAAAGTGGTTTTTCAACACTAACACAAGTGTGAAAAGTGTTTTTTCCACACTAATACAAGTGCAAAAGTGGTTTCCTGCACCAACACAAGTGCGAAAAGTGGTTTTTCAACACTAACACAAGTGCGAAAAGTGGTTTTTCAACACTAACACAAGTGCGAAAAGTGTTTTTTCCACACTAATACAGGTGCAAAAGTGATTTCCTGCACCAACACAAGTGCGAAAAGTGGTTTTTCAACACTAACACAAGTGCAAAAAGCGGTTTTTCCACACTAATACAAGTGCAAAAGTGGTTTCCTGCACCAACACAAGTGCGAAAAGTGGTTTTTCAACACTAACACAAGTGCGAAAAGTGGTTTTTCCACACTAATACAAGTGCGAAAAGTGTTTTTCCACACTAATACAAGTGCAAAAGTGGTTTCCTGCACCAACACAAGTGCGAAAAGTGGTTTTTCAACACTAACACAAGTGCGAAAAGTGGTTTTTCAACACTATCACAAGTGCAAAAAGAGTTTTTTCCACACTAATACAAGTGCGAAAAGTGGTTTTTCAACACTAACACAAATGCGAAAAGTGGTTTTTCAACACTAACACAAGTGCGAAAAGTGTTTTTTCAACACTAACACAAGTGCGAAAAGTGGTTTTTCCACACTAATACAAGTGCAAAAGTGGTTTCCTGCACCAACACAAGTGCGAAAAGTGGTTTTTCAACACTAACACAAGCGCGAAAAGTGGTTTTTCAACACTATCACAAGTGCAAAAAGTGTTTTTTCCACACTAATACAAGTGCGAAAAGTGGTTTTTCAACACTAACACAAATGCGAAAAGTGGTTTTTCAACACTAACACAAGTGCGAAAAGTGGTTTTTCCACACTAATACAAGTGCAAAAGTGGTTTCCTGCACCAACACAAGTGCGAAAAGTGGTTTTTCAAAACTATCACAAGTGCAAAAAGTGTTTTTCCCACACTAATACAAGTGCAAAAGTAGTTTCCTGCACCAACACAAGTGCGAAAAGTGGTTTTTCAACAATAACACAAGTGCGAAAAGTGGTTTTTCAACACTAACACAAGTGCGAAAAGTGGTTTTTCAACACTAACACAAGTGCGAAAAGTGTTTTTTCCACACTAATACAAGTGCAAAAGTGGTTTCCTGCACCAACACAAGTGCGAAATGTGGTTTTTCAACACTAACACAAATGCGAAAAGTGGTTTTTCCACACTAATACAAGTGCAAAAGTGGTTTCCTGCACCAACACAAGTGCGAAAAGTGGTTTTTCAACACTAACACAAGTGCGAAAAGTGGTTTTTCAACACTAACACAAGTGCGAAAAGTGGTTTTTCAACACTAACACAAGTGCGAAAAGTGTTTTTTCCACACTAATACAAGTGCAAAAGTGGTTTCCTGCAACAACACAAGTGCGAAAAGTGTTTTTTCAACACTAACACAAGTGCAAAAGTGTTTTTCAACACTAACACAAATGTAAAAAGTGGTTTTTCAACACTAACACAAGTGCGAAAAGTGGTTTTTCCACACTAATACAAGTGCAAAAGTGGTTTCCTGCACCAACACAAGTGCGAAAAGTGGTTTTTAAACACTATCACAAGTGCAAAAAGTGTTTTTCCCACACTAATACAAGTGCAAAAGTGGTTTCCTGCACCAACACAAGTGCAAAAAGTGGTTTTTCAACACTAACACAAGTGCCAAAAGTGGTTTTTCAACACTAACACAAGTGCGAAAAGTGGTTTTTCAACACTAACACAAGTGCGAAAAGTGTTTTTTCCACATTAATACAAGTGCAAAAGTGGTTTCCTGCACCAACACAAGGGCAAAAAGTGGTTTTTCAACACTAACACAAGTGTGAAAAGTGGTTTTTCCACACTAATACAAGTACAAAAGTGTTTCCTGCACCAACACAAGTGCGAAAAGTGGTTTTTCAACACTAACACAAGTGCGAAAAGTGGTTTTTCAACACTAACACAAGTGCGAAAAGTGGTTTTCCCACACTAATACAAGTGCAAAAGTGGTTTCCTGCACCAACACAAGTGCGAAAAGTGGTTTTTCAACACTAACACAAGTGCGAAAAGTTGTTTTTCAACACTAACACAAGTGCGAAAAGTGGTTTTTCCACACTAATACAAGTGCAAAAGTGGTTTCCTGCACCAACACAAGTGCGAAAAGTGGTTTTTCAACACTAACACAAGTGCGAAAAGTGGTTTTTCCACACTAATACAAGTGCAAAAGTGGTTTCCTGCACCAACACAAGTGCGAAAAGTGGTTTTTCAACACTAACACAAGTGCGAAAATTGGTTTTTCAACACTATCACAAGTGCAAAAAGTGTTTTTTCCACACTAATACAAGTGCGAAAAGTGGTTTTTCAACACTAACACAAGTGCGCAACGTGGTTTTTCCACATTAATATAAGTGCAAAAGTGGTTTCCTGCACCAAGACAAGTGCGAAAAGTGGTTTTTCAACACTAACACAAGTGCGAAAAGTGTTTTTTCCACACTAATACAAGTGCAAAAGTGGTTTCCTGCACCAACACAAGTGCGAAATGTGGTTTTTCAACACTAACACAAATGCGAAAAGTGGTTTTTCCACACTAATACAAGTGCAAAAGTGGTTTCCTGCACCAACACAAGTGCGAAAAGTGGTTTTTCAACACTAACACAAGTGCGAAAAGTGGTTTTTCAACACTAACACAAGTGCGAAAAGTGGTTTTTCAACACTAACACAAGTGCGAAAAGTGTTTTTTCCACACTAATACAAGTGCAAAAGTGGTTTCCTGCAACAACACAAGTGCGAAAAGTGTTTTTCCACTAATACAGGTGCAAAAGTGTTTTCCTGCACCAACACAAGTGCGAAAAGTGGTTTTTCAACACTAACACAAGTGCGAAAAGTGGTTTTTCAACACTATCACAAGTGCAAAAAGTGTTTTTTCCACACTAATACAAGTGCGAAAAGTGGTTTTTCAACACTAACACAAGTGCGAAAAGTGGTTTTTCCACATTAATATAAGTGCAAAAGTGGTTTCATGCACCAACACAAGTGCGAAAAGTGGTTTTTCAACACTAACACAAGTGCGAAAAGTGGTTTTTCAACACTATCACAAGTGCAAAAAGTGTTTTTTCCACACCAATACAAGTGCGGAAAGTGGTTTTTCAACACTAACACAAATGCGAAAAGTGGTTTTTCAACACTAACACAAGTGCGAAAAGTGGTTTTTCAACACTAACACAAATGCAAAAAGTGGTTTTTCAACACTAACACAAGTGCGAAAAGTGGTTTTTCCACACTAATACAAGTGCAAAAGTGGTTTCCTGCACCAACACAAGTGCGAAAAGTGGTTTTTCAACACTATCACAAGTGCAAAAAGTGTTTTTCCCACACTAATACAAGTGCAAAAGTGGTTTCCTGCACCAACACAAGTGCAAAAAGTGGTTTTTCAACACTAACACAAGTGCCAAAAGTGGTTTTTCAACACTAACACAAGTGCAAAAAGTGGTTTTTCAACACTAACACAAGTGCGAAAAGTGTTTTTTCCACATTAATACAAGTGCAAAAGTGGTTTCCTGCACCAACACAAGGGCGAAAAGTGGTTTTTCAACACTAACACAAGTGTGAAAAGTGGTTTTTCCACACTAATACAAGTACAAAAGTGTTTCCTGCACCAACACAAGTGCGAAAAGTGGTTTTTCAACACTAACACAAGTGCGAAAAGTGGTTTTTCAACACTAACACAAGTGCGAAAAGTGGTTTTCCCACACTAATACAAGTGCAAAAGTGGTTTCCTGCACCAACACAAGTGCGAAAAGTGGTTTTTCAACACTAACACAAGTGCGAAAAGTGGTTTTTCAACACTAACACAAGTGCGAAAAGTGGTTTTTCCACACTAATACAAGTGCAAAAGTGGTTTCCTGCACCAACACAAGTGCGAAAAGTGGTTTTTCAACACTAACACAAGTGCGAAAAGTGGTTTTTCCACACTAATACAAGTGCAAAAGTGGTTTCCTGCACCAACACAAGTGCGAAAAGTGGTTTTTCAACACTAACACAAGTGCGAAAATTGGTTTTTCAACACTATCACAAGTGCAAAAAGTGTTTTTTCCACACTAATACAAGTGCGAAAAGTGGTTTTTCAACACTAACACAAGTGCGCAACGTGGTTTTTCCACATTAATATAAGTGCAAAAGTGGTTTCCTGCACCAAGAGAAGTGCGAAAAGTGGTTTTTCAACACTAACACAAGTGCGAAAAGTGGTTTTTCCACACTAATACAAGTGCAAAAAGTGTTTTTTCCACACTAATACAAGTGCAAAAGTGGTTTCCTGCACCAACACAAGTGCGAAAAGTGGTTTTTCAACACTAACACAAGTGCGAAAAGTGGTTTTTCAACACTATCACAAGTGCAAAAAGTGTTTTTTCCACACCAATACAAATGCGGAAAGTGGTTTTTCAACACTAACACAAATGCGAAAAGTGGTTTTTCAACACTAACACAAGTGCGAAAAGTGTTTTTTCCACACTAATACAAGTGCAAAAGTGGTTTCCTGCACCAACACAAGTGCGAAAAGTGGTTTTTCAACACTAACACAAGGGCGAAAAGTGTTTTTTCAACACTAACACAAGTGCGAAAAGTGGTTTTTCCACACTAATACAAGTGCAAAAGTGGTTTCCTGCACCAACACAAGTGCGAAAAGTGGTTTTTCAACACTAACACAAGTGCGAAAAGTGGTTTTTCAACACTAACACAAGTGCGAAAAGTGTTTTTTCCACAATAATACAAGTGCAAAAGTGGTTTCCTGCACCAACACAAGTGCGAAAAGTGGTTTTTCAACACTAACACAAGTGCGAAAAGTGGTTTTTCAACACTAACACAAGTGCGAAAAGTGTTTTTTCCACACTAATACAAGTGCAAAAGTGGTTTCCTGCACCAACACAAGTGCGAAAAGTGGTTTTTCAACACTAACACAAGTGCGAAAAGTGGTTTTTCCACACTAATACAAGTGCAAAAGTGGTTTCCTGCACCAACACAAGTGTGAAAAGTGGTTTTTCAACACTAACACAAGTGCGAAAAGTGGTTTTTCACCACTAACACAAGTGCGAAAAGTGGTTTTTCCACACTAATACAAGTGTAAAAGTGGTTTCCTGCACCAACACAAGTGCGAAAAGTGGTTTTTCAACACTAACACAAGTGCGAAAAGTGGTTTTTCCACACTAATACAAGTGCAAAAGTGGTTTCCTGCACCAACACAAGTGCGAAAAGTGGTTTTTCAACACTAACACAAGTGCGAAAAGTGGTTTTTCAACACTAACACAAGTGTGAAAAGTGGTTTCTCCACACTAATACAAGTGCAAAAGTGGTTTCCTGCACCAACACAAGTGCGAAAAGTGGTTTTTCAACACTAATACAAGTGCGAAAAGTGGTTTTTCAACACTAACACAAGTGCGAAAAGTGGTTTTTCAACACTAACACAAGTGGGAAAAGTGGTTTTTCCACACTAATACAAGTGCAAAAGTGGTTTCTTGCACCAACACAAGTGCAAAAAGTGGTTTTTCAACACTAACACAAGTGCGAAAAGTGGTTTTTCAACACTAACACAAGTGCGAAAAGTGGTTTTTCGACACTAATACAAGTGCAAAAGTGGTTTCCTGCACCAACACAAGTGCGAAAAGTGGTTTTTCAACACTAATACAAGTGCGAAAAGTGGTTTTTCCACACTAATACAAGTGCAAAAGTGGTTTACTGCACCAACACAAGTGCGAAAAGTTGTTTTTCAACACTAACACAAGTGCGAAAAGTGGTTTTTCAACACTATCACAAGTGCAAAAAGTGTTTTTTCCACACTAATACAAGTGCGAAAAGTGGTTTTTCAACACTAACACAAGTGCGAAAAGTGGTTTTTCCACACTAATACAAGTGCAAAAGTGGTTTCCTGCACCAACACAAGTGCGAAAAGTGGTTTTTCAACACTAACACAAGTGCGAAAAGTGGTTTTTCCACACCAACACAAGGGCGAAAAGTGTTTTTTCCACACTAATACAAGTGCAAAAGTGGTTTCCTGCACCAACACAAGTGCGAAAAGTGGTTTTTCAACACTAACACAAGGGCGAAAAGTGGTTTTTCAACACTAACACAAATGCGAAAAGTGGTTTTTCAACACTAACACAAGTGCGAAAAGTGGTTTTTCCACACTAATACAAGTGCAAAAGTGGTTTCCTGCACCAACACAAGTGCGAAAAGTGGTTTTTCAACACTAACACAAGGGCGAAAAGTGGTTTTTCAACACTAACACAAGTGCGAAAAGTGGTTTTTCAACACTAATACAAGTGCAAAAGTGGTTTCCTGCACCAACACAAGTGCGAAAAGTGGTTTTTCAACACTAACACAAGTGCGAAAAGTGGTTTTTCAACACTAACACAAGTGCGAAAAGTGGTTTTTTCCACACTAATACAAGTGCAAAAGTGGTTTCCTGCACCAACACAAGTGCAAAAAGTGGTTTTTCAACACTAACACAAGTGCGAAAAGTGGTTTTTCCACACTAATACAAGTGCAAAAGTGGTTTCCTGCACCAACACAAGTGCGAAAAGTGGTTTTTCAACACTAACACAAGTGCAAAAAGTGGTTTTTCAACACTAACACAAGTGCGAAAAGTGGTTTTTCCACACTAATACAAGTGCAAAAGTGGTTTCTGGCACCAACACAAGTGTGAAAAGTGGTTTTTCAACACTAACACAAGTGCGAAAAGTGTTTTTTCAACACTAACACAAGTGCGAAAACTGGTTTTTCCACACTAATACAAGTGCAAAAGTGGTTTCCTGCACCAACACAAGTGCGAAAAGTGGTTTTTCAACACTAACACAAGTGCGAAAAGTGGTTTTTCCACACTAATACAAGTGCAAAAGTGGTTTCCTGCACCAACACAAGTGCGAAAAGTTGTTTTTCAACACTAACACAAGTGCGAAAAGTGGTTTTTCAACACTATCACAAGTGCAAAAAGTGTTTTTTCCACACTAATACAAGTGCGAAAAGTGGTTTTTCAACACTAACACAAGTGCGAAAAGTGGTTTTTCCACACTAATACAAGTGCAAAAGTGGTTTCCTGCACCAACACAAGTGCGAAAAGTGGTTTTTCAACACTAACACAAGTGCGAAAAGTGGTTTTTCAACACTAACACAAATGCGAAAAGTGGTTTTTCAACACTAACACAAGTGCGAAGTGTTTTTTCCACACTAATACAAGTGCAAAAGTGGTTTCCTGCACCAACACAAGTGCGAAAAGTGGTTTTTCCACACCAACACAAGTGCGAAAAGTGTTTTTTCCACACTAATACAAGTGCAAAAGTGGTTTCCTGCACCAACACAAGTGCGAAAAGTGGTTTTTCAACACTAACACAAGTGCGAAAAGTGGTTTTTCCACACCAACACAAGTGCGAAAAGTGTTTTTTCCACACTAATACAAGTGCAAAAGTGGTTTCCTGCACCAACACAAGTGCGAAAAGTGGTTTTTCAACACTAACATAAGTGCGAAAAGTGGTTTTTCAACACTATCACAAGTGCAAAAAGTGTTTTTTCCACACCAATACAAGTGCGGAAAGTGGTTTTTCAACACTAACACAAATGCGAAAAGTGGTTTTTCAACACTAACACAAGTGCGAAAAGTGTTTTTTCCACACTAATACAAGTGCAAAAGTGGTTTCCTGCACCAACACAAGTGCGAAAAGTGGTTTTTCAACATTAACACAAGGGCGAAAAGTGGTTTTTCAACACTAACACAAGTGCGAAAAGTGGTTTTTCCACACTAATACAAGTGCAAAAGTGCTTTCCTGCACCAACACAAGTGCGAAAAGTGGTTTTTCAACACTAACACAAGTGCGAAAAGTGGTTTTTCAACACTAACACAAGTGCGAAAAGTGGTTTTTCAACACTAACACAAGTGCGAAAAGTGTTTTTTCCACACTAATACAAGTGCAAAAGTGGTTTCCTGCACCAACACAAGTGCGAAAAGTGGTTTTTCAACACTAACACAAGTGCGAAAAGTGGTTTTTCCACACTAATACAAGTGCAAAAGTGGTTTCCTGCACCAACACAAGTGCGAAAAGTGGTTTTTCAACACTAACACAAGTGCGAAAAGTGGTTTTTCAACACTAACACAAGTGCGAAAAGTGGTTTTTCCACACTAATACAAGTGCAAAAGTGGTTTCTTGCACCAACACAAGTGCGAAAAGTGGTTTTTCAACACTAACACAAGTGCGAAAAGTGGTTTTTCAACACTAACACAAGTGCGAAAACTGGTTTTTCCACACTAATACAAGTGCAAAAGTGGTTTCCTGCACCAACACAAGTGCGAAAAGTGGTTTTTCAACACTAACACAAGTGCGAAAAGTGGTTTTTCCACACTAATACAAGTGCAAAAGTGGTTTCCTGCACCAACACAAGTGCGAAAAGTGGTTTTTCAACACTAACACAAGTGCGAAAAGTGGTTTTTCAACACTAACACAAGTGCGAAAAGTGGTTTTTCCACACTAATACAAGTGCAAAAGTGGTTTCTTGCACCAACACAAGTGCGAAAAGTGGTTTTTCAACACTAACACAAGTGCGAAAAGTGGTTTTTCAACACTAACACAAGTGCGAAAAGTGGTTTTTCCACACTAATACAAGTGCAAAAGTGGTTTCCTGCACCAACACAAGTGCGAAAAGTGGTTTTTCAACACTAACACAAGTGCGAAAAGTGGTTTTTCAACACTATCACAAGTGCAAAAAGTGTTTTTTCCACACCAATACAAATGCGGAAAGTGGTTTTTCAACACTAACACAAATGCGAAAAGTGGTTTTTCAACACTAACACAAGTGCGAAAAGTGTTTTTTCCACACTAATACAAGTGCAAAAGTGGTTTCCTGCACCAACACAAGTGCGAAAAGTGGTTTTTCAACACTAACACAAGGGCGAAAAGTGTTTTTTCAACACTAACACAAGTGCGAAAAGTGGTTTTTCCACACTAATACAAGTGCAAAAGTGGTTTCCTGCACCAACACAAGTGCGAAAAGTGGTTTTTCAACACTAACACAAGTGCGAAAAGTGGTTTTTCAACACTAACACAAGTGCGAAAAGTGTTTTTTCCACAATAATACAAGTGCAAAAGTGGTTTCCTGCACCAACACAAGTGCGAAAAGTGGTTTTTCAACACTAACACAAGTGCGAAAAGTGGTTTTTCAACACTAACACAAGTGCGAAAAGTGTTTTTTCCACACTAATACAAGTGCAAAAGTGGTTTCCTGCACCAACACAAGTGCGAAAAGTGGTTTTTCAACACTAACACAAGTGCGAAAAGTGGTTTTTCCACACTAATACAAGTGCAAAAGTGGTTTCCTGCACCAACACAAGTGCGAAAAGTGGTTTTTCAACACTAACACAAGTGCGAAAAGTGGTTTTTCAACACTAACACAAGTGCGAAAAGTGGTTTTTCCACACTAATACAAGTGCAAAAGTGGTTTCCTGCACCAACACAAGTGCGAAAAGTGGTTTTTCAACACTAACACAAGTGCGAAAAGTGGTTTTTCCACACTAATACAAGTGCAAAAGTGGTTTCCTGCACCAACACAAGTGCGAAAAGTGGTTTTTCAACACTAACACAAGTGCGAAAAGTGGTTTTTCAACACTAACACAAGTGCGAAAAGTGGTTTCTCCACACTAATACAAGTGCAAAAGTGGTTTCATGCACCAACACAAGTGCGAAAAGTGGTTTTTCAACACTAATACAAGTGCGAAAAGTGGTTTTTCAACACTAACACAAGTGCGAAAAGTGGTTTTTCAACACTAACACAAGTGGGAAAAGTGGTTTTTCCACACTAATACAAGAGCAAAAGTGGTTTCTTGCACCAACACAAGTGCAAAAAGTGGTTTTTCAACACTAACACAAGTGCGAAAAGTGGTTTTTCAACACTAACACAAGTGCGAAAAGTGGTTTTTCCACACTAATACAAGTGCAAAAGTGGTTTCCTGCACCAACACAAGTGCGAAAAGTGGTTTTTCAACACTAATACAAGTGCGAAAAGTGGTTTTTCCACACTAATACAAGTGCAAAAGTGGTTTACTGCACCAACACAAGTGCGAAAAGTTGTTTTTCAACACTAACACAAGTGCGAAAAGTGGTTTTTCAACACTATCACAAGTGCAAAAAGTGTTTTTTCCACACTAATACAAGTGCGAAAAGTGGTTTTTCAACACTAACACAAGTGCGAAAAGTGGTTTTTCCACACTAATACAAGTGCAAAAGTGGTTTCCTGCACCAACACAAGTGCGAAAAGTGGTTTTTCAACACTAACACAAGTGCGAAAAGTGGTTTTTCCACACCAACACAAGTGCGAAAAGTGTTTTTTCCACACTAATACAAGTGCAAAAGCGGTTTCCTGCACCAACACAAGTGCGAAAAGTGGTTTTTCAACACTAACACAAGGGCGAAAAGTGGTTTTTCAACACTAACACAAATACGAAAAGTGGTTTTTCAACACTAACACAAGTGCGAAAAGTGTTTTTTCCACACTAATACAAGTGCAAAAGTGGTTTCCTGCACCAACACAAGTGCGAAAAGTGGTTTTTCAACACTAACACAAGGGCGAAAAGTGGTTTTTCAACACTAACACAAGTGCGAAAAGTGGTTTTTCAACACTAATACAAGTGCAAAAGTGGTTTCCTGCACCAACACAAGTGCGAAAAGTGGTTTTTCAACACTAACACAAGTGCGAAAAGTGGTTTTTCAACACTAACACAAGTGCGAAAAGTGGTTTTTCCACACTAATACAAGTGCAAACGTGGTTTCCTGCACCAACACAAGTGCGAAAAGTGGTTTTTCAACACTAACACAAGTGCGAAAAGTGGTTTTTCCACACTAATACAAGTGCAAAAGTGGTTTCCTGCACCAACACAAGTGCGAAAAGTGGTTTTTCAACACTAACACAAGTGCGAAAAGTGGTTTTTTCCACACTAATACAAGTGCAAAAGTGGTTTCTTGCACCAACACAAGTGTGAAAAGTGGTTTTTCAACACTAACACAAGTGCGAAAAGTGTTTTTTCAACACTAACACAAGTGCGAAAAGTGGTTTTTCCACACTAATACAAGTGCAAAAGTGGTTTCCTGCACCAACACAAGTGCGAAAAGTGGTTTTTCAACACTAACACAAGTGCGAAAAGTGGTTTTTCCACACTAATACAAGTGCGAAAAGTGTTTTTTCCACACTAATACAAGTGCAAAAGTGGTTTCCTGCACCAACACAAGTGCGAAAAGTGGTTTTTCAACACTAACACAAGGGCGAAAAGTGGTTTTTCAACACTAACACAAATGCGAAAAGTGGTTTTTCAACACTAACACAAGTGCGAAAAGTGTTTTTTCCACACTAATACAAGTGCAAAAGTGGTTTCCTGCACCAACACAAGTGCGAAAAGTGGTTTTTCAACACTAACACAAGGGCGAAAAGTGGTTTTTCAACACTAACACAAGTGCGAAAAGTGGTTTTTCAACACTAATACAAGTGCAAAAGTGGTTTCCTGCACCAACACAAGTGCGAAAAGTGGTTTTTCAACACTAACACAAGTGCGAAAAGTGGTTTTTCAACACTAACACAAGTGCGAAAAGTGGTTTTTCCACACTAATACAAGTGCAAAAGTGGTTTCCTGCACCAACACAAGTGCGAAAAGTGGTTTTTCAACACTAACACAAGTGCGAAAAGTGGTTTTTCCACACTAATACAAGTGCAATGTGGTTTCCTGCACCAACACAAGTGCGAAAAGTGGTTTTTCAACACTAACACATGTGCAAAAAGTGGTTTTTCAACACTAACACAAGTGCGAAAAGTGGTTTTTCCACACTAATACAAGTGCAAAAGTGGTTTCTTGCACCAACACAAGTGTGAAAAGTGGTTTTTCAACACTAACACAAGTGCGAAAAGTGTTTTTTCAACACTAACACAAGTGCGAAAACTGGTTTTTCCACACTAATACAAGTGCACAAGTGGTTTCCTGCACCAACACAAGTGCGAAAAGTAGTTTTTCAACACTAACACAAGTGCGAAAAGTGGTTTTTCCACACTAATACAAGTGCAAAAGTGGTTTCCTGCACCAACACAAGTGCGAAAAGTTGTTTTTCAACACTAACACAATTGCGAAAAGTGGTTTTTCAACACTATCACAAGTGCAAAAAGTGTTTTTTCCACACTAATACAAGTGCGAAAAGTGGTTTTTCAACACTAACACAAGTGCGAAAAGTGGTTTTTCCACACTAATACAAGTGCAAAAGTGGTTTCCTGCACCAACACAAGTGCGAAAAGTGGTTTTTCAACACTAACACAAGTGCGAAAAGTGGTTTTTCAACACTAACACAAATGCGAAAAGTGGTTTTTCAACACTAACACAAGTGCAAAGTGTTTTTTCCACACTAATACAAGTGCAAAAGTGGTTTCCTGCACCAACACAAGTGCGAAAAGTGGTTTTTCCACACCAACACAAGTGCGAAAAGTGTTTTTTCCACACTAATACAAGTGCAAAAGTGGTTTCCTGCACCAACACAAGTGCGAAAAGTGGTTTTTCAACACTAACACAAGTGCGAAAAGTGGTTTTTCCACACCAACACAAGTGCGAAAAGTGTTTTTTCCACACTAATACAAGTGCAAAAGTGGTTTCCTGCACCAACACAAGTGCGAAAAGTGGTTTTTCAACACTAACATAAGTGCGAAAAGTGGTTTTTCAACACTATCACAAGTGCAAAAAGTGTTTTTTCCACACCAATACAAGTGCGGAAAGTGGTTTTTCAACACTAACACAAATGCGAAAAGTGGTTTTTCAACACTAACACAAGTGCGAAAAGTGTTTTTTCCACACTAATACAAGTGCAAAAGTGGTTTCCTGCACCAACACAAGTGCGAAAAGTGGTTTTTCAACATTAACACAAGGGCGAAAAGTGGTTTTTCAACACTAACACAAGTGCGAAAAGTGGTTTTTCCACACTAATACAAGTGCAAAAGTGCTTTCCTGCACCAACACAAGTGCGAAAAGTGGTTTTTCAACACTAACACAAGTGCGAAAAGTGGTTTTTCAACACTAACACAAGTGCGAAAAGTGGTTTTTCAACACTAACACAAGTGCGAAAAGTGTTTTTTCCACACTAATACAAGTGCAAAAGTGGTTTCCTGCACCAACACAAGTGCGAAAAGTGGTTTTTCAACACTAACACAAGTGCGAAAAGTGGTTTTTCCACACTAATACAAGTGCAAAAGTGGTTTCCTGCACCAACACAAGTGCGAAAAGTGGTTTTTCAACACTAACACAAGTGCGAAAAGTGGTTTTTCAACACTAACACAAGTGCGAAAAGTGGTTTTTCCACACTAATACAAGTGCAAAAGTGGTTTCTTGCACCAACACAAGTGCGAAAAGTGGTTTTTCAACACTAACACAAGTGCGAAAAGTGGTTTTTCAACACTAACACAAGTGCGAAAAGTGGTTTTTCCACACTAATACAAGTGCAAAAGTGGTTTCCTGCACCAACACAAGTGCGAAAAGTGGTTTTTCAACACTAACACAAGTGCGAAAAGTGGTTTTTCCACACTAATACAAGTGCAAAAGTGGTTTCCTGCACCAACACAAGTGCGAAAAGTGGTTTTTCAACACTAACACAAGTGCGAAAAGTGGTTTTTCAACACTAACACAAGTGCGAAAAGTGGTTTTTCCACACTAATACAAGTGCAAAAGTGGTTTCTTGCACCAACACAAGTGCGAAAAGTGGTTTTTCAACACTAACACAAGTGCGAAAAGTGGTTTTTCAACACTAACACAAGTGCGAAAAGTGGTTTTTCCACACTAATACAAGTGCAAAAGTGGTTTCCTGCACCAAGACAAGTGCGAAAAGTGGTTTTTCAACACTAACACAGGTGCGAAAAGTGGTTTTTCCACACTAATACAAGTGCAAAAAGTGTTTTTTCCACACTAATACAAGTGCAAAAGTGGTTTCCTGCACCAACACAAGTGCGAAAAGTGGTTTTTCAACACTAACACAAGTGCGAAAAGTGGTTTTTCAACACTATCACAAGTGCAAAAAGTGTTTTTTCCACACCAATACAAATGCGGAAAGTGGTTTTTCAACACTAACACAAATGCGAAAAGTGGTTTTTCAACACTAACACAAGTGCGAAAAGTGTTTTTTCCACACTAATACAAGTGCAAAAGTGGTTTCCTGCACCAACACAAGTGCGAAAAGTGGTTTTTCAACACTAACACAAGGGCGAAAAGTGTTTTTTCAACACTAACACAAGTGCGAAAAGTGGTTTTTCCACACTAATACAAGTGCAAAAGTGGTTTCCTGCACCAACACAAGTGCGAAAAGTGGTTTTTCAACACTAACACAAGTGCGAAAAGTGGTTTTTCAACACTAACACAAGTGCGAAAAGTGTTTTTTCCACAATAATACAAGTGCAAAAGTGGTTTCCTGCACCAACACAAGTGCGAAAAGTGGTTTTTCAACACTAACACAAGTGCGAAAAGTGGTTTTTCAACACTAACACAAGTGCGAAAAGTGTTTTTTCCACACTAATACAAGTGCAAAAGTGGTTTCCTGCACCAACACAAGTGCGAAAAGTGGTTTTTCAACACTAACACAAGTGCGAAAAGTGGTTTTTCCACACTAATACAAGTGCAAAAGTGGTTTCCTGCACCAACACAAGTGCGAAAAGTGGTTTTTCAACACTAACACAAGTGCGAAAAGTGGTTTTTCAACAATAACACAAGTGCGAAAAGTGGTTTCTCCACACTAATACAAGTGCAAAAGTGGTTTCCTGCACCAACACAAGTGCGAAAAGTGGTTTTTCAACACTAACACAAGTGCGAAAAGTGGTTTTTCCACACTAATACAAGTGCAAAAGTGGTTTCCTGCACCAACACAAGTGCGAAAAGTGGTTTTTCAACACTAACACAAGTGCGAAAAGTGGTTTTTCAACAATAACACAAGTGCGAAAAGTGGTTTCTCCACACTAATACAAGTGCAAAAGTGGTTTCCTGCACCAACACAAGTGCGAAAAGTGGTTTTTCAACACTAATACAAGTGCGAAAAGTGGTTTTTCAACACTAACACAAGTGCGAAAAGTGGTTTTTCAACACTAACACAAGTGGGAAAAGTGGTTTTTCCACACTAATACAAGTGCAAAAGTGGTTTCTTGCACCAACACAAGTGCAAAAAGTGGTTTTTCAACACTAACACAAGTGCGAAAAGTGGTTTTTCAACACTAACACAAGTGCGAAAAGTGGTTTTTCCACACTAATACAAGTGCAAAAGTGGTTTCCTGCACCAACACAAGTGCGAAAAGTGGTTTTTCAACACTAATACAAGTGCGAAAAGTGGTTTTTCCACACTAATACAAGTGCAAAAGTGGTTTACTGCACCAACACAAGTGCGAAAAGTTGTTTTTCAACACTAACACAAGTGCGAAAAGTGGTTTTTCAACACTAACACAAGGGCGAAAAGTGGTTTTTCAACACTAACACAAATGCGAAAAGTGGTTTTTCAACACTAACACAAGTGCGAAAAGTGTTTTTTCCACACTAATACAAGTGCAAAAGTGGTTTCCTGCACCAACACAAGTGCGAAAAGTGGTTTTTCAACACTAACACAAGGGCGAAAAGTGGTTTTTCAACACTAACACAAGTGCAAAAAGTGGTTTTTCAACACTAATACAAGTGCAAAAGTGGTTTCCTGCACCAACACAAGTGCGAAAAGTGGTTTTTCAACACTAACACAAGTGCGAAAAGTGGTTTTTCAACACTAACACAAGTGCGAAAAGTGTTTTTTCCACACTAATACAAGTGCAAAAGTGGTTTCCTGCACCAACACAAGTGCGAAAAGTGGTTTTTCAACACTAACACAAGTGCGAAAAGTGGTTTTTCCACACTAATACAAGTGCAAAAGTGGTTTCCTGCACCAACACAAGTGCGAAAAGTGGTTTTTCAACACTAACACAAGTGCGAAAAGTGGTTTTTCAACACTAACACAAGTGCGAAAAGTGGTTTTTCCACACTAATACAAGTGCAAAAGTGGTTTCCTGCACCAACACAAGTGCGAAAAGTGGTTTTTCAACACTAACACAAGTGCGAAAAGTGGTTTTTCCACACTAATACAAGTGCAAAAGTGGTTTCCTGCACCAACACAAGTGCGAAAAGTGGTTTTTCAACACTAACACAAGTGCGAAAAGTGGTTTTTCAACACTAACACAAGTGCGAAAAGTGGTTTCTCCACACTAATACAAGTGCAAAAGTGGTTTCCTGCACCAACACAAGTGCGAAAAGTGGTTTTTCAACACTAATACAAGTGCGAAAAGTGGTTTTTCAACACTAACACAAGTGCGAAAAGTGGTTTTTCAACACTAACACAAGTGGGAAAAGTGGTTTTTCCACACTAATACAAGTGCAAAAGTGGTTTCTTGCACCAACACAAGTGCAAAAAGTGGTTTTTCAACACTAACACAAGTGCGAAAAGTGGTTTTTCAACACTAACACAAGTGCGAAAAGTGGTTTTTCCACACTAATACAAGTGCAAAAGTGGTTTCCTGCACCAACACAAGTGCGAAACGTGGTTTTTCAACACTAATACAAGTGCGAAAAGTGGTTTTTCCACACTAATACAAGTGCAGAAGTGGTTTACTGCACCAACACAAGTGTGAAAAGTTGTTTTTCAACACTAACACAAGTGCGAAAAGTGGTTTTTCAACACTATCACAAGTGCAAAAAGTGTTTTTTCCACACTAATACAAGTGCGAAAAGTGGTTTTTCAACACTAACACAAGTGCGAAAAGTGGTTTTTCCACACTAATACAAGTGCAAAAGTGGTTTCCTGCACCAACACAAGTGCGAAAAGTGGTTTTTCAACACTAACACAAGTGCGAAAAGTGGTTTTTCCACACCAACACAAGTGCGAAAAGTGTTTTTTCCACACTAATACAAGTGCAAAAGTGGTTTCCTGCACCAACACAAGTGCGAAAAGTGGTTTTTCAACACTAACACAAGGGCGAAAAGTGGTTTTTCAACACTAACACAAATGCGAAAAGTGGTTTTTCAACACTAACACAAGTGCGAAAAGTGTCTTTTCCACACTAATACAAGTGCAAAAGTGGTTTCCTGCACCAACACAAGTGCGAAAAGTGGTTTTTCAACACTAACACAAGGGCGAAAAGTGGTTTTTCAACACTAACACAAGTGCGAAAAGTGGTTTTTCAACACTAATACAAGTGCAAAAGTGGTTTCCTGCACCAACACAAGTGCGAAAAGTGGTTTTTCAACACTAACACAAGTGCGAAAAGTGGTTTTTCAACACTAACACAAGTGCGAAAAGTGGTTTTTCCACACTAATACAAGTGCAAAAGTGGTTTCCTGCACCAACACAAGTGCGAAAAGTGGTTTTTCAACACTAACACAAGTGCGAAAAGTGGTTTTTCCACACTAATACAAGTGCAAAAGTGGTTTCCTGCACCAACACAAGTGCGAAAAGTGGTTTTTCAACACTAACACAAGTGCAAAAAGTGGTTTTTCAACACTAACACAAGTGCGAAAAGTGGTTTTTCCACACTAATACAAGTGCAAAAGTGGTTTCTTGCACCAACACAAGTGTGAAAAGTGGTTTTTCAACACTAACACAAGTGCGAATAGTGTTTTTTCAACACTAACACAAGTGCGAAAAGTGGTTTTTCCACACTAATACAAGTGCAAAAGTGGTTTCCTGCACCAACACAAGTGCGAAAAGTGGTTTTTCAACACTAACACAAGTGCGAAAAGTGGTTTTTCAACACTAACACAAGTGCGAAAAGTGGTTTTTCCACACTAATACAAGTGCGAAAAGTGGTTTTTCAACACTAACACAAGTGCGGAAAGTGGTTTTTCAACACTAACACAAGTGCGAAGTGTTTTTTCCACACTAATACAAGTGCAAAAGTGGTTTCCTGCACCAACACAAGTGCGAAAAGTGGTTTTTCCACACCAACACAAGTGCGAAAAGTGTTTTTTCCACACTAATACAAGTGCAAAAGTGGTTTCCTGCACCAACACAAGTGCGAAAAGTGGTTTTTCCACACTAACACAAGTGCGAAAAGTGGTTTTTCCACACCAACACAAGTGCGAAAAGTGTTTTTTCCACACTAATACAAGTGCAAAAGTGGTTTCCTGCACCAACACAAGTGCGAAAAGTGGTTTTTCAACACTAACATAAGTGCGAAAAGTGGTTTTTCAACACTATCACAAGTGCAAAAAGTGTTTTTTCCACACCAATACAAGTGCGGAAAGTGATTTTTCAACACTAACACAAATGCGAAAAGTGGTTTTTCAACACTAACACAAGTGCGAAAAGTGTTTTTTCCACACTAATACAAGTGCAAAAGTGGTTTCCTGCACCAACACAAGTGCGAAAAGTGGTTTTTCAACATTAACACAAGGGCGAAAAGTGGTTTTTCAACACTAACACAAGTGCGAAAAGTGGTTTTTCCACACTAATACAAGTGCAAAAGTGCTTTCCTGCACCAACACAAGTGCGAAAAGTGGTTTTTCAACACTAACACAAGTGCGAAAAGTGGTTTTTCAACACTAACACAAGTGCGAAAAGTGGTTTTTCAACACTAACACAAGTGCGAAAAGTGTTTTTTCCACACTAATACAAGTGCAAAAGTGGTTTCCTGCACCAACACAAGTGCGAAAAGTGTTTTTTCAACACTAACACAAGTGCGAAAAGTGGTTTTTCCACACTAATACAAGTGCAAAAGTGGTTTCCTGCACCAACACAAGTGCGAAAAGTGGTTTTTCAACACTAACACAAGTGCGAAAAGTGGTTTTTCAACACTAACACAAGTGCGAAAAGTGGTTTTTCCACACTAATACAAGTGCAAAAGTGGTTTCTTGCACCAACACAAGTGCGAAAAGTGGTTTTTCAACACTAACACAAGTGCGAAAAGTGGTTTTTCAACACTAACACAAGTGCGAAAAGTGGTTTTTCCACACTAATACAAGTGCAAAAGTGGTTTCCTGCACCAACACAAGTGCGAAAAGTGGTTTTTCAACACTAACACAAGTGCGAAAAGTGGTTTTTCCACACTAATACAAGTGCAAAAGTGGTTTCCTGCACCAACACAAGTGCGAAAAGTGGTTTTTCAACACTAACACAAGTGCGAAAAGTGGTTTTTCAACACTAACACAAGTGCGAAAAGTGGTTTTTCCACACTAATACAAGTGCAAAAGTGGTTTCTTGCACCAACACAAGTGCGAAAAGTGGTTTTTCAACACTAACACAAGTGCGAAAAGTGGTTTTTCAACACTAACACAAGTGCGAAAAGTGGTTTTTCCACACTAATACAAGTGCAAAAGTGGTTTCCTGCACCAAGACAAGTGCGAAAAGTGGTTTTTCAACACTAACACAAGTGCGAAAAGTGGTTTTTCCACACTAATACAAGTGCAAAAAGTGTTTTTTCCACACTAATACAAGTGCAAAAGTGGTTTCCTGCACCAACACAAGTGCGAAAAGTGGTTTTTCAACACTAACACAAGTGCGAAAAGTGGTTTTTCAACACTATCACAAGTGCAAAAAGTGTTTTTTCCACACCAATACAAATGCGGAAAGTGGTTTTTCAACACTAACACAAATGCGAAAAGTGGTTTTTCAACACTAACACAAGTGCGAAAAGTGTTTTTTCCACACTAATACAAGTGCAAAAGTGGTTTCCTGCACCAACACAAGTGCGAAAAGTGGTTTTTCAACACTAACACAAGGGCGAAAAGTGTTTTTTCAACACTAACACAAGTGCGAAAAGTGGTTTTTCCACACTAATACAAGTGCAAAAGTGGTTTCCTGCACCAACACAAGTGCGAAAAGTGGTTTTTCAACACTAACACAAGTGCGAAAAGTGGTTTTTCAACACTAACACAAGTGCGAAAAGTGTTTTTTCCACAATAATACAAGTGCAAAAGTGGTTTCCTGCACCAACACAAGTGCGAAAAGTGGTTTTTCAACACTAACACAAGTGCGAAAAGTGGTTTTTCAACACTAACACAAGTGCGAAAAGTGTTTTTTCCACACTAATACAAGTGCAAAAGTGGTTTCCTGCACCAACACAAGTGCGAAAAGTGGTTTTTCAACACTAACACAAGTGCGAAAAGTGGTTTTTCCACACTAATACAAGTGCAAAAGTGGTTTCCTGCACCAACACAAGTGCGAAAAGTGGTTTTTCAACACTAACACAAGTGCGAAAAGTGGTTTTTCAACACTAACACAAGTGCGAAAAGTGGTTTTTCCACACTAATACAAGTGCAAAAGTGGTTTCCTGCACCAACACAAGTGCGAAAAGTGGTTTTTCAACACTAACACAAGTGCGAAAAGTGGTTTTTCCACACTAATACAAGTGCAAAAGTGGTTTCCTGCACCAACACAAGTGCGAAAAGTGGTTTTTCAACACTAACACAAGTGCGAAAAGTGGTTTTTCAACACTAACACAAGTGCGAAAAGTGGTTTCTCCACACTAATACAAGTGCAAAAGTGGTTTCCTGCACCAACACAAGTGCGAAAAGTGGTTTTTCAACACTAATACAAGTGCGAAAAGTGGTTTTTCAACACTAACACAAGTGCGAAAAGTGGTTTTTCAACACTAACACAAGTGGGAAAAGTGGTTTTTCCACACTAATACAAGTGCAAAAGTGGTTTCTTGCACCAACACAAGTGCAAAAAGTGGTTTTTCAACACTAACACAAGTGCGAAAAGTGGTTTTTCAACACTAACACAAGTGCGAAAAGTGGTTTTTCCACACTAATACAAGTGCAAAAGTGGTTTCCTGCACCAACACAAGTGCGAAAAGTGGTTTTTCAACACTAATACAAGTGCGAAAAGTGGTTTTTCCACACTAATACAAGTGCAAAAGTGGTTTACTGCACCAACACAAGTGCGAAAAGTTGTTTTTCAACACTAACACAAGTGCGAAAAGTGGTTTTTCAACACTATCACAAGTGCAAAAAGTGTTTTTTCCACACTAATACAAGTGCGAAAAGTGGTTTTTCAACACTAACACAAGTGCGAAAAGTGGTTTTTCCACACTAATACAAGTGCAAAAGTGGTTTCCTGCACCAACACAAGTGCGAAAAGTGGTTTTTCAACACTAACACAAGTGCGAAAAGTGGTTTTTCCACACCAACACAAGTGCGAAAAGTGTTTTTTCCACACTAATACAAGTGCAAAAGCGGTTTCCTGCACCAACACAAGTGCGAAAAGTGGTTTTTCAACACTAACACAAGGGCGAAAAGTGGTTTTTCAACACTAACACAAATGCGAAAAGTGGTTTTTCAACAACAACACAAGTGCGAAAAGTGTTTTTTCCACACTAATACAAGTGCAAAAGTGGTTTCCTGCACCAACACAAGTGCGAAAAGTGGTTTTTCAACACTAACACAAGGGCGAAAAGTGGTTTTTCAACACTAACACAAGTGCGAAAAGTGGTTTTTCAACACTAATACAAGTGCAAAAGTGGTTTCCTGCACCAACACAAGTGCGAAAAGTGGTTTTTCAACACTAACACAAGTGCGAAAAGTGGTTTTTCAACACTAACACAAGTGCGAAAAGTGGTTTTTCCACACTAATACAAGTGCAAAAGTGGTTTCCTGCACCAACACAAGTGCGAAAAGTGGTTTTTCAACACTAACACAAGTGCGAAAAGTGGTTTTTCCACACTAATACAAGTGCAAAAGTGGTTTCCTGCACCAACACAAGTGCGAAAAGTGGTTTTTCAACACTAACACAAGTGCAAAAAGTGGTTTTTCAACACTAACACAAGTGCGAAAAGTGGTTTTTCCACACTAATACAAGTGCAAAAGTGGTTTCTTGCACCAACACAAGTGTGAAAAGTGGTTTTTCAACACTAACACAAGTGCGAAAAGTGTTTTTTCAACACTAACACAAGTGCGAAAAGTGGTTTTTCCACACTAATACAAGTGCAAAAGTGGTTTCCTGCACCAACACAAGTGCGAAAAGTGGTTTTTCAACACTAACACAAGTGCGAAAAGTGGTTTTTCCACACTAATACAAGTGCGAAAAGTGTTTTTTCCACACTAATACAAGTGCAAAAGTGGTTTCCTGCACCAACACAAGTGCGAAAAGTGGTTTTTCAACACTAACACAAGGGCGAAAAGTGGTTTTTCAACACTAACACAAATGCGAAAAGTGGTTTTTCAACACTAACACAAGTGCGAAAAGTGTTTTTTCCACACTAATACAAGTGCAAAAGTGGTTTCCTGCACCAACACAAGTGCGAAAAGTGGTTTTTCAACACTAACACAAGGGCGAAAAGTGGTTTTTCAACACTAACACAAGTGCGAAAAGTGGTTTTTCAACACTAATACAAGTGCAAAAGTGGTTTCCTGCACCAACACAAGTGCGAAAAGTGGTTTTTCAACACTAACACAAGTGCGAAAAGTGGTTTTTCAACACTAACACAAGTGCGAAAAGTGGTTTTTCCACACTAATACAAGTGCAAAAGTGGTTTCCTGCACCAACACAAGTGCGAAAAGTGGTTTTTCAACACTAACACAAGTGCGAAAAGTGGTTTTTACACACTAATACAAGTGCAAAAGTGGTTTCCTGCACCAACACAAGTGCGAAAAGTGGTTTTTCAACACTAACACATGTGCAAAAAGTGGTTTTTCAACACTAACACAAGTGCAAAAAGTGGTTTTTCCACACTAATACAAGTGCAAAAGTGGTTTCTTGCACCAACACAAGTGTGAAAAGTGGTTTTTCAACACTAACACAAGTGCGAAAAGTGTTTTTTCAACACTAACACAAGTGCGAAAACTGGTTTTTCCACACTAATACAAGTGCAAAAGTGGTTTCCTGCACCAACACAAGTGCGAAAAGTAGTTTTTCAACACTAACACAAGTGCGAAAAGTGGTTTTTCCACACTAATACAAGTGCAAAAGTGGTTTCCTGCACCAACACAAGTGCGAAAAGTTGTTTTTCAACACTAACACAAGTGCGAAAAGTGGTTTTTCAACACTATCACAAGTGCAAAAAGTGTTTTTTCCACACTAATACAAGTGCGAAAAGTGGTTTTTCAACACTAACACAAGTGCGAAAAGTGGTTTTCCACACTAATACAAGTGCAAAAGTGGTTTCCTGCACCAACACAAGTGCGAAAAGTGGTTTTTCAACACTAACACAAGTGCAAAAGTGGTTTCCTGCACCAACACAAGTGCGAAAAGTGGTTTTTCCACACCAACACAAGTGCGAAAAGTGTTTTTTCCACACTAATACAAGTGCAAAAGTGGTTTCCTGCACCAACACAAGTGCGAAAAGTGGTTTTTCAACACTAACACAAGTGCGAAAAGTGGTTTTTCCACACCAACACAAGTGCGAAAAGTGTTTTTTCCACACTAATACAAGTGCAAAAGTGGTTTCCTGCACCAACACAAGTGCGAAAAGTGGTTTTTCAACACTAACATAAGTGCGAAAAGTGGTTTTTCAACACTATCACAAGTGCAAAAAGTGTTTTTTCCACACCAATACAAGTGCGGAAAGTGGTTTTTCAACACTAACACAAATGCGAAAAGTGGTTTTTCAACACTAACACAAGTGCGAAAAGTGTTTTTTCCACACTAATACAAGTGCAAAAGTGGTTTTTCAACACTAACACAAGTGCGAAAAGTGTTTTTTCCACACTAATACAAGTGCAAAAGTGGTTTCCTGCACCAACACAAGTGCGAAAAGTGGTTTTTCAACACTAACACAAGTGCGAAAAGTGGTTTTTCCACACTAATACAAGTGCAAAAGTGGTTTCCTGCACCAACACAAGTGCGAAAAGTGGTTTTTCAACACTAACACAAGTGCGAAAAGTGGTTTTTCAACACTAACACAAGTGCGAAAAGTGGTTTTTCCACACTAATACAAGTGCAAAAGTGGTTTCTTGCACCAACACAAGTGCGAAAAGTGGTTTTTCAACACTAACACAAGTGCGAAAAGTGGTTTTTCAACACTAACACAAGTGCGAAAAGTGGTTTTTCCACACTAATACAAGTGCAAAAGTGGTTTCCTGCACCAACACAAGTGCGAAAAGTGGTTTTTCAACACTAACACAAGTGCGAAAAGTGGTTTTTCCACACTAATACAAGTGCAAAAGTGGTTTCCTGCACCAACACAAGTGCGAAAAGTGGTTTTTCAACACTAACACAAGTGCGAAAAGTGGTTTTTCAACACTAACACAAGTGCGAAAAGTGGTTTTTCCACACTAATACAAGTGCAAAAGTGGTTTCTTGCACCAACACAAGTGCGAAAAGTGGTTTTTCAACACTAACACAAGTGCGAAAAGTGGTTTTTCAACACTAACACAAGTGCGAAAAGTGGTTTTTCCACACTAATACAAGTGCAAAAGTGGTTTCCTGCACCAAGACAAGTGCGAAAAGTGGTTTTTCAACACTAACACAAGTGCGAAAAGTGGTTTTTCCACACTAATACAAGTGCAAAAAGTGTTTTTTCCACACTAATACAAGTGCAAAAGTGGTTTCCTGCACCAACACAATTGCGAAAAGTGGTTTTTCAACACTAACACAAGTGCGAAAAGTGGTTTTTCAACACTATCACAAGTGCAAAAAGTGTTTTTTCCACACCAATACAAATGCGGAAAGTGGTTTTTCAACACTAACACAAATGCGAAAAGTGGTTTTTCAACACTAACACAAGTGCGAAAAGTGTTTTTTCCACACTAATACAAGTGCAAAAGTGGTTTCCTGCACCAACACAAGTGCGAAAAGTGGTTTTTCAACACTAACACAAGGGCGAAAAGTGTTTTTTCAACACTAACACAAGTGCGAAAAGTGGTTTTTCCACACTAATACAAGTGCAAAAGTGGTTTCCTGCACCAACACAAGTGCGAAAAGTGGTTTTTCAACACTAACACAAGTGCGAAAAGTGGTTTTTCAACACTAACACAAGTGCGAAAAGTGTTTTTTCCACAATAATACAAGTGCAAAAGTGGTTTCCTGCACCAACACAAGTGCGAAAAGTGGTTTTTCAACACTAACACAAGTGCGAAAAGTGGTTTTTCAACACTAACACAAGTGCGAAAAGTGTTTTTTCCACACTAATACAAGTGCAAAAGTGGTTTCCTGCACCAACACAAGTGCGAAAAGTGGTTTTTCAACACTAACACAAGTGCGAAAAGTGGTTTTTCCACACTAATACAAGTGCAAAAGTGGTTTCCTGCACCAACACAAGTGCGAAAAGTGGTTTTTCAACACTAACACAAGTGCGAAAAGTGGTTTTTCAACACTAACACAAGTGCGAAAAGTGGTTTTTCCACACTAATACAAGTGCAAAAGTGGTTTCCTGCACCAACACAAGTGCGAAAAGTGGTTTTTCAACACTAACACAAGTGCGAAAAGTGGTTTTTCCACACTAATACAAGTGCAAAAGTGGTTTCCTGCACCAACACAAGTGCGAAAAGTGGTTTTTCAACACTAACACAAGTGGGAAAAGTGGTTTTTCCACACTAACACAAGTGCGAAAAGTGGTTTTTCCACACTAATACAAGTGCAAAAGTGGTTTCCTGCACCAACACAAGTGCGAAAAGTGGTTTTTCAACACTAACACAAGTGCGAAAAGTGGTTTTTCAACACTAACACAAGTGCGAAAAGTGGTTTCTCCACACTAATACAAGTGCAAAAGTGGTTTCCTGCACCAACACAAGTGCGAAAAGTGGTTTTTCAACACTAATACAAGTGCGAAAAGTGGTTTTTCAACACTAACACAAGTGCGAAAAGTGGTTTTTCAACACTAACACAAGTGCGAAAAGTGGTTTTTCCACACTAATACAAGTGCAAAAGTGGTTTCCTGCACCAACACAAGTGCGAAAAGTGGTTTTTCAACACTAATACAAGTGCGAAAAGTGGTTTTTCCACACTAATACAAGTGCAAAAGTGGTTTACTGCACCAACACAAGTGCGAAAAGTTGTTTTTCAACACTAACACAAGTGCGAAAAGTGGTTTTTCAACACTATCACAAGTGCAAAAAGTGTTTTTTCCACACTAATACAAGTGCGAAAAGTGGTTTTTCAACACTAACACAAGTGCGAAAAGTGGTTTTTCCACACTAATACAAGTGCAAAAGTGGTTTCCTGCACCAACACAAGTGCGAAAAATGGTTTTTCAACACTAACACAAGTGCGAAAAGTGGTTTTTCCACACCAACACAAGTGCGAAAAGTGTTTTTTCCACACTAATACAAGTGCAAAAGTGGTTTCCTGCACCAACACAAGTGCGAAAAGTGGTTTTTCAACACTAACACAAGGGCGAAAAGTGGTTTTTCAACACTAACACAAATGCGAAAAGTGGTTTTTCAACACTAACACAAGTGCGAAAAGTGTTTTTTCCACACTAATACAAGTGCAAAAGTGGTTTCCTGCACCAACACAAGTGCGAAAAGTGGTTTTTCAACACTAACACAAGGGCAAAAAGTGGTTTTTCAACACTAACACAAGTGCGAAAAGTGGTTTTTCAACACTAATACAAGTGCAAAAGTGGTTTCCTGCACCAACACAAGTGCGAAAAGTGGTTTTTCAACACTAACACAAGTGCGAAAAGTGGTTTTTCAACACTAACACAAGTGCGAAAAGTGGTTTTTCCACACTAATACAAGTGCAAAAGTGGTTTCCTGCACCAACACAAGTGCGAAAAGTGGTTTTTCAACACTAACACAAGTGCGAAAAGTGGTTTTTCCACACTAATACAAGTGCAAAAGTGGTTTCCTGCACCAACACAAGTGCGAAAAGTGGTTTTTCAACACTAACACAAGTGCAAAAAGTGGTTTTTCAACACTAACACAAGTGCGAAAAGTGGTTTTTCCACACTAATACAAGTGCAAAAGTGGTTTCTTGCACCAACACAAGTGTGAAAAGTGGTTTTTCAACACTAACACAAGTGCGAAAAGTGTTTTTTCAACACTAACACAAGTGCGAAAAGTGGTTTTCCACACTAATACAAGTGCAAAAGTGGTTTCCTGCACCAACACAAGTGCGAAAAGTGGTTTTTCAACACTAACACAAGTGCGAAAAGTGGTTTTTCCACACTAATACAAGTGCAAAAGTGGTTTCCTGCACCAACACAAGTGCGAAAAGTTGTTTTTCAACACTAACACAAGTGCGAAAAGTGGTTTTTAAACACTATCACAAGTGCAAAAAGTGTTTTTTCCACACTAATACAAGTGCGAAAAGTGGTTTTTCAACACTAACACAAGTGCGAAAAGTGGTTTTTCCACACTAATACAAGTGCAAAAGTGGTTTCCTGCACCAACACAAGTGCGAAAAGTGGTTTTTCAACACTAACACAAGTGCGAAAAGTGGTTTTTCAACACTAACACAAATGCGAAAAGTGGTTTTTCAACACTAACACAAGTGCGAAGTGTTTTTTCCACACTAATACAAGTGCAAAAGTGGTTTCCTGCACCAACACAAGTGCGAAAAGTGGTTTTTCCACACCAACACAAGTGCGAAAAGTGTTTTTTCCACACTAATACAAGTGCAAAAGTGGTTTCCTGCACCAACACAAGTGCGAAAAGTGGTTTTTCAACACTAACACAAGTGCGAAAAGTGGTTTTTCCACACCAACACAAGTGCGAAAAGTGTTTTTTCCACACTAATACAAGTGCAAAAGTGGTTTCCTGCACCAACACAAGTGCGAAAAGTGGTTTTTCAACACTAACACAAGTGCGAAAAGTGGTTTTTCAACACTATCACAAGTGCAAAAAGTGTTTTTTCCACACCAATACAAGTGCGGAAAGTGGTTTTTCAACACTAACACAAATGCGAAAAGTGGTTTTTCAACACTAACACAAGTGCGAAAAGTGTTTTTTCCACACTAATACAAGTGCAAAAGTGGTTTCCTGCACCAACACAAGTGCGAAAAGTGGTTTTTCAACATTAACACAAGGGCGAAAAGTGGTTTTTCAACACTAACACAAGTGCGAAAAGTGGTTTTTCCACACTAATACAAGTGCAAAAGTGCTTTCCTGCACCAACACAAGTGCGAAAAGTGGTTTTTCAACACTAACACAAGTGCGAAAAGTGGTTTTTCAACACTAACACAAGTGCGAAAAGTGGTTTTTCAACACTAACACAAGTGCGAAAAGTGTTTTTTCCACACTAATACAAGTGCAAAAGTGGTTTCCTGCACCAACACAAGTGCGAAAAGTGGTTTTTCAACACTAACACAAGTGCAAAAAGTGGTTTTTCCACACTAATACAAGTGCAAAAGTGGTTTCCTGCACCAACACAAGTGCGAAAAGTGGTTTTTCAACACTAACACAAGTGCGAAAAGTGGTTTTTCAACACTAACACAAGTGCGAAAAGTGGTTTTTCCACACTAATACAAGTGCAAAAGTGGTTTCTTGCACCAACACAAGTGCGAAAAGTGGTTTTTCAACACTAACACAAGTGCGAAAAGTGGTTTTTCAACACTAACACAAGTGCGAAAAGTGGTTTTTCCACACTAATACAAGTGCAAAAGTGGTTTCCTTCACCAACACAAGTGCGAAAAGTGGTTTTTCAACACTAACACAAGTGCGAAAAGTGGTTTTCCACACTAATACAAGTGCAAAAGTGGTTTCCTGCACCAACACAAGTGCGAAAAGTGGTTTTTCAACACTAACACAAGTGCGAAAAGTGGTTTTTCAACACTAACACAAGTGCGAAAAGTGGTTTTTCCACACTAATACAAGTGCAAAAGTGGTTTCTTGCACCAACACAAGTGCGAAAAGTGGTTTTTCAACACTAACACAAGTGCGAAAAGTGGTTTTTCAACACTAACACAAGTGCGAAAAGTGGTTTTTCCACACTAATACAAGTGCAAAAGTGGTTTCCTGCACCAACACAAGTGCGAAAAGTGGTTTTTCAACACTAATACAAGTGCGAAAAGTGGTTTTTCAACACTAACACAAGTGCGAAAAGTGGTTTTTCAACACTAACACAAGTGCGAAAAGTGGTTTTTCCACACTAATACAAGTGCAAAAGTGGTTTCTTGCACCAACACAAGTGCAAAAAGTGGTTTTTCAACACTAACACAAGTGCGAAAAGTGGTTTTTCAACACTAACACAAGTGCGAAAAGTGGTTTTTCCACACTAATACAAGTGCAAAAGTGGTTTCCTGCACCAACACAAGTGCGAAAAGTGGTTTTTCAACACTAATACAAGTGCGAAAAGTGGTTTTTCCACACTAATACAAGTGCAAAAGTGGTTTACTGCACCAACACAAGTGCGAAAAGTTGTTTTTCAACACTAACACAAGTGCGAAAAGTGGTTTTTCAACACTATCACAAGTGCAAAAAGTGTTTTTTCCACACTAATACAAGTGCGAAAAGTGGTTTTTCAACACTAACACAAGTGCGAAAAGTGGTTTTTCCACACTAATACAAGTGCAAAAGTGGTTTCCTGCACCAACACAAGTGCGAAAAGTGGTTTTTCAACACTAACACAAGTGCGAAAAGTGGTTTTTCCACACCAACACAAGTGCGAAAAGTGTTTTTTCCACACTAATACAAGTGCAAAAGTGGTTTCCTGCACCAACACAAGTGCGAAAAGTGGTTTTTCAACACTAACACAAGGGCGAAAAGTGGTTTTTCAACACTAACACAATTGCGAAAAGTGGTTTTTCAACACTAACACAAGTGCGAAAAGTGTTTTTTCCACACTAATACAAGTGCAAAAGTGGTTTCCTGCACCAACACAAGTGCGAAAAGTGGTTTTTCAACACTAACACAAGGGCGAAAAGTGGTTTTTCAACACTAACACAAGTGCGAAAAGTGGTTTTTCAACACTAATACAAGTGCAAAAGTGGTTTCCTGCACCAACACAAGTGCGAAAAGTGGTTTTTCAACACTAACACAAGTGCGAAAAGTGGTTTTTCAACACTAACACAAGTGCGAAAAGTGGTTTTTCCACACTAATACAAGTGCAAAAGTGGTTTCCTGCACCAACACAAGTGCGAAAAGTGGTTTTTCAACACTAACACAAGTGCGAAAAGTGGTTTTTCCACACTAATACAAGTGCAAAAGTGGTTTCCTGCACCAACACAAGTGCGAAAAGTGGTTTTTCAACACTAACACAAGTGCGAAAAGTGGTTTTTCAACACTAACACAAGTGCGAAAAGTGGTTTTTCCACACTAATACAAGTGCAAAAGTGGTTTCTTGCACCAACACAAGTGTGAAAAGTGGTTTTTCAACACTAACACAAGTGCGAAAAGTGGTTTTTCAACACTATCACAAGTGCAAAAAGTGTTTTTTCCACACCAATACAAGTGCGGAAAGTGGTTTTTCAACACTAACACAAATGCGAAAAGTGGTTTTTCAACACTAACACAAGTGCGAAAAGTGTTTTTTCCACACTAATACAAGTGCAAAAGTGGTTTCCTGCACCAACACAAGTGCGAAAAGTGGTTTTTCAACATTAACACAAGGGCGAAAAGTGGTTTTTCAACACTAACACAAGTGCGAAAAGTGGTTTTTCCACACTAATACAAGTGCAAAAGTGGTTTCCTGCACCAACACAAGTGCGAAAAGTGGTTTTTCAACACTAACATAAGTGCGAAAAGTGGTTTTTCAACACTATCACAAGTGCAAAAAGTGTTTTTTCCACACCAATACAAGTGCGGAAAGTGGTTTTTCAACACTAACACAAATGCGAAAAGTGGTTTTTCAACACTAACACAAGTGCGAAAAGTGTTTTTTCCACACTAATACAAGTGCAAAAGTGGTTTCCTGCACCAACACAAGTGCGAAAAGTGGTTTTTCAACATTAACACAAGGGCGAAAAGTGGTTTTTCAACACTAACACAAGTGCGAAAAGTGGTTTTTCCACACTAATACAAGTGCAAAAGTGCTTTCCTGCACCAACACAAGTGCGAAAAGTGGTTTTTCAACACTAACACAAGTGCGAAAAGTGGTTTTTCAACACTAACACAAGTGCGAAAAGTGGTTTTTCAACACTAACACAAGTGCGAAAAGTGTTTTTTCCACACTAATACAAGTGCAAAAGTGGTTTCCTGCACCAACACAAGTGCGAAAAGTGGTTTTTCAACACTAACACAAGTGCGAAAAGTGGTTTTTCCACACTAATACAAGTGCAAAAGTGGTTTCCTGCACCAACACAAGTGCGAAAAGTGGTTTTTCAACACTAACACAAGTGCGAAAAGTGGTTTTTCAACACTAACACAAGTGCGAAAAGTGGTTTTTCCACACTAATACAAGTGCAAAAGTGGTTTCTTGCACCAACACAAGTGCGAAAAGTGGTTTTTCAACACTAACACAAGTGCGAAAAGTGGTTTTTCAACACTAACACAAGTGCGAAAAGTGGTTTTTCCACACTAATACAAGTGCAAAAGTGGTTTCCTGCACCAACACAAGTGCGAAAAGTGGTTTTTCAACACTAACACAAGTGCGAAAAGTGGTTTTTCCACACTAATACAAGTGCAAAAGTGGTTTCCTGCACCAACACAAGTGCGAAAAGTGGTTTTTCAACACTAACACAAGTGCGAAAAGTGGTTTTTCAACACTAACACAAGTGCGAAAAGTGGTTTTCCACACTAATACAAGTGCAAAAGTGGTTTCTTGCACCAACACAAGTGCGAAAAGTGGTTTTTCAACACTAACACAAGTGCGAAAAGTGGTTTTTCAACACTAACACAAGTGCGAAAAGTGGTTTTTCCACACTAATACAAGTGCAAAAGTGGTTTCCTGCACCAAGACAAGTGCGAAAAGTGGTTTTTCAACACTAACACAAGTGCGAAAAGTGGTTTTTCCACACTAATACAAGTGCAAAAAGTGTTTTTTCCACACTAATACAAGTGCAAAAGTGGTTTCCTGCACCAACACAATTGCGAAAAGTGGTTTTTCAACACTAACACAAGTGCGAAAAGTGGTTTTTCAACACTATCACAAGTGCAAAAAGTGTTTTTTCCACACCAATACAAATGCGGAAAGTGGTTTTTCAACACTAACACAAATGCGAAAAGTGGTTTTTCAACACTAACACAAGTGCGAAAAGTGTTTTTTCCACACTAATACAAGTGCAAAAGTGGTTTCCTGCACCAACACAAGTGCGAAAAGTGGTTTTTCAACACTAACACAAGGGCGAAAAGTGTTTTTTCAACACTAACACAAGTGCGAAAAGTGGTTTTTCCACACTAATACAAGTGCAAAAGTGGTTTCCTGCACCAACACAAGTGCGAAAAGTGGTTTTTCAACACTAACACAAGTGCGAAAAGTGGTTTTTCAACACTAACACAAGTGCGAAAAGTGTTTTTTCCACAATAATACAAGTGCAAAAGTGGTTTCCTGCACCAACACAAGTGCGAAAAGTGGTTTTTCAACACTAACACAAGTGCGAAAAGTGGTTTTTCAACACTAACACAAGTGCGAAAAGTGTTTTTTCCACACTAATACAAGTGCAAAAGTGGTTTCCTGCACCAACACAAGTGCGAAAAGTGGTTTTTCAACACTAACACAAGTGCGAAAAGTGGTTTTTCCACACTAATACAAGTGCAAAAGTGGTTTCCTGCACCAACACAAGTGCGAAAAGTGGTTTTTCAACACTAATACAAGTGCGAAAAGTGGTTTTTCCACACTAATACAAGTGCAAAAGTGGTTTCCTGCACCAACACAAGTGCGAAAAGTGGTTTTTCAACACTAACACAAGTGCGAAAAGTGGTTTTTCCACACTAATACAAGTGCAAAAGTGGTTTCCTGCACCAACACAAGTGCGAAAAGTGGTTTTTCAACACTAACACAAGTGCGAAAAGTGGTTTTTCAACACTAACACAAGTGCGAAAAGTGGTTTTTCCACACTAATACAAGTGCAAAAGTGGTTTCTTGCACCAACACAAGTGTGAAAAGTGGTTTTTCAACACTAACACAAGTGCGAAAAGTGGTTTTTCAACACTATCACAAGTGCAAAAAGTGTTTTTTCCACACCAATACAAGTGCGGAAAGTGGTTTTTCAACACTAACACAAATGCGAAAAGTGGTTTTTCAACACTAACACAAGTGCGAAAAGTGTTTTTTCCACACTAATACAAGTGCAAAAGTGGTTTCCTGCACCAACACAAGTGCGAAAAGTGGTTTTTCAACATTAACACAAGGGCGAAAAGTGGTTTTTCAACACTAACACAAGTGCGAAAAGTGGTTTTTCCACACTAATACAAGTGCAAAAGTGGTTTCCTGCACCAACACAAGTGCGAAAAGTGGTTTTTCAACACTAACATAAGTGCGAAAAGTGGTTTTTCAACACTATCACAAGTGCAAAAAGTGTTTTTTCCACACCAATACAAGTGCGGAAAGTGGTTTTTCAACACTAACACAAATGCGAAAAGTGGTTTTTCAACACTAACACAAGTGCGAAAAGTGTTTTTTCCACACTAATACAAGTGCAAAAGTGGTTTCCTGCACCAACACAAGTGCGAAAAGTGGTTTTTCAACATTAACACAAGGGCGAAAAGTGGTTTTTCAACACTAACACAAGTGCGAAAAGTGGTTTTTCCACACTAATACAAGTGCAAAAGTGCTTTCCTGCACCAACACAAGTGCGAAAAGTGGTTTTTCAACACTAACACAAGTGCGAAAAGTGGTTTTTCAACACTAACACAAGTGCGAAAAGTGGTTTTTCAACACTAACACAAGTGCGAAAAGTGTTTTTTCCACACTAATACAAGTGCAAAAGTGGTTTCCTGCACCAACACAAGTGCGAAAAGTGGTTTTTCAACACTAACACAAGTGCGAAAAGTGGTTTTTCCACACTAATACAAGTGCAAAAGTGGTTTCCTGCACCAACACAAGTGCGAAAAGTGGTTTTTCAACACTAACACAAGTGCGAAAAGTGGTTTTTCAACACTAACACAAGTGCGAAAAGTGGTTTTTCCACACTAATACAAGTGCAAAAGTGGTTTCTTGCACCAACACAAGTGCGAAAAGTGGTTTTTCAACACTAACACAAGTGCGAAAAGTGGTTTTTCAACACTAACACAAGTGCGAAAAGTGGTTTTTCCACACTAATACAAGTGCAAAAGTGGTTTCCTGCACCAACACAAGTGCGAAAAGTGGTTTTTCAACACTAACACAAGTGCGAAAAGTGGTTTTTCCACACTAATACAAGTGCAAAAGTGGTTTCCTGCACCAACACAAGTGCGAAAAGTGGTTTTTCAACACTAACACAAGTGCGAAAAGTGGTTTTTCAACACTAACACAAGTGCGAAAAGTGGTTTTCCACACTAATACAAGTGCAAAAGTGGTTTCTTGCACCAACACAAGTGCGAAAAGTGGTTTTTCAACACTAACACAAGTGCGAAAAGTGGTTTTTCAACACTAACACAAGTGCGAAAAGTGGTTTTTCCACACTAATACAAGTGCAAAAGTGGTTTCCTGCACCAAGACAAGTGCGAAAAGTGGTTTTTCAACACTAACACAAGTGCGAAAAGTGGTTTTTCCACACTAATACAAGTGCAAAAAGTGTTTTTTCCACACTAATACAAGTGCAAAAGTGGTTTCCTGCACCAACACAATTGCGAAAAGTGGTTTTTCAACACTAACACAAGTGCGAAAAGTGGTTTTTCAACACTATCACAAGTGCAAAAAGTGTTTTTTCCACACCAATACAAATGCGGAAAGTGGTTTTTCAACACTAACACAAATGCGAAAAGTGGTTTTTCAACACTAACACAAGTGCGAAAAGTGTTTTTTCCACACTAATACAAGTGCAAAAGTGGTTTCCTGCACCAACACAAGTGCGAAAAGTGGTTTTTCAACACTAACACAAGGGCGAAAAGTGTTTTTTCAACACTAACACAAGTGCGAAAAGTGGTTTTTCCACACTAATACAAGTGCAAAAGTGGTTTCCTGCACCAACACAAGTGCGAAAAGTGGTTTTTCAACACTAACACAAGTGCGAAAAGTGGTTTTTCAACACTAACACAAGTGCGAAAAGTGTTTTTTCCACAATAATACAAGTGCAAAAGTGGTTTCCTGCACCAACACAAGTGCGAAAAGTGGTTTTTCAACACTAACACAAGTGCGAAAAGTGGTTTTTCAACACTAACACAAGTGCGAAAAGTGTTTTTTCCACACTAATACAAGTGCAAAAGTGGTTTCCTGCACCAACACAAGTGCGAAAAGTGGTTTTTCAACACTAACACAAGTGCGAAAAGTGGTTTTTCCACACTAATACAAGTGCAAAAGTGGTTTCCTGCACCAACACAAGTGCGAAAAGTGGTTTTTCAACACTAACACAAGTGCGAAAAGTGGTTTTTCAACACTAACACAAGTGCGAAAAGTGGTTTTTCCACACTAATACAAGTGCAAAAGTGGTTTCCTGCACCAACACAAGTGCGAAAAGTGGTTTTTCAACACTAACACAAGTGCGAAAAGTGGTTTTTCCACACTAATACAAGTGCAAAAGTGGTTTCCTGCACCAACACAAGTGCGAAAAGTGGTTTTTCAACACTAACACAAGTGCGAAAAGTGGTTTTTCAACACTAACACAAGTGCGAAAAGTGGTTTTTCCACACTAATACAAGTGCAAAAGTGGTTTCTTGCACCAACACAAGTGCAAAAAGTGGTTTTTCAACACTAACACAAGTGCGAAAAGTGGTTTTTCAACACTAACACAAGTGCGAAAAGTGGTTTTTCCACACTAATACAAGTGCAAAAGTGGTTTCCTGCACCAACACAAGTGCGAAAAGTGGTTTTTCAACACTAACACAAGTGCGAAAAGTGGTTTTTCCACACTAATACAAGTGCGAAAAGTGGTTTTTCAACACTAACACAAATGCGAAAAGTGGTTTTTCAACACTAACACAAGTGCGAAAAGTGGTTTTTCCACACTAATACAAGTGCAAAAGTGGTTTCCTGCACCAACACAAGTGCGAAAAGTGGTTTTTCAAAACTATCACAAGTGCAAAAAGTGTTTTTCCCACACTAATACAAGTGCAAAAGTAGTTTCCTGCACCAACACAAGTGCGAAAAGTGGTTTTTCAACACTAACACAAGTGCGAAAAGTGGTTTTTCAACACTAACACAAGTGCGAAAAGTGGTTTTTCAACACTAACACAAGTGCGAAAAGTGTTTTTTCCACACTAATACAAGTGCAAAAGTGGTTTCCTGCACCAACACAAGTGCGAAATGTGGTTTTTCAACACTAACACAAATGCGAAAAGTGGTTTTTCCACACTAATACAAGTGCAAAAGTGGTTTCCTGCACCAACACAAGTGCGAAAAGTGGTTTTTCAACACTAACACAAGTGCGAAAAGTGGTTTTTCAACACTAACACAAGTGCGAAAAGTGGTTTTTCAACACTAACACAAGTGCGAAAAGTGTTTTTTCCACACTAATACAAGTGCAAAAGTGGTTTCCTGCACCAACACAAGTGCGAAATGTGGTTTTTCAACACTAACACAAATGCGAAAAGTGGTTTTTCCACACTAATACAAGTGCAAAAGTGGTTTCCTGCACCAACACAAGTGCGAAAAGTGGTTTTTCAACACTAACACAAGTGCGAAAAGTGGTTTTTCAACACTAACACAAGTGCGAAAAGTGGTTTTTCAACACTAACACAAGTGCGAAAAGTGGTTTTTCCACATTAATATAAGTGCAAAAGTGGTTTCATGCACCAACACAAGTGCGAAAAGTGGTTTTTCAACACTAACACAAGTGCGAAAAGTGGTTTTTCAACACTATCACAAGTGCGAAAAGTGGTTTTTCAACACTAACACAAGTGCAAAAAGTGGTTTTTCCACACTAATACAAGTGCAAAAGTGGTTTCCTGCACCAACACAAGTGCGAAAAGTGGTTTTTCAACACTAACACAAGCGCGAAAAGTGGTTTTTCAACACTATCACAAGTGCAAAAAGTGTTTTTTCCACACTAATACAAGTGCGAAAAGTGGTTTTTCAACACTAACACAAATGCGAAAAGTGGTTTTTCAACACTAACACAAGTGCGAAAAGTGGTTTTTCCACACTAATACAAGTGCAAAAGTGGTTTCCTGCACCAACACAAGTGCGAAAAGTGGTTTTTCAAAACTATCACAAGTGCAAAAAGTGTTTTTCCCACACTAATACAAGTGCAAAAGTAGTTTCCTGCACCAACACAAGTGCGAAAAGTGGTTTTTCAACACTAACACAAGTGCGAAAAGTGGTTTTTCAACACTAACACAAGTGCGAAAAGTGGTTTTTCAACACTAACACAAGTGCGAAAAGTGTTTTTTCCACACTAATACAAGTGCAAAAGTGGTTTCCTGCACCAACACAAGTGCGAAATGTGGTTTTTCAACACTAACACAAATGCGAAAAGTGGTTTTTCCACACTAATACAAGTGCAAAAGTGGTTTCCTGCACCAACACAAGTGCGAAAAGTGGTTTTTCAACACTAACACAAGTGCGAAAAGTGGTTTTTCAACACTAACACAAGTGCGAAAAGTGGTTTTTCAACACTAACACAAGTGCGAAAAGTGTTTTTTCCACACTAATACAAGTGCAAAAGTGGTTTCCTGCAACAACACAAGTGCGAAAAGTGTTTTTTCCACACTAATACAGGTGCAAAAGTGTTTTCCTGCACCAACACAAGTGCGAAAAGTGGTTTTTCAACACTAACACAAGTGCGAAAAGTGGTTTTTCAACACTATCACAAGTGCAAAAAGTGTTTTTTCCACACTAATACAAGTGCGAAAAGTGGTTTTTCAACACTAACACAAGTGCGAAAAGTGGTTTTTCCACATTAATATAAGTGCAAAAGTGGTTTCATGCACCTACACAAGTGCGAAAAGTGGTTTTCAACACTAACACAAGTGCGAAAAGTGGTTTTTCAACACTATCACAAGTGCAAAAAGTGTTTTTTCCACACCAATACAAGTGCGGAAAGTGGTTTTTCATCACTAACACAAATGCGAAAAGTGGTTTTTCAACACTAACACAAGTGCGAAAAGTGGTTTTTCAACACTAACACAAATGCGAAAAGTGGTTTTTCAACACTAACACAAGTGCGAAAAGTGGTTTTTCCACACTAATACAAGTGCAAAAGTGGTTTCCTGCACCAACACAAGTGCGAAAAGTGGTTTTTCAACACTATCACAAGTGCAAAAAGTGTTTTTCCCACACTAATACAAGTGCAAAAGTGGTTTCCTGCACCAACACAAGTGCAAAAAGTGGTTTTTCAACACTAACACAAGTGCCAAAAGTGGTTTTTCAACACTAACACAAGTGCGAAAAGTGGTATTTCAACACTAACACAAGTGCGAAAAGTGTTTTTTCCACATTAATACAAGTGCAAAAGTGGTTTCCTGCACCAACACAAGTGCGAAAAGTGGTTTTTCAACACTAACACAAGTGTGAAAAGTGGGTTTTCCACACTAATACAAGTACAAAAGTGTTTCCTGCACCAACACAAGTGCGAAAAGTGGTTTTTCAACACTAACACAAGTGCGAAAAGTGGTTTTTCAACACTAACACAAGTGCGAAAAGTGGTTTTCCCACACTAATACAAGTGCAAAAGTGGTTTCCTGCACCAACACAAGTGCGAAAAGTGGTTTTTCAACACTAACACAAGTGCGAAAAGTGGTTTTTCAACACTAACACAAGTGCGAAAAGTGGTTTTTCCACACTAATACAAGTGCAAAAGTGGTTTCCTGCACCAACACAAGTGCGAAAAGTGGTTTTTCAACACTAACACAAGTGCGAAAAGTGGTTTTTCCACACTAATACAAGTGCAAAAGTGGTTTCCTGCACCAACACAAGTGCGAAAAGTGGTTTTTCAACACTAACACAAGTGCGAAAATTGGTTTTTCAACACTATCACAAGTGCAAAAAGTGTTTTTTCCACACTAATACAAGTGCGAAAAGTGGTTTTTCAACACTAACACAAGTGCGCAACGTGGTTTTTCCACATTAATATAAGTGCAAAAGTGGTTTCCTGCACCAAGACAAGTGCGAAAAGTGGTTTTTCAACACTAACACAAGTGCGAAAAGTGGTTTTTCCACACTAATACAAGTGGAAAAAGTGTTTTTTCCACACTAATACAAGTGCAAAAGTGGTTTCCTGCACCAACACAAGTGCGAAAAGTGGTTTTTCAACACTAACACAAGTGCGAAAAGTGGTTTTTCAACACTAACACAAGTGCGAAAAGTGGTTTTTCAACACTAACACAAGTGCGAAAAGTGGTTTTTCCACATTAATATAAGTGCAAAAGTGGTTTCATGCACCAACACAAGTGCGAAAAGTGGTTTTTCAACACTAACACAAGTGCGAAAAGTGGTTTTTCAACACTATCACAAGTGCGAAAAGTGGTTTTTCAACACTAACACAAGTGCAAAAAGTGGTTTTTCCACACTAATACAAGTGCAAAAGTGGTTTCCTGCACCAACACAAGTGCGAAAAGTGGTTTTTCAACACTAACACAAGCGCGAAAAGTGGTTTTTCAACACTATCACAAGTGCAAAAAGTGTTTTTTCCACACTAATACAAGTGCGAAAAGTGGTTTTTCAACACTAACACAAATGCGAAAAGTGGTTTTTCAACACTAACACAAGTGCGAAAAGTGGTTTTTCCACACTAATACAAGTGCAAAAGTGGTTTCCTGCACCAACACAAGTGCGAAAAGTGGTTTTTCAAAACTATCACAAGTGCAAAAAGTGTTTTTCCCACACTAATACAAGTGCAAAAGTAGTTTCCTGCACCAACACAAGTGCGAAAAGTGGTTTTTCAACACTAACACAAGTGCGAAAAGTGGTTTTTCAACACTAACACAAGTGCGAAAAGTGGTTTTTCAACACTAACACAAGTGCGAAAAGTGTTTTTTCCACACTAATACAAGTGCAAAAGTGGTTTCCTGCACCAACACAAGTGCGAAATGTGGTTTTTCAACACTAACACAAATGCGAAAAGTGGTTTTTCCACACTAATACAAGTGCAAAAGTGGTTTCCTGCACCAACACAAGTGCGAAAAGTGGTTTTTCAACACTAACACAAGTGCGAAAAGTGGTTTTTCAACACTAACACAAGTGCGAAAAGTGGTTTTTCAACACTAACACAAGTGCGAAAAGTGTTTTTTCCACACTAATACAAGTGCAAAAGTGGTTTCCTGCAACAACACAAGTGCGAAAAGTGTTTTTTCCACACTAATACAGGTGCAAAAGTGTTTTCCTGCACCAACACAAGTGCGAAAAGTGGTTTTTCAACACTAACACAAGTGCGAAAAGTGGTTTTTCAACACTATCACAAGTGCAAAAAGTGTTTTTTCCACACTAATACAAGTGCGAAAAGTGGTTTTTCAACACTAACACAAGTGCGAAAAGTGGTTTTTCCACATTAATATAAGTGCAAAAGTGGTTTCATGCACCTACACAAGTGCGAAAAGTGGTTTTCAACACTAACACAAGTGCGAAAAGTGGTTTTTCAACACTATCACAAGTGCAAAAAGTGTTTTTTCCACACCAATACAAGTGCGGAAAGTGGTTTTTCATCACTAACACAAATGCGAAAAGTGGTTTTTCAACACTAACACAAGTGCGAAAAGTGGTTTTTCAACACTAACACAAATGCGAAAAGTGGTTTTTCAACACTAACACAAGTGCGAAAAGTGGTTTTTCCACACTAATACAAGTGCAAAAGTGGTTTCCTGCACCAACACAAGTGCGAAAAGTGGTTTTTCAACACTATCACAAGTGCAAAAAGTGTTTTTCCCACACTAATACAAGTGCAAAAGTGGTTTCCTGCACCAACACAAGTGCAAAAAGTGGTTTTTCAACACTAACACAAGTGCCAAAAGTGGTTTTTCAACACTAACACAAGTGCGAAAAGTGGTATTTCAACACTAACACAAGTGCGAAAAGTGTTTTTTCCACATTAATACAAGTGCAAAAGTGGTTTCCTGCACCAACACAAGTGCGAAAAGTGGTTTTTCAACACTAACACAAGTGTGAAAAGTGGTTTTTCCACACTAATACAAGTACAAAAGTGTTTCCTGCACCAACACAAGTGCGAAAAGTGGTTTTTCAACACTAACACAAGTGCGAAAAGTGGTTTTTCAACACTAACACAAGTGCGAAAAGTGGTTTTCCCACACTAATACAAGTGCAAAAGTGGTTTCCTGCACCAACACAAGTGCGAAAAGTGGTTTTTCAACACTAACACAAGTGCGAAAAGTGGTTTTTCAACACTAACACAAGTGCGAAAAGTGGTTTTTCCACACTAATACAAGTGCAAAAGTGGTTTCCTGCACCAACACAAGTGCGAAAAGTGGTTTTTCAACACTAACACAAGTGCGAAAAGTGGTTTTTCCACACTAATACAAGTGCAAAAGTGGTTTCCTGCACCAACACAAGTGCGAAAAGTGGTTTTTCAACACTAACACAAGTGCGAAAATTGGTTTTTCAACACTATCACAAGTGCAAAAAGTGTTTTTTCCACACTAATACAAGTGCGAAAAGTGGTTTTTCAACACTAACACAAGTGCGCAACGTGGTTTTTCCACATTAATATAAGTGCAAAAGTGGTTTCCTGCACCAAGACAAGTGCGAAAAGTGGTTTTTCAACACTAACACAAGTGCGAAAAGTGGTTTTTCCACACTAATACAAGTGGAAAAAGTGTTTTTTCCACACTAATACAAGTGCAAAAGTGGTTTCCTGCACCAACACAAGTGCGAAAAGTGGTTTTTCAACACTAACACAAGTGCGAAAAGTGGTTTTTCAACACTATCACAAGTGCAAAAAGTGTTTTTTCCACACCAATACAAATGCGGAAAGTGGTTTTTCAACACTAACACAAATGCGAAAAGTGGTTTTTCAACACTAACACAAGTGCGAAAAGTGTTTTTTCCACACTAATACAAGTGCAAAAGTGGTTTCCTGCACCAACACAAGTGCGAAAAGTGGTTTTTCAACACTAACACAAGGGCGAAAAGTGTTTTTTCAACACTAACACAAGTGCGAAAAGTGGTTTTTCCACACTAATACAAGTGCAAAAGTGGTTTCCTGCACCAACACAAGTGCGAAAAGTGGTTTTTCAACACTAACACAAGTGTGAAAAGTGGTTTTTCAACACTAACACAAGTGCGAAAAGTGTTTTTTCCACAATAATACAAGTGCAAAAGTGGTTTCCTGCACCAACACAAGTGCGAAAAGTGGTTTTTCAACACTAACACAAGTGCGAAAAGTGGTTTTTCAACACTAACACAAGTGCGAAAAGTGTTTTTTCCACACTAATACAAGTGCAAAAGTGGTTTCCTGCACCAACACAAGTGCGAAAAGTGGTTTTTCAACACTAACACAAGTGCGAAAAGTGGTTTTTCCACACTAATACAAGTGCAAATGTGGTTTCCTGCACCAACACAAGTGCGAAAAGTGGTTTTTCAACACTAACACAAGTGCGAAAAGTGGTTTTTCAACACTAACACAAGTGCGAAAAGTGGTTTTTCCACACTAATACAAGTGCAAAAGTGGTTTCCTGCACCAACACAAGTGCGAAAAGTGGTTTTTCAACACTAACACAAGTGCGAAAAGTGGTTTTTCCACACTAATACAAGTGCAAAAGTGGTTTCCTGCACCAACACAAGTGCGAAAAGTGGTTTTTCAACACTAACACAAGTGCGAAAAGTGGTTTTTCAACACTAACACAAGTGCGAAAAGTGGTTTTTCCACACTAATACAAGTGCAAAAGTGGTTTCTTGCACCAACACAAGTGCAAAAAGTGGTTTTTCAACACTAACACAAGTGCGAAAAGTGGTTTTTCAACACTAACACAAGTGCGAAAAGTGGTTTTTCCACACTAATACAAGTGCAAAAGTGGTTTCCTGCACCAACACAAGTGCGAAAAGTGGTTTTTCAACACTAACACAAGTGCGAAAAGTGGTTTTTCCACACTAATACAAGTGCGAAAAGTGGTTTTTCAACACCAACACAAGTGCGAAAAGTGGTTTTTCAAAACTATCACAAGTGCAAAAAGTGTTTTTCCCACAGTAATACAAGTGCAAAAGTAGTTTCCTGCACCAACACAAGTGCGAAAAGTGGTTTTTCAACACTAACACAAGTGCGAAAAGTGGTTTTTCAACACTAACACAAGTGCGAAAAGTGGTTTTTCAACACTAACACAAGTGCGAAAAGTGTTTTTTCCACACTAATACAAGTGCAAAAGTGGTTTCCTGCACCAACACAAGTGCGAAATGTGGTTTTTCAACACTAACACAAATGCGAAAAGTGGTTTTTCCACACTAATTCAAGTGCAAAAGTGGTTTCCTGCACCAACACAAGTGCGAAAAGTGGTTTTTCAACACTAACACAAGTGCGAAAAGTGGTTTTTCAACACTAACACAAGTGCGAAAAGTGGTTTTTCAACACTAACACAAGTGCGAAAAGTGTTTTTTCCACACTAATACAAGTGCAAAAGTGGTTTCCTGCAACAACACAAGTGCGAAAAGTGTTTTTTCCACACTAATACAGGTGCAAAAGTGTTTCCTGCACCAACACAAGTGCGAAAAGTGGTTTTTCAACACTAACACAAGTGCGAAAAGTGGTTTTTCAACACTATCACAAGTGCAAAAAGTGTTTTTTCCACACTAATACAAGTGCGAAAAGTGGTTTTTCAACACTAACACAAGTGCGAAAAGTGGTTTTTCCACATTAATATAAGTGCAAAAGTGGTTTCATGCACCAACACAAGTGCGAAAAGTGGTTTTTCAACACTAACACAAGTGCGAAAAGTGGTTTTTCAACACTATCACAAGTGCAAAAAGTGTTTTTTCCACACCAATACAAGTGCGGAAAGTGGTTTTTCAACACTAACACAAATGCGAAAAGTGGTTTTTCAACACTAACACAAGTGCGAAAAGTGGTTTTTCAACACTAACACAAATGCGAAAAGTGGTTTTTCAACACTAACACAAGTGCGAAAAGTGGTTTTTCCACACTAATACAAGTGCAAAAGTGGTTTCCTGCACCAACACAAGTGCGAAAAGTGGTTTTTCAACACTATCACAAGTGCAAAAAGTGTTTTTCCCACACTAATACAAGTGCAAAAGTGGTTTCCTGCACCAACACAAGTGCAAAAAGTGGTTTTTCAACACTAACACAAGTGCCAAAAGTGGTTTTTCAACACTAACACAAGTGCGAAAAGTGGTTTTTCAACACTAACACAAGGGCGAAAAGTGTTTTTTCCACATTAATACAAGTGCAAAAGTGGTTTCCTGCACCAACACAAGTGCGAAAAGTGGTTTTTCAACACTAACACAAGTGTGAAAAGTGGTTTTTCCACACTAATACAAGTACAAAAGTGTTTCCTGCACCAACACAAGTGCGAAAAGTGGTTTTTCAACACTAACACAAGTGCGAAAAGTGGTTTTTCAACACTAACACAAGTGCGAAAAGTGGTTTTCCCACACTAATACAAGTGCAAAAGTGGTTTCCTGCACCAACACAAGTGCGAAAAGTGGTTTTTCAACACTAACACAAGTGCGAAAAGTGGTTTTTCAACACTAACACAAGTGCGAAAAGTGGTTTTTCCACACTAATACAAGTGCAAAAGTGGTTTCCTGCACCAACACAAGTGCGAAAAGTGGTTTTTCAACACTAACACAAGTGCGAAAAGTGGTTTTTCAACACTAACACAAGTGCGAAAAGTGGTTTTTCAACACTAACACAAGTGCGAAAAGTGTTTTTTCCACACTAATACAAGTGCAAAAGTGGTTTCCTGCAACAACACAAGTGCGAAAAGTGTTTTTTCCACACTAATACAGGTGCAAAAGTGTTTCCTGCACCAACACAAGTGCGAAAAGTGGTTTTTCAACACTAACACAAGTGCGAAAAGTGGTTTTTCAACACTATCACAAGTGCAAAAAGTGTTTTTTCCACACTAATACAAGTGCGAAAAGTGGTTTTTCAACACTAACACAAGTGCGAAAAGTGGTTTTTCCACATTAATATAAGTGCAAAAGTGGTTTCATGCACCAACACAAGTGCGAAAAGTGGTTTTTCAACACTAACACAAGTGCGAAAAGTGGTTTTTCAACACTATCACAAGTGCAAAAAGTGTTTTTTCCACACCAATACAAGTGCGGAAAGTGGTTTTTCAACACTAACACAAATGCGAAAAGTGGTTTTTCAACACTAACACAAGTGCGAAAAGTGGTTTTTCCACACTAATACAAGTGCAAAAGTGGTTTCCTGCACCAACACAAGTGCGAAAAGTGGTTTTTCAACACTATCACAAGTGCAAAAAGTGTTTTTCCCACACTAATACAAGTGCAAAAGTGGTTTCCTGCACCAACACAAGTGCAAAAAGTGGTTTTTCAACACTAACACAAGTGCCAAAAGTGGTTTTTCAACACTAACACAAGTGCGAAAAGTGGTTTTTCAACACTAACACAAGGGCGAAAAGTGTTTTTTTCCACATTAATACAAGTGCAAAAGTGGTTTCCTGCACCAACACAAGTGCGAAAAGTGGTTTTTCAACACTAACACAAGTGTGAAAAGTGGTTTTTCCACACTAATACAAGTACAAAAGTGTTTCCTGCACCAACACAAGTGCGAAAAGTGGTTTTTCAACACTAACACAAGTGTGAAAAGTGGTTTTTCAACACTAACACAAGTGCGAAAAGTGGTTTTCCCACACTAATACAAGTGCAAAAGTGGTTTCCTGCACCAACACAAGTGCGAAAAGTGGTTTTTCAACACTAACACAAGTGCGAAAAGTGGTTTTTCAACACTAACACAAGTGCGAAAAGTGGTTTTTCCACACTAATACAAGTGCAAAAGTGGTTTCCTGCACCAACACAAGTGCGAAAAGTGGTTTTTCAACACTAACACAGGTGCGAAAAGTGGTTTTTCCACACTAATACAAGTGCAAAAGTGGTTTCCTGCACCAACACAAGTGCGAAAAGTGGTTTTTCAACACTAACACAAGTGCGAAAATTGGTTTTTCAACACTATCACAAGTGCAAAAAGTGTTTTTTCCACACTAATACAAGTGCGAAAAGTGGTTTTTCAACACTAACACAAGTGCGCAACGTGGTTTTTCCACATTAATATAAGGGCAAAAGTGGTTTCCTGCACCAAGACAAGTGCGAAAAGTGGTTTTTCAACACTAACACAAGTGCGAAAAGTGGTTTTTCCACACTAATACAAGTGCAAAAAGTGTTTTTTCCACACTAATACAAGTGCAAAAGTGGTTTCCTGCACCAACACAAGTGCGAAAAGTGGTTTTTCAACACTAACACAAGTGCGAAAAGTGGTTTTTCAACACTATCACAAGTGCAAAAAGTGTTTTTTCCACACCAATACAAATGCGGAAAGTGGTTTTTCAACACTAACACAAATGTGAAAAGTGGTTTTTCAACACTAACACAAGTGCGAAAAGTGTTTTTTCCACACTAATACAAGTGCAAAAGTGGTTTCCTGCACCAACACAAGTGCGAAAAGTGGTTTTTCAACACTAACACAAGGGCGAAAAGTGTTTTTTCAACACTAACACAAGTGCGAAAAGTGGTTTTTCCACACTAATACAAGTGCAAAAGTGGTTTCCTGCACCAACACAAGTGCGAAAAGTGGTTTTTCAACACTAACACAAGTGCGAAAAGTGGTTTTTCAACACTAACACAAGTGCGAAAAGTGTTTTTTCCACAATAATACAAGTGCAAAAGTGGTTTCCTGCACCAACACAAGTGCGAAAAGTGGTTTTTCAACACTAACACAAGTGCGAAAAGTGGTTTTTCAACACTAACACAAGTGCGAAAAGTGTTTTTTCCACACTAATACAAGTGCAAAAGTGGTTTCCTGCACCAACACAAGTGCGAAAAGTGGTTTTTCAACACGAACACAAGTGCGAAAAGTGGTTTTTCCACACTAATACAAGTGCAAAAGTGGTTTCCTGCACCAACACAAGTGCAAAAAGTGTTTTTCCCACACTAATACAAGTGCAAAAGTAGTTTCCTGCACCAACACAAGTGCGAAAAGTGGTTTTTCAACACTAACACAAGTGCGAAAAGTGGTTTTTCAACACTAACACAAGTGCGAAAAGTGGTTTTTCAACACTAACACAAGTGCGAAAAGTGTTTTTTCCACACTAATACAAGTGCAAAAGTGGTTTCCTGCACCAACACAAGTGCGAAATGTGGTTTTTCAACACTAACACAAATGCGAAAAGTGGTTTTTCCACACTAATACAAGTGCAAAAGTGGTTTCCTGCACCAACACAAGTGCGAAAAGTGGTTTTTCAACACTAACACAAGTGCGAAAAGTGGTTTTTCAACACTAACACAAGTGCGAAAAGTGGTTTTTCAACACTAACACAAGTGCGAAAAGTGTTTTTTCCACACTAATACAAGTGCAAAAGTGGTTTCCTGCAACAACACAAGTGCGAAAAGTGTTTTTTCCACACTAATACAGGTGCAAAAGTGTTTCCTGCACCAACACAAGTGCGAAAAGTGGTTTTTCAACACTAACACAAGTGCGAAAAGTGGTTTTTCAACACTATCACAAGTGCAAAAAGTGTTTTTTCCACACTAATACAAGTGCGAAAAGTGGTTTTTCAACACTAACACAAGTGCGAAAAGTGGTTTTTCCACATTAATATAAGTGCAAAAGTGGTTTCATGCACCAACACAAGTGCGAAAAGTGGTTTTTCAACACTAACACAAGTGCGAAAAGTGGTTTTTCAACACTATCACAAGTGCAAAAAGTGTTTTTTCCACACCAATACAAGTGCGGAAAGTGGTTTTTCAACACTAACACAAATGCGAAAAGTGGTTTTTCAACACTAACACAAGTGCGAAAAGTGGTTTTTCAACACTAACACAAATGCGAAAAGTGGTTTTTCAACACTAACACAAGTGCGAAAAGTGGTTTTCCACACTAATACAAGTGCAAAAGTGGTTTCCTGCACCAACACAAGTGCGAAAAGTGGTTTTTCAACACTATCACAAGTGCAAAAAGTGTTTTTCCCACACTAATACAAGTGCAAAAGTGGTTTCCTGCACCAACACAAGTGCAAAAAGTGGTTTTTCAACACTAACACAAGTGCCAAAAGTGGTTTTTCAACACTAACACAAGTGCGAAAAGTGGTTTTTCAACACTAACACAAGGGCGAAAAGTGTTTTTTTCCACATTAATACAAGTGCAAAAGTGGTTTCCTGCACCAACACAAGTGCGAAAAGTGGTTTTTCAACACTAACACAAGTGTGAAAAGTGGTTTTTCCACACTAATACAAGTACAAAAGTGTTTCCTGCACCAACACAAGTGCGAAAAGTGGTTTTTCAACACTAACACAAGTGCGAAAAGTGGTTTTTCAACACTAACACAAGTGCGAAAAGTGGTTTTCCTACACTAATACAAGTGCAAAAGTGGTTTCCTGCACCAACACAAGTGCGAAAAGTGGTTTTTCAACACTAACACAAGTGCGAAAAGTGGTTTTTCAACACTAACACAAGTGCGAAAAGTGGTTTTTCCACACTAATACAAGTGCAAAAGTGGTTTCCTGCACCAACACAAGTGCGAAAAGTGGTTTTTCAACACTAACACAAGTGCGAAAAGTGGTTTTTCAACACTAACACAAGTGCGAAAAGTGGTTTTTCAACACTAACACAAGTGCGAAAAGTGTTTTTTCCACACTAATACAAGTGCAAAAGTGGTTTCCTGCAACAACACAAGTGCGAAAAGTGTTTTTTCCACACTAATACAGGTGCAAAAGTGTTTCCTGCACCAACACAAGTGCGAAAAGTGGTTTTTCAACACTAACACAAGTGCGCAACGTGGTTTTTCCACATTAATATAAGTGCAAAAGTGGTTTCCTGCACCAAGACAAGTGCGAAAAGTGGTTTTTCAACACTAACACAAGTGCGAAAAGTGGTTTTTCCACACTAATACAAGTGCAAAAAGTGTTTTTTCCACACTAATACAAGTGCAAAAGTGGTTTCCTGCACCAACACAAGTGCGAAAAGTGGTTTTTCAACACTAACACAAGTGCGAAAAGTGGTTTTTCAACACTATCACAAGTGCAAAAAGTGTTTTTTCCACACCAATACAAATGCGGAAAGTGGTTTTTCAACACTAACACAAATGTGAAAAGTGGTTTTTCAACACTAACACAAGTGCGAAAAGTGTTTTTTCCACACTAATACAAGTGCAAAAGTGGTTTCCTGCACCAACACAAGTGCGAAAAGTGGTTTTTCAACACTAACACAAGGGCGAAAAGTGTTTTTTCAACACTAACACAAGTGCGAAAAGTGGTTTTTCCACACTAATACAAGTGCAAAAGTGGTTTCCTGCACCAACACAAGTGCGAAAAGTGGTTTTTCAACACTAACACAAGTGCGAAAAGTGGTTTTTCAACACTAACACAAGTGCGAAAAGTGTTTTTTCCACAATAATACAAGTGCAAAAGTGGTTTCCTGCACCAACACAAGTGCGAAAAGTGGTTTTTCAACACTAACACAAGTGCGAAAAGTGGTTTTTCAACACTAACACAAGTGCGAAAAGTGTTTTTTCCACACTAATACAAGTGCAAAAGTGGTTTCCTGCACCAACACAAGTGCGAAAAGTGGTTTTTCAACACGAACACAAGTGCGAAAAGTGGTTTTTCCACACTAATACAAGTGCAAAAGTGGTTTCCTGCACCAACACAAGTGCAAAAAGTGTTTTTCCCACACTAATACAAGTGCAAAAGTAGTTTCCTGCACCAACACAAGTGCGAAAAGTGGTTTTTCAACACTAACACAAGTGCGAAAAGTGGTTTTTCAACACTAACACAAGTGCGAAAAGTGGTTTTTCAACACTAACACAAGTGCGAAAAGTGTTTTTTCCACACTAATACAAGTGCAAAAGTGGTTTCCTGCACCAACACAAGTGCGAAATGTGGTTTTTCAACACTAACACAAATGCGAAAAGTGGTTTTTCCACACTAATACAAGTGCAAAAGTGGTTTCCTGCACCAACACAAGTGCGAAAAGTGGTTTTTCAACACTAACACAAGTGCGAAAAGTGGTTTTTCAACACTAACACAAGTGCGAAAAGTGGTTTTTCAACACTAACACAAGTGCGAAAAGTGTTTTTTCCACACTAATACAAGTGCAAAAGTGGTTTCCTGCAACAACACAAGTGCGAAAAGTGTTTTTTCCACACTAATACAGGTGCAAAAGTGTTTCCTGCACCAACACAAGTGCGAAAAGTGGTTTTTCAACACTAACACAAGTGCGAAAAGTGGTTTTTCAACACTATCACAAGTGCAAAAAGTGTTTTTTCCACACTAATACAAGTGCGAAAAGTGGTTTTTCAACACTAACACAAGTGCGAAAAGTGGTTTTTCCACATTAATATAAGTGCAAAAGTGGTTTCATGCACCAACACAAGTGCGAAAAGTGGTTTTTCAACACTAACACAAGTGCGAAAAGTGGTTTTTCAACACTATCACAAGTGCAAAAAGTGTTTTTTCCACACCAATACAAGTGCGGAAAGTGGTTTTTCAACACTAACACAAATGCGAAAAGTGGTTTTTCAACACTAACACAAGTGCGAAAAGTGGTTTTTCAACACTAACACAAATGCGAAAAGTGGTTTTTCAACACTAACACAAGTGCGAAAAGTGGTTTTTCCACACTAATACAAGTGCAAAAGTGGTTTCCTGCACCAACACAAGTGCGAAAAGTGGTTTTTCAACACTATCACAAGTGCAAAAAGTGTTTTTCCCACACTAATACAAGTGCAAAAGTGGTTTCCTGCACCAACACAAGTGCAAAAAGTGGTTTTTCAACACTAACACAAGTGCCAAAAGTGGTTTTTCAACACTAACACAAGTGCGAAAAGTGGTTTTTCAACACTAACACAAGGGCGAAAAGTGTTTTTTCCACATTAATACAAGTGCAAAAGTGGTTTCCTGCACCAACACAAGTGCGAAAAGTGGTTTTTCAACACTAACACAAGTGTGAAAAGTGGTTTTTCCACACTAATACAAGTACAAAAGTGTTTCCTGCACCAACACAAGTGCGAAAAGTGGTTTTTCAACACTAACACAAGTGCGAAAAGTGGTTTTTCAACACTAACACAAGTGCGAAAAGTGGTTTTCCCACACTAATACAAGTGCAAAAGTGGTTTCCTTCACCAACACAAGTGCGAAAAGTGGTTTTTCAACACTAACACAAGTGCGAAAAGTGGTTTTTCAACACTAACACAAGTGCGAAAAGTGGTTTTTCCACACTAATACAAGTGCAAAAGTGGTTTCCTGCACCAACACAAGTGCGAAAAGTGGTTTTTCAACACTAACACAAGTGCGAAAAGTGGTTTTTCAACACTAACACAAGTGCGAAAAGTGGTTTTTCAACACTAACACAAGTGCGAAAAGTGTTTTTTCCACACTAATACAAGTGCAAAAGTGGTTTCCTGCAACAACACAAGTGCGAAAAGTGTTTTTTCCACACTAATACAGGTGCAAAAGTGTTTCCTGCACCAACACAAGTGCGAAAAGTGGTTTTTCAACACTAACACAAGTGCGAAAAGTGGTTTTTCAACACTATCACAAGTGCAAAAAGTGTTTTTTCCACACTAATACAAGTGCGAAAAGTGGTTTTTCAACACTAACACAAGTGCGAAAAGTGGTTTTTCCACATTAATATAAGTGCAAAAGTGGTTTCATGCACCAACACAAGTGCGAAAAGTGGTTTTTCAACACTAACACAAGTGCGAAAAGTGGTTTTTCAACACTATCACAAGTGCAAAAAGTGTTTTTTCCACACCAATACAAGTGCGGAAAGTGGTTTTTCAACACTAACACAAATGCGAAAAGTGGTTTTTCAACACTAACACAAGTGCGAAAAGTGGTTTTTCAACACTAACACAAATGCGAAAAGTGGTTTTTCAACACTAACACAAGTGCGAAAAGTGGTTTTTCCACACTAATACAAGTGCAAAAGTGGTTTCCTGCACCAACACAAGTGCGAAAAGTGGTTTTTCAACACTATCACAAGTGCAAAAAGTGTTTTTCCCACACTAATACAAGTGCAAAAGTGGTTTCCTGCACCAACACAAGTGCAAAAAGTGTTTTTTCAACACTAACACAAGTGCCAAAAGTGGTTTTTCAACACTAACACAAGTGCGAAAAGTGGTTTTTCAACACTAACACAAGGGCGAAAAGTGTTTTTTCCACATTAATACAAGTGCAAAAGTGGTTTCCTGCACCAACACAAGTGCGAAAAGTGGTTTTTCAACACTAACACAAGTGTGAAAAGTGGTTTTTCCACACTAATACAAGTACAAAAGTGTTTCCTGCACCAACACAAGTGCGAAAAGTGGTTTTTCAACACTAACACAAGTGCGAAAAGTGGTTTTTCAACACTAACACAAGTGCGAAAAGTGGTTTTCCCACACTAATACAAGTGCAAAAGTGGTTTCCTGCACCAACACAAGTGCGAAAAGTGGTTTTTCAACACTAACACAAGTGCGAAAAGTGGTTTTTCAACACTAACACAAGTGCGAAAAGTGGTTTTTCCACACTAATACAAGTGCAAAAGTGGTTTCCTGCACCAACACAAGTGCGAAAAGTGGTTTTTCAACACTAACACAGGTGCGAAAAGTGGTTTTTCCACACTAATACAAGTGCAAAAGTGGTTTCCTGCACCAACACAAGTGCGAAAAGTGGTTTTTCAACACTAACACAAGTGCGAAAATTGGTTTTTCAACACTATCACAAGTGCAAAAAGTGTTTTTTCCACACTAATACAAGTGCGAAAAGTGGTTTTTCAACACTAACACAAGTGCGCAACATGGTTTTTCCACATTAATATAAGTGCAAAAGTGGTTTCCTGCACCAAGACAAGTGCGAAAAGTGGTTTTTCAACACTAACACAAGTGCGAAAAGTGGTTTTTCCACACTAATACAAGTGCAAAAAGTGTTTTTTCCACACTAATACAAGTGCAAAAGTGGTTTCCTGCACCAACACAAGTGCGAAAAGTGGTTTTTCAACACTAACACAAGTGCGAAAAGTGGTTTTTCAACACTATCACAAGTGCAAAAAGTGTTTTTTCCACACCAATACAAATGCGGAAAGTGGTTTTTCAACACTAACACAAATGTGAAAAGTGGTTTTTCAACACTAACACAAGTGCGAAAAGTGTTTTTTCCACACTAATACAAGTGCAAAAGTGGTTTCCTGCACCAACACAAGTGCGAAAAGTGGTTTTTCAACACTAACACAAGGGCGAAAAGTGTTTTTTCAACACTAACACAAGTGCGAAAAGTGGTTTTTCCACACTAATACAAGTGCAAAAGTGGTTTCCTGCACCAACACAAGTGCGAAAAGTGGTTTTTCAACACTAACACAAGTGCGAAAAGTGGTTTTTCAACACTAACACAAGTGCGAAAAGTGTTTTTTCCACAATAATACAAGTGCAAAAGTGGTTTCCTGCACCAACACAAGTGCGAAAAGTGGTTTTTCAACACTAACACAAGTGCGAAAAGTGGTTTTTCAACACTAACACAAGTGCGAAAAGTGTTTTTTCCACACTAATACAAGTGCAAAAGTGGTTTCCTGCACCAACACAAGTGCGAAAAGTGGTTTTTCAACATGAACACAAGTGCGAAAAGTGGTTTTTCCACACTAATACAAGTGCAAAAGTGGTTTCCTGCACCAACACAAGTGCGAAAAGTGGTTTTTCAACACTAACACAAGTGCGAAAAGTGGTTTTTCAACACTAACACAAGTGCGAAAAGTGGTTTTTCCACACTAATACAAGTGCAAAAGTGGTTTCCTGCACCAACACAAGTGCGAAAAGTGGTTTTTCAACACTAACACAAGTGCGAAAAGTGGTTTTTCCACACTAATAGAAGTGCAAAAGTGGTTTCCTGCACCAACACAAGTGCGAAAAGTGTTTTTTCAACACTAACACAAGTGCGAAAAGTGGTTTTTCAACACTATCACAAGTGCAAAAAGTGTTTTTTCCACACTAATACAAGTGCGAAAAGTGGTTTTTCAACACTAACACAAGTGCGAAAAGTGGTTTTTCCACACTAATACAAGTGCAAAAGTGTTTTCCTGCACAAACACAAGTGCGAAAAGTGGTTTTTCAACACTAACACAAGTGCGAAAAGTGGTTTTTCCACACCAACACAAGTGCGAAAAGTGTTTTTTCCACACTAATACAAGTTCAAAAGTGGTTTCCTGCACCAACAGAAGTGCGAAAAGTGGTTTTTCAACACTAACACAAGTGCGAAAAGTGGTTTTTCCACACCAACACAAGTGCGAAAAGTGTTTTTTCCACACTAATACAAGTGCAAAAGTGGTTTCCTGCACCAACACAAGTGCGAAAAGTGGTTTTTCAACACTAACACAAGGGCGAAAAGTGGTTTTTCAACACTAACACAAATGCGAAAAGTGGTTTTTCAACACTAACACAAGTGCGAAAAGTGTTTTTTCCACACTAATACAAGTGCAAAAGTGGTTTCCTGCACCAACACAAGTGCGAAAAGTGGTTTTTCAACACTAACACAAGGGCGAAAAGTGGTTTTTCAACACTAACACAAGTGCGAAAAGTGGTTTTTCAACACTAATACAAGTGCAAAAGTGGTTTCCTGCACCAACACAAGTGCGAAAAGTGGTTTTTCAACACTAACACAAGTGCGAAAAGTGGTTTTTCAACACTAACACAAGTGCGAAAAGTGGTTTTTCCACACTAATACAAGTGCAAAAGTGGTTTCCTGCACCAACACAAGTGCGAAAAGTGGTTTTTCAACACTAACACAAGTGCGAAAAGTGGTTTTTCCACACTAATACAAGTGCAAAAGTGGTTTCCTGCACCAACACAAGTGCGAAAAGTGGTTTTTCAACACTAACACAAGTGCGAAAAGTGGTTTTTCAACACTAACACAAGTGCAAAAAGTGGTTTTTCCACACTAATACAAGTGCAAAAGTGGTTTCTTGCACCAACACAAGTGTGAAAAGTGGTTTTTCAACACTAACACAAGTGCGAAAAGTGTTTTTTCAACACTAACACAAGTGCGAAAAGTGGTTTTTCCACACTAATACAAGTGCAAAAGTGGTTTCCTGCACCAACACAAGTGCGAAAAGTGGTTTTTCAACACTAACACAAGTGCGAAAAGTGGTTTTTCCACACTAATACAAGTGCAAAAGTGGTTTCCTGCACCAACACAAGTGCGAAAAGTTGTTTTTCAACACTAACACAAGTGCGAAAAGTGGTTTTTCAACACTATCACAAGTGCAAAAAGTGTTTTTTCCACACTAATACAAGTGCGAAAAGTGGTTTTTCAACACTAACACAAGTGCGAAAAGTGGTTTTTCCACACTAATACAAGTGCAAAAGTGGTTTCCTGCACCAACACAAGTGCGAAAAGTGGTTTTTCAACACTAACACAAGTGCGAAAAGTGGTTTTTCAACACTAACACAAATGCGAAAAGTGGTTTTTCAACACTAACACAAGTGCGAAGTGTTTTTTCCACACTAATACAAGTGCAAAAGTGGTTTCCTGCACCAACACAAGTGCGAAAAGTGGTTTTTCCACACCAACACAAGTGCGAAAAGTGTTTTTTCCACACTAATACAAGTGCAAAAGTGGTTTCCTGCACCAACACAAGTGCGAAAAGTGGTTTTTCAACACTAACACAAGTGCGAAAAGTGGTTTTTCCACACCAACACAAGTGCGAAAAGTGTTTTTTCCACACTAATACAATTGCAAAAGTGGTTTCCTGCACCAACACAAGTGCAAAAAGTGGTTTTTCAACACTAACACAAGTGCGAAAAGTGGTTTTTCAACACTATCACAAGTGCAAAAAGTGTTTTTTCCACACCAATACAAGTGCGGAAAGTGGTTTTTCAACACTAACACAAATGCGAAAAGTGGTTTTTCAACACTAACACAAGTGCGAAAAGTGTTTTTTCCACACTAATACAAGTGCAAAAGTGGTTTCCTGCACCAACACAAGTGCGAAAAGTGGTTTTTCAACATTAACACAAGGGCGAAAAGTGGTTTTTCAACACTAACACAAGTGCGAAAAGTGGTTTTTCCACACTAATACAAGTGCAAAAGTGCTTTCCTGCACCAACACAAGTGCGAAAAGTGGTTTTTCAACACTAACACAAGTGCGAAAAGTGGTTTTTCAACACTAACACAAGTGCGAAAAGTGGTTTTTCAACACTAACACAAGTGCGAAAAGTGTTTTTTCCACACTAATACAAGTGCAAAAGTGGTTTCCTACACCAACACAAGTGCGAAAAGTGGTTTTTCAACACTAACACAAGTGCGAAAAGTGGTTTTTCCACACTAATACAAGTGCAAAAGTGGTTTCCTGCACCAACACAAGTGCGAAAAGTGGTTTTTCAACACTAACACAAGTGCGAAAAGTGGTTTTTCAACACTAACACAAGTGCGAAAAGTGGTTTTTCCACACTAATACAAGTGCAAAAGTGGTTTCTTGCACCAACACAAGTGCGAAAAGTGGTTTTTCAACACTAACACAAGTGCGAAAAGTGGTTTTTCAACACTAACACAAGTGCGAAAAGTGGTTTTTCCACACTAATACAAGTGCAAAAGTGGTTTCCTGCACCAACACAAGTGCGAAAAGTGGTTTTTCAACACTAACACAAGTGCGAAAAATGGTTTTTCCACACTAATACAAGTGCAAAAGTGGTTTCCTGCACCAACACAAGTGCGAAAAGTGGTTTTTCAACACTAACACAAGTGCGAAAAGAAGTTTTTCAACACTAACACAAGTGCGAAAAGTGGTTTTTCCACACTAATACAAGTGCAAAAGTGGTTTCTTGCACCAACACAAGTGCGAAAAGTGGTTTTTCAACACTAACACAAGTGCGAAAAGTGGTTTTTCAACACTAACACAAGTGCGAAAAGTGGTTTTTCCACACTAATACAAGTGCAAAAGTGGTTTCCTGCACCAACACAAGTGCGAAAAGTGGTTTTTCAACACTAACACAAGTGCGAAAAGTGGTTTTTCAACACTATCACAAGTGCAAAAAGTGTTTTTTCCACACCAATACAAGTGCGGAAAGTGGTTTTTCAACACTAACACAAATGCGAAAAGTGGTTTTTCAACACTAACACAAGTGCGAAAAGTGTTTTTTCCACACTAATACAAGTGCAAAAGTGGTTTCCTGCACCAACACAAGTGCGAAAAGTGGTTTTTCAACACTAACACAAGGGCAAAAAGTGGTTTTTCAACACTAACACAAGTGCGAAAGGTGGTTTTTCCACACTAATACAAGTGCAAAAGTGGTTTCCTGCACCAACACAAGTGTGAAAAGTGGTTTTTCGACACTAACACAAGTGCGAAAAGTGGTTTTTCAACACTAACACAAGTGCGAAAAGTGGTTTTTCAACACTAACACAAGTGCGAAAAGTGTTTTTTCCACACTAATGCAAGTGCAAAAGTGGTTTCCTGCACCAACACAAGTGCGAAAAGTGGTTTTTCAACACTAACACAAGTGCGAAAAGTGGTTTTTCCACACTAATACAAGTGCAAAAGTGGTTTTCTGCACCAACACAAGTGCGAAAAGTGGTTTTTCAACACTAACACAAGTGCGAAAAGTGGTTTTTCAACACGAACACAAGTGCGAAAAGTGGTTTTTCCACACTAATACAAGTGCAAAAGTGGTTTCTTGCACCAACACAAGTGCGAAAAGTGGTTTTTCAACACTAACACAAGTGCGAAAAGTGGTTTTTCAACAATAACACAAGTGCGAAAAGTGGTTTTTCCACACTAATACAAGTGCAAAAGTGGTTTCCTGCACCAACACAAGTGCGAAAAGTGGTTTTTCAACACTAACACAAGTGCGAAAAGTGGTTTTTCCACACTAATACAAGTGCAAAAGTGGTTTCCTGCACCAACACAAGTGCAAAAAGTGGTTTTTCAACACTAACACAAGTGCGAAAAGTGGTTTTTCAACACTAACACAAGTGCGAAAAGTGGTTTTTCCACACTAATACAAGTGCAAAAGTGGTTTCTTGCACCAACACAAGTGCGAAAAGTGTTTTTTCAACACTAACACAAGTGCGAAAAGTGGTTTTTCAACACTAACACAAGTGCGAAAAGTGGTTTTTCCACACTAATACAAGTGCAAAAGTGGTTTCCTGCACCAACACAAGTGCGAAAAGTGGTTTTTCAACACTAACACAAGTGCGAAAAGTGGTTTTTCCACACTAATACAAGTGCAAAAGTGGTTTCCTGCACCAACACAAGTGCGAAAAGTTGTTTTTCAACACTAACACAAGTGCGAAAAGTGGTTTTTCAACACTATCACAAGTGCAAAAAGTGTTTTTTCCACACTAATACAAGTGCGAAAAGTGGTTTTTCAACACTAACACAAGTGCGAAAAGTGGTTTTTCCACACTAATACAACTGCAAAAGTGGTTTCCTGCACCAACACAAGTGTGAAAAGTGGTTTTTCAACACTAACACAAGTGCGAAAAGTGGTTTTTCCACACTAATACAAGTGCGAAAAGTGTTTTTTCCACACCAATACAAGTGCGGAAAGTGGTTTTTCAACACTAACACAAATGCGAAAAGTGGTTTTTCAACACTAACACAAGTGCGAAAAGTGGTTTTTCAACACTAACACAAATGCGAAAAGTGGTTTTTCAACACTAACACAAGTGCGAAAAGTGGTTTTTCCACACTAATACAAGTGCAAAAGTGGTTTCCTGCACCAACACAAGTGCGAAAAGTGGTTTTTCAACACTATCACAAGTGCAAAAAGTGTTTTTCCCACACTAATACAAGTGCAAATGTGGTTTCCTGCACCAACACAAGTGCGAAAAGTGGTTTTTCAACACTAACACAAGTGCCAAAAGTGGTTTTTCAACACTAACACAAGTGCGAAAAGTGGTTTTTCAACACTAACACAAGTGCGAAAAGTGTTTTTTCCACACTAATACAAGTGCAAAAGTGGTTTCCTGCACCAACACAAGTGCGAAAAGTGGTTTTTCCACACTAATACAAGTACAAAAGTGTTTCCTGCACCAACACAAGTGCGAAAAGTGGTTCCTGCACCAACACAAGTGCGAAAAGTGGTTTTTCAACACTAACACAAGTGCGAAAAGTGGTTTTTCAACACTAACACAAGTGCGAAAAGTGGTTTTCCCACACTAATACAAGTGCAAAAGTGGTTTCCTGCACCAACACAAGTGCGAAAAGTGGTTTTTCAACACTAACACAAGTGCGAAAAGTGGTTTTTCAACACTAACACAAGTGCGAAAAGTGGTTTTTCCACACTAATACAAGTGCAAAAGTGGTTTCCTGCACCAACACAAGTGCGAAAAGTGGTTTTTCAACACTAACACAAGTGCGAAAAGTGGTTTTTCCACACTAATACAAGTGCAAAAGTGGTTTCCTGCACCAACACAAGTGCGAAAAGTGGTTTTTCAACACTAACACAAGTGCGAAAAGTGGTTTTTCAACACTATCACAAGTGCAAAAAGTGTTTTTACTACACTAATACAAGTGCAAAAGTGGTTTCCTGCACCAACACAAGTGCGAAAAGTGGTTTTTCAACACTAACACAAGGGCAAAAAGTGGTTTCCTGCACCAAGACAAGTGCGAAAAGTGGTTTTTCAACACTAACACAAGTGCGAAAAGTGGTTTTTCCACACTAATACAAGTGCGAAAAGTGTTTTTTCCACACTAATACAAGTGCAAAAGTGGTTTCCTGCACCAACACAAGTGCAAAAAGTGGTTTTTCAACACTAACACAAGTGCGAAAAGTGGTTTTTCAACACTATCACAAGTGCAAAAAGTGTTTTTTCCACACCAATACAAGCACGGAAAGTGGTTTTTCAACACTAACACAAATGCGAAAAGTGGTTTTTCAACACTAACACAAGTGCGAAAAGTGTTTTTTCCACACTAATACAAGTGCAAAAGTGGTTTCCTGCACCAACACAAGTGCGAAAAGTGGTTTTTCAACACTAACACAAGGGTGAAAAGTGGTTTTTCAACACTAACACAAGTGCGAAAAGTGGTTTTTCCACACTAATACAAGTGCAAAAGTGGTATCCTGCACCAACACAAGTGCGAAAAGTGGTTTTTCAACACTAACACAAGTGCGAAAAGTGGTTTTTCAACACTAACACAAGTGCGAAAAGTGTTTTTTCAACACTAACAGAAGTGTGAAAAGTGGTTTTTCAACACTAACACAAGTGCCAAAAGCGTTTTTTCCACACTAATACAAGTGCAAAAGTGGTTTCCTGCACCAACACAAGTGCGAAAAGTGGTTTTTCAACACTAACACAAGTGCGAAAAGTGGTTTTTCAACACTAACACAAGTGCGAAAAGTGGTTTTTCAACACTAACACAAGTGCGAAAAGTGGTTTTTCAACACTAACACAAGTGCGAAAAGTGGTTTTTCCACACTAACACAAGTGCGAAAAGTGTTTTTTCCACACTAATACAAGTGCAAAAGTGGTTTCCTGCACCAACACAAGTGCGAAAAGTGGTTTTTCAACACTATCACAAGTGCAAAAAGTGTTTTTTCCACACTAATACAAGTGCAAAAGTGGTTTCCTGCACCAACACAAGTGCGAAAAGTGGTTTTTCAACACTAACACAAGTGCGAAAAGTGGTTTTTCAACACTAACACAAGTGCGAAAAGTGGTTTTTCAACACTAACACAAGTGCGAAAAGTGGTTTTTCAACACTAACACAAGTGCGAAAAGTGGTTTTTCCACACTAACACAAGTGCGAAAAGTGTTTTTTCCACACTAATACAAGTGCAAAAGTGGTTTCCTGCACCAACACAAGTGCGAAAAGTGGTTTTTCAACACTAACACAAGGTCGAAAAGTGTTTTTTCCACACTAATACAAGTGCAAAAGTGGTTTCTTGCACCAACACAAGTGCGAAAAGTGGTTTTTCAACACTAACACAAGTGCGAAAAGTGGTTTTTCAACACTAACACAAGTGCAAAAGTGGTTTTCTGCACCAACACAAGTGCGAAAAGTGGTTTTTCAACACTAACACAAGTGCGAAAAGTGGTTTTTCAACACGAACACAAGTGCGAAAAGTGGTTTTTCCACACTAATGCAAGTGCAAAAGTGGTTTCTTGCACCAACACAAGTGCGAAAAGTGGTTTTTCAACACTAACACAAGTGCGAAAAGTGGTTTTTCAACAATAACACAAGTGCGAAAAGTGGTTTTTCCACACTAATACAAGTGCAAAAGTGGTTTCCTGCACCAACACAAGTGCGAAAAGTGGTTTTTCCACACTAACACAAGTGCGAAAAGGGGTTTTTCCACACTAATACAAGTGCAAAAGTGGTTTCCTGCACCAACACAAGTGCGAAAAGTGGTTTTTCAACACTAACACAAGTGCGAAAAGTGGTTTTTCAACACTAACACAAGTGCGAAAAGTGGTTTTTCCACACTAATACAAGTGCAAAAGTGGTTTCTTGCACCAACACAAGTGCGAAAAGTGTTTTTTCAACACTAACACAAGTGCGAAAAGTGGTTTTTCAACACTAACACAAGTGCGAAAAGTGGTTTTTCCACACTAATACAAGTGCAAAAGTGGTTTCCTGCACCAACACAAGTGCGAAAAGTGGTTTTTCAACACTAACACAAGTGCGAAAAGTGGTTTTTCAACACTAACACAAGTGCGAAAAGTGTTTTTTCCACAATAATACAAGTGCAAAAGTGGTTTCCTGCACCAACACAAGTGCGAAAAGTGGTTTTTCAACACTAACACAAGTGCGAAAAGTGGTTTTTCAACACTAACACAAGTGCGAAAAGTGTTTTTTCCACAATAATACAAGTGCAAAAGTGGTTTCCTGCACCAACACAAGTGCGAAAAGTGGTTTTTCCACACTAATACAAGTGCAAAAGTGGTTTCCTGCACCAACACAAGTGCGAAAAGTGGTTTTTCAACACTAACACAAGTGCGAAAATTGGTTTTTCAACACTATCACAAGTGCAAAAAGTGTTTTTTCCACACTAATACAAGTGCGAAAAGTGGTTTTTCAACACTAACACAAGTGCGCAACGTGGTTTTTCCACATTAATATAAGTGCAAAAGTGGTTTCCTGCACCAAGACAAGTGCGAAAAGTGGTTTTTCAACACTAACACAAGTGCGAAAAGTGGTTTTTCCACACTAATACAAGTGCAAAAAGTGTTTTTTCCACACTAATACAAGTGCAAAAGTGGTTTCCTGCACCAACACAAGTGCGAAAAGTGGTTTTTCAACACTAACACAAGTGCGAAAAGTGGTTTTTCAACACTATCACAAGTGCAAAAAGTGTTTTTTCCACACCAATACAAATGCGGAAAGTGGTTTTTCAACACTAACACAAATGCGAAAAGTGGTTTTTCAACACTAACACAAGTGCGAAAAGTGTTTTTTCCACACTAATACAAGTGCAAAAGTGGTTTCCTGCACCAACACAAGTGCGAAAAGTGGTTTTTCAACACTAACACAAGGGCGAAAAGTGTTTTTTCAACACTAACACAAGTGCGAAAAGTGGTTTTTCCACACTAATACAAGTGCAAAAGTGGTTTCCTGCACCAACACAAGTGCGAAAAGTGGTTTTTCAACACTAACACAAGTGCGAAAAGTGGTTTTTCAACACTAACACAAGTGCGAAAAGTGTTTTTTCCACAATAATACAAGTGCAAAAGTGGTTTCCTGCACCAACACAAGTGCGAAAAGTGGTTTTCAACACTAACACAAGTGCGAAAAGTGGTTTTTCAACACTAACACAAGTGCGAAAAGTGTTTTTTCCACACTAATACAAGTGCAAAAAGTGGTTTCCTGCACCAACCCAAGTGCGAAAAGTGGTTTTTCAACACTAACACAAGTGCGAAAAGTGGTTTTTCCACACTAATACAAGTGCAAATGTGGTTTCCTGCACCAACACAAGTGCGAAAAGTGGTTTTTCAACACTAACACAAGTGCGAAAAGTGGTTTTTCAACACTAACACAAGTGCGAAAAGTGGTTTTTCCACACTAATACAAGTGCAAAAGTGGTTTCCTGCACCAACACAAGTGCGAAAAGTGGTTTTTCAACACTAACACAAGTGCGAAAAGTGGTTTTTCCACACTAATACAAGTGCAAAAGTGGTTTCCTGCACCAACACAAGTGCGAAAAGTGGTTTTTCAACACTAACACAAGTGCGAAAGTGGTTTTTCAACACTAACACAAGTGCGAAAAGTGGTTTTTCCACACTAATACAAGTGCAAAAGTGGTTTCTTGCACCAACACAAGTGCAAAAAGTGGTTTTTCAACACTAACACAAGTGCGAAAAGTGGTTTTTCAACACTAACACAAGTGCGAAAAGTGGTTTTTCCACACTAATACAAGTGCAAAAGTGGTTTCCTGCACCAACACAAGTGCGAAAAGTGGTTTTTCACACTAACACAAGTGCGAAAAGTGGTTTTTCCACACTAATACAAGTGCGAAAAGTGTTTTTCAACACTAACACAAATGCGAAAAGTGTTTTTCAACACTAACACAAGTGCGAAAAGTGATTTTTCCACACTAATACAAGTGCAAAGTGGTTTCCTGCACCAACACAAGTGCGAAAGTGGTTTTTCAAAACTATCACAAGTGCAAAAAGTGTTTTTCCCACACTAATACAAGTGCAAAAGTAGTTTCCTGCACCAACACAAGTGCGAAAAGTGGTTTTTCAACACTAACACAAGTGCGAAAAGTGGTTTTTCAACACTAACACAAGTGCGAAAAGTGGTTTTTCAACACTAACACAAGTGCGAAAAGTGTTTTTTCCACACTAATGCAAGTGCAAAAGTGGTTTCCTGCACCAACACAAGTGCGAAATGTGGTTTTTCAACACTAACACAAATGCGAAAAGTGGTTTTTCCCACACTAATACAAGTGCAAAGTGGTTTCCTGCACCAACACAAGTGCGAAAAGTGGTTTTTCAACACTAATACAGTGCAAAAGTGGTTTCCTTCACCAACACAAGTGCGAAAAGTGGTTTTTTCAACACTAACACAAGTGCGAAAAGTGGTTTTTCAACACTAACACAAGTGCGAAAAGTGGTTTTTCCACACTAATACAAGTGCAAAAAGTGGTTTCCTGCACCAACACAAGTGCGAAAAGTGGTTTTTCAACACTAAACACAAGTGCGAAAAGTGGTTTTTCAACACTAACACAAGTGCGAAAAGTGTTTTTCAACACTAACACAAGTGCGAAAAGTGTTTTTTCCACACTAATACAAGTGCAAAGTGGTTCCTGCAACAACACAAGTGCGAAAAGTGGTTTTTCCACACTTAATATCAGGTGCAAAAGTGGTTTCCTGCACCAACACAAGTGCGAAAAGTGGTTTTCAACACTAACACAAGTGCGAAAAGTGGTTTTTCAACACTATCACAAGTGCAAAAAGTGTTTTTTCCACACTAATACAAGTGCGAAAAGTGGTTTTTCAACACTAACACAAATGCGAAAAGTGGTTTTTCCACATAATATAATGCAAAAGTGGTTTCATGCACCAACACAGTGCGAAAAGTGGTTTTTCAACACTAACACAAGTGCGAAAAGTGGTTTTTCAACACTATCACAAGTGCAAAAAGTGTTTTTTCCACACCAATACAAGTGCGGAAAGTGGTTTTTCAACACTAACACAAATGCGAAAAGTGGTTTTTCAACACTAACACAAGTGCGAAAAGTGGTTTTTCAACACCACAAATGCGAAAAGTGGTTTTTCAACACTAACACAAGTGCGAAAAGTGGTTTTTCCACACTAATACAAGTGCAAAAGTGGTTTCCTGCACCAACACAAGTGCGAAAAGTGGTTTTTCAACACTATCACAAGTGCAAAAAGTGTTTTTCCCACACTAATACAAGTGCAAAAGTGGTTTTCCTGCACCAACACAAGTGCAAAAAAGTGTTTTTTCAACACTAACACAAGTGCCAAAAGTGGTTTTTCAACACTAACACAAGTGCGAAAAGTGTTTTTCAACACTAACACAAGGGCGAAAAGTGTTTTTTCCACATTAATACAAGTGCAAAAGTGGTTTCCTGCACCAACACAAGTGCGAAAAGTGGTTTTTCAACACTAACACAAGTGTGAAAAGTGGTTTTTCCACACTAATACAAGTACAAAAGTGTTTCCTGCACCAACACAAGTGCGAAAAGTGGTTTTTCAACACTAACACAAGTGCGAAAAGTGGTTTTTCAACACTAACACAAGTGCGAAAAGTGGTTTTTCCCACACTAATACAAGTGCAAAAGTGGTTTCCTGCACCAACACAAGTGCGAAAAGTGGTTTTTCAACACTAACACAAGTGCGAAAAGTGGTTTTTCAACACTAACACAAGTGCGAAAAGTGGTTTTTCCACACTAATACAAGTGCAAAAGTGGTTTCCTGCACCAACACAAGTGCGAAAAGTGGTTTTTCAACACTAACACAGGTGCGAAAAGAAGTGGTTTTTCCACACTAATACAAGTGCAAAAGTGGTTTCCTGCACCAACACAAGTGCGAAAAGTGTTTTTCAACACTAACACAAGTGCGAAAATTGGTTTTTCAACACTATCACAAGTGCAAAAAGTGTTTTTTCCAACACTAATACAAGTGCGAAAAGTGGTTTTTCAACACTAACACAAGTGCGCAACATGGTTTTTTCCACATTAATATAAGTGCAAAAGTGGTTTCCTGCACCAATATTGACAAGTGCGAAAAGTGGTTTTTCAACACTAACACAAGTAGCGAAAAGTGGTTTTTCACACTAATACAAGTGCAAAAAGTGTTTTTTCCACACTAATACAAGTGCAAAAGTGGTTTCCTGCACCAACACAAGTGCGAAAAGAGTGGTTTTTCAACACTAACACAAGTGCGAAAAGTGGTTTTTCAACACTATCACAAGTGCAAAAAGTGTTTTTTCCACACCAATACAAATGCGGAAAGTGGTTTTTCAACACTAACACAAATGTGAAAAGTGGTTTTTCAACACTAACACAAGTGCGAAAAGTGTTTTTTTCCACACTAATACAAGTGCAAAAGTGGTTTCCTGCACCAACACAAGTGCGAAAAGTGGTTTTTCAACACTAACACAAGGCGAAAAGTGTTTTTTCAACACTAACACAAGTGCGAAAAGTGGTTTTTCCACACTAATACAAGTGCAAAAGTGGTTTCCTGCACCAACACAAGTGCGAAAAGTGGTTTTTCAACACTAACACAAGTGCGAAAAGTGGTTTTTCACACTAACACAAGTGCGAAAAGTGTTTTTTCCACAATAATACAAGTGCAAAAGTGGTTTCCTGCACCAACACAAGTGCGAAAAGTGGTTTTTCAACACTAACACAAGTGCGAAAAGTGGTTTTTCAACACTAACACAAGTGCGAAAAGTGTTTTTTCCACACTAATACAAGTGCAAAAGTGGTTTCCTGCACCAACACAAGTGCGAAAAGTGGTTTTTCAACACGAACACAAGTGCGAAAAGTGGTTTTTCCACACTAATACAAGTGCAAAAGTGGTTTCCTGCACCAACACAAGTGCGAAAAGTGGTTTTTCAACACTAACACAAGTGCGAAAAGTGGTTTTTCAACACTAACACAAGTGCGAAAAGTGGTTTTTCCACACTAATACAAGTGCAAAAGTGGTTTCCTGCACCAACACAAGTGCGAAAAGTGGTTTTTCAACACTAACACAAGTGCGAAAAGTGGTTTTCCACACTAATAAGTGCAAAAGTGGTTTCCTGCACCAACACAAGTGCGAAAAGTGTTTTTTCAACACTAACACAAGTGCGAAAAGTGGTTTTTCAACACTATCACAAGTGCAAAAAGTGTTTTTTCCACACTAATACAAGTGCGAAAAGTGGTTTTTCAACACTAACACAAGTGCGAAAAGTGGTTTTCCACACTAATACAAGTGCAAAAGTGTTTTCCTGCACAAACACAAGTGCGAAAAGTGGTTTTTCAACACTAACACAAGTGCGAAAAGTGGTTTTTCCACACCAACACAAGTGCGAAAAGTGTTTTTTCCACACTAATACAAGTTCAAAAGTGGTTTCCTGCACCAACAGAAGTGCGAAAAGTGGTTTTTCAACACTAACACAAGTGCGAAAAAGTGGTTTTTCCACACCAACACAAGTGCGAAAAGTGTTTTTTTCCACACTGAATACAAGTGCAAAAGTGGTTTCCTGCACCAACAC